>NW_021628239.1:9138-62557 GCF_900005855.1 Plasmodium gallinaceum | reverse complement strand
TTTTTTAAAAAAAAAAAAAAAAAAAAAAAAAAAAAAAAAAAAAAAAAAAAAAAAATCAAATTTTGTTTTGAGAATTTGAAGAAAAAAAAAAATTATTAAGAGGACATAATACTTAATAAAAAGCTCATAAAATATGTATTTTAATTTTGCACATAATTTTTTTTTATATCTAGTTAACTTACAAAATAAAATTAATAATATTATGCAATAATTTTTATTTTTAATTCATATTCAATAAACAAAATACTAAATAAAAAACGTGTTTATATACAAAAACTCTTTTCTTCTCTCTTTTTATATGTATACATATAATTTTATATGGAATTATAAATTTTTAAATGTTTTTTGCTAATATATACAAAAATTAACTATATGCAAATTTATTATTTGCAAAATAAGAAGCATTTCACAAAAGATAGATCAGAGAATATTTACAATAAAGCCGATAAATGCTTTCATTTAATCCTATATAATTTACTTGATTTTTATATTATTGTAATGTGTGCAAAAAATGCATTTTATTCCATATTGTTACCTGAATTTATACAGAATAAGATGTAAAATATTATAAAATATTTTATAGGGAAGCTAGTTTTTAACAAATAATTAAATAATTTATAAATAATTTCAACTATATTATAAATAACTTTTTTTTTAAATCTTAATATTATTTATCCCTTTTTTTCTCTTTAAATTATTGTCTTTTCATGAAACTGTTTCTTAAGAATATTATATAATATATATTATTAATGGGAATATAATAAACGATAAAGAATTGAAATTTTGTAATGTTTATGCATTTATATTTAAACCTTCATTATGTTTACAAATACAAATAAACAAAATACAAGTTAATATAATAAAATATGATATAAATTTGCACTTGCTTGTGAATTCATTTATTAATATTTCAACAATCTATAATATATGTGTTACAAAAACTTTATATTCATTAAAATATTTATTTATTAAAGATTCTCCTTTTTGTATAACTCCTTAAATATTTTTCATATCGCATTTATTGAATTATTGAATCATATTTTTTTTTTTTTTTTTTGTAATAAGGATAATTAAAAATTTTAAATTATAAGCACCTACTTTTTTCTTTTTTCAACTATGGGAAAATTAATACGCAAGTATTAATTTAATATAATTTAAGAATTATATTTGATAATATTCTCTAAATTATAACACTCTATTAAATTATCAGTTCTACTGTTTTTTTTTCACATTTATACTTAATTTTTGTTTTTTTATATATTTAATAAAATAATTTTTATTAAATTTTAATGTTACATGTGAGCTTAAATTTTTCCATTAAACTCATTATTTTTTTTTTTTTTTTTTTGTTAGATGTATTGTTAATGAATATTATATATATATATATTTATATATATATGAAAAAACTCATTTTAAAAATTTATATATTTTTATTTTTTAATTTTTTAATAAAATTGCTATGAGTTACTTTTTTGGATTTTTTAATTTATTAAAAAAAAAAAAAAAAAATATAATTTTTTATACCATAATTTTTTTTTTTTTTTTTAGAAACATACATGTTTATAAAGAGTTTTTTGTCCTTTTTATGATTACATAAAATTAATTTAACTATTTTATATTTTTTTTAAAAACAGAAATTCTACCATCTAAATTTTTTTTTTTTTTAAAACTTATATAATTAAGAATAAACGAAATGATTAAATACAATTACTTTTTTTTTTATTTGTTATATTTTATCTTATAAATCAAATTTAATATAAACACAAGGTTTATAATATATATATATATATATATTTATATACATTTGGCTGGAATTTCAAAAAAAAAAAAAGAAAAAAAAGTTACTGAAAACTCTAAATAGTAAAGAAAATAGAGATGAAAAATGTTTTGGTTAATAAATATTGTAAAAATGAGGATCTTAATATAATTAATGAAAATAAAAATATGGCAAATATCTTTAAAAATAGCTTGTATTTATCAAAAAATATGTTCTTAGGAAATGATGATTTAACGCCATATAATTATAATATACTTTTATATGATCCAAACATAAATGATAGGATAAAAAAATTAGAAAATGACGATGACAATGAACTGAAAGAATTAAAAGAAATATCAACATTAGCCATATCTGATGAAAAAAAAGCAATAAATTATGAAGAACGATATAAAGAAAATGATTTAAATGATAGAAAAATTAATTTGAGAGAAAACGTTATAAAAAAATTAACTTCTATTAAAATGAATATTAATATGAGAGAATTGGATGAATACTCTTCAATAAAAAAATTATATATATCAAAAATTGATAACATAGATTTACAAAAAAAAAAAGAGAAAAAAAAAAAAAAAAAAAAAAAAAAATTTAAAAAAAAAAAAAAAAAAAAAAAAAAAAAAAAAAAAAAAATCAGTTATAAATAGCATAATAAATGACACAATCACAAATGATATTATTACACAGGATATCTATAATATCAATATGAAAATACCTGATTTATATAGAAATGATGATGAAAAGAGTAATTTATCGATTATGGATCAAAGGAAAAAGGAGGCAGACAATTTAATAAATAATGAACCAATTATAAAAAAATCAGACGAAAGTGTATTAAGTAGTAATGTGTTAAAAAATATAAAAACATTAGATATTTATAAAAAAATTAAAAAACCAAAGTGGCATTTTCCATATAAATTATTTAGAGTAATATTAGGACATTCGGGATGGGTAAATTGCGTTGATGTTGATATAAGTAATGAATGGTTTGCAACTGGAGCGAATGATAGATTAATTAAAATTTGGGATTTAGCTACTTGCAAATTAAAATTAACCTTAACAGGTCATATTAATAGTATAAGAGATATAAAAATTTCAAAAAAAAACCCATATTTATTTAGTTGCGGTGAAGACAATAGAGTAAAATGTTGGGACTTAGAATATAATAAGGTAATAAGAGATTATCATGGGCATTTATCAGGTGTATATTGTTTATCTTTACATCCTTCATTAGATATACTAATGAGTGGTGGAAGAGATGCAGTTGTAAGAGTATGGGATATTAGAACAAAAAGTTCTGTTTTTGTATTGTCAGGTCACACAGGCACAATTATGTCCTTATGTTCCCAATCTGTTGAGCCTCAGGTTATATCTGGGTCTCAAGATAAAATGATAAGATTATGGGATTTAAATAACGGGAAATGTAGAATAGCTTTAACACACCATAAAAAAAGTATAAGATCTTTGTCTATTCATCCTTTTGAATATAGTTTTTGTAGTTGTGCAACAGATAATGTAAAAGTATGGTGTGGATCTGATGCTGAATTTGATAGGAATATTACAGGATTTAACTCTATTATTAATTGTAGTTTAATTAAACAAGATCCTTACTTTAATGATTCTTCTATTTTAATATTGGGAAGTAATAATGGGCAATTGCATTTTTATGATTGGTCAAGTGGTTATAAATATGATACATTAACAAATAAAGTAGTCCCTGGAACAGTTGAATGTGAAAATTCTACATTATCTATGGCATTTGATAAAAGTGAGAGTAGATTAATAACAACTCATGGAGACAAATCTATTAAAGTATTATGAAAGAGCAAATATATTCTTTATATATATATATATATATAGTTTATATAAATATTTATATTTTTTATATATAAGCAGTTTTTACATATTTCTATCATAAAATTTTACTATACATTTTAATTGTTTTATTTTATTTTTAGATATGGAAGGAAAATGAAGATGCAACACCTGAAAATTTTCCTATTAAATGGAACCCATATGAAAATTATAAATTTTAGTTTTTTTCTCTTTTATTATTAATAAGTTTTTATTTATTTTTTTTTTTTTTTACGTTTGCTTTTTTTTTTTTTTTTTTTTTTTTTTTTTGGCTTTTAATGTTTAATATTTAATTTGTTTTCAAATGATTTTATTATCGATTAATTTAAGTGTATATAAATATTCAAAAAAATACATGTATTTTTTTTGTTAGGCATAAATAATATACAATATTTTTAAAATAATTAAAAATTTTAATAATTAAAAAAAAAAAAAAAAAAAANNNNATAAATTTTAGTTTTTTTCTCTTTTATTATTAATAAGTTTTTATTTATTTTTTTTTTTTTTTACGTTTGCTTTTTTTTTTTTTTTTTTTTTTTTTTTTTTTTTTTTTTTTGGCTTTTAATGTTTAATATTTAATTTGTTTTCAAATGATTTTATTATCGATTAATTTAAGTGTATATAAATATTCAAAAAAATACATGTATTTTTTTTGTTAGGCATAAATAATATACAATATTTTTAAAATAATTAAAAATTTTAATAATTAAAAAAAAAAAAAAAAAAAACAACTTTATTTTAAAAAAATTAATAAAGATTATAATAAAAATAAATTTAATATAAGCATAACTGCAGCTGATAAACATTATTATACGCATATGTTTTAGTGTAAATGTTATAAGAGGTAAATAAAAAAACAGATTTATATTGTTGAAAAAAATATATAATAATTATTAACACAAGTGTTATATAAAATAAAGAATTTATTTTTTTTTACTGAAATTATATTATATATTTAAAAGATTTTTAATTTATATTAATTTTCATTTTAATTATTATTCATACATCTAACAATATTTTTTTTAAATAATTAAAAATTTTTTAAAAAATTAAAGTGTATAAAATATTTTTGTGTATAGTATCTATAGAAATTTTAACTTTCTTATTTGTACATTAATATATTTAAAAATATAAAAAATATATGCATAAATTAAGAAAAAAGTTCCAATTAGTAGGGAGAAAAATATGTTTCTGTATTCATTTAAAGTATTTAATTTTTATTTATATTATTCTTTAGTTTCTTAAGGTTTATTTGTTTTTTATATTATATTATGAAAAGTTTTATTTAAAAAAAATAATATTTTGTTTCACAAGAAAAAAGAAAAATTACAGAAATAAATTAAAACATGAAAAAAATAATATATAAAAAGAAAGAAGCAAAAAATATAAATTCAATATTTTTTGAAATATTATATACATACATATATGAATGAATAATACAAACTACAGAAAAAAAAAAAATTCCAGAAATTTTTAATAAACATGAGAAAATAAACATTTTCATAGAAGATACAATATACATAAATATTTTCACTAATTATATTAAAATGATAAAAATTATAAAAAGGCAAATATATTACTCATGTGAAAAAAAAAAATATTATACAAATAGATTATACAAAAAAGTTTGCAACAATTGTTTTAATTTAAATATAAACAACTTAAGTAAATGTGTTTATTGTGATCATAATATAAATGATAATGATATAAGATTAATAAAAAATAATATTTTTACAGACATTATAAATGTGAGGAAGGAATGTAAATATATAGATGAAAAATCTGTAAAAACTAATTTTGTACCATTATTAAATAATGTAGAAATTGATGATAGATACATTCATATTAAAAATGGTTTAATAAATAATTGTAACAGATTATATGTATATTATAATTGTTACGATTATATTATAATGAATAACCCTTACAGTAATTCATGTATTAATCTTATTGTTTTATTTAAAGGAATTACATATGATGTCAAAAACTTAAAAAGAAAAAATATAAATTGTTTGTTACACTTGTATAATTATATTTATTTTATAATAGATATATTTCTCTATTTTCTTATTATTAGCAAAGGAAAATACGTCCATTATAAATATATGTATAATAAATCAACTTATGTTGACAAAGATTATAATGAAGAAATAGTAGAAATTTTGCTCGAATTAAATAAAATTATTAAGGAAAGGAAAAAAAACGTAGTTGTAGACAATATTAATAGTAAAAAAAAATATCTAGAAAATGTAAATGAAGAAAATATAATAGAAAAATTAAATGAAAATTATGAGGATATATATAAAGATATATTAAGAAATACTGATAAATCTACATTAAATAATTTTTTTAAGAAGTTAGAAGATAAAAACGTTAAAAAAAAAATAAAAACTTTAAAAAAACACTTATATGTAGGTTGTTCTTATCCATCTCCTATAAATCATTTTTCTATGCAAATTTTATTTCCACCGTTCTCTAATTACAATTTCTTTACTTTTCCTTTTTATTTTTCTATTCAGAAAATTCTATGTGACCTGTATGTATATGGTCATGTAAAGAATTATAACCACTCAGAAGTAATTAAGAATATTTACAATAACAAGTTAATAAAAGAAATAAAGGAAAGCGATACTTCTTCTAAAGATATCCTCCAATTTTAATGAATTTAACTCTATACCTTACAATATAAAATTAATTAATAACCATATATTTATTATAAAAAAAATAAAATTCATTTCTTTAAAGTATTTGCTATTATAAAAAGAAAATTTTGAAAATTAAATGTATGAAATAATGAAGACTATATACTTTTATAACAATATAATTGGATCATTTTACTATTACAATCTATTAAGTATACATAAATTTTTTAATAATTAATTTAATAAAATAACAATAATATAGGGAATAAATATTGTGAAACATTTTATTTATACAAAACAGCATATAACTTTATGTTGTAAAGTTTACAGATGAAAGAATAAATTTAAGGTATATATTATCATTATTTATTTAAATTTTTTTTACAATTATAGATATTAGTATTTATTTTTTTCACACATATACATGAATGTAAGAAAATGTTAAGGATTAATATTTTTATATTTGTTATGAATCTCATATAATATGAGAATTTGAAATTAAATAATTTTTTGTATTTATAATTGAGTCTATATATAATAATATAATTTCCATTGTAAAAATTGGTTTTAGATAATATTACTTATATATATAGGAAAATTTCACAAAATTAATATATAAAAATGATATATTTTCATTTGTTATTGTAAATTTGCATTAAAGCATAAAATTAATCAAAGTATTTTGTACAATTTAAAAATTGAGGAAATTTTTTTACAAAAAGAACAATATAAATATGAGAATATATTATTTTTTATACCAATTAAAATAATACATATAAGAATATTCATTAAAAACAATTTATAATAATAAAACTAATATTATGTAGTAAAAGTCATTTTCTTCAATGAAGGAAGTAGCATATGTTAAGATCTATAAAAAGGAAGATAGTTATACGTGTTAAAATTAACATATATATATATATATAATCTAAAGATATTTTTTAGTAATATTAATTTTTTAAAGATAATTATTACTCCAGTGATTTTTTTATTCCTTTTTTAAGAGTAATATTATTATATTATTTCTGTTGGAACTATTTCTTTTTTAATTATTTAAAGTTTTAATAACTGATTATATCTTTACTTAAATTTTTTATAGAAATCATTATATTTTAATTTTTATTATGAATAATAAAAGTAACGTATATTTTTTATAATCATTTATAAATAAAAAAATTTTTTTTTTTATTCATTTTTTGAAAAGGTAAATTATTAAATGATATCAAATAAATGATTATAAAAAATTAATAAATAAATTTAATATTCTTTAAAGCTTATGATTATTCTAATTTACACATATATAATTTGTTTTTAATTACATAAATGTTTTCTTTCGTCTTTTTTATATTTAAATATCTTGGTTATACCATGAAAGAAATAATTGTAATAAATAATTTTTTCTTATCTTTTTTTTAAAGTACTATTTGAATAATTGAAATTTCTAGAATTAAGTTGTTTTTTCTTTAATATATTATTCATAGAATGAGATGATTTATAATTATACTATCATCTACTTTTTGAAGTATTATTTAAAAGATCAAAGCTACCATACTAATATAACTGCTATATTAAATTATTCATTTTTAACTCTTAAAATGAATAGTTAAAGTTAATTATTTATTAAATATTACACTTACGCATTTTCTTATATGCAGAATTATCATATTTCAAAAAAGAAAACTTAAATATTTAATAAATAAAAATATTATAATTTATTATTTTAATTTTTAAATGTATAGAAATAGTTCATTACTTAATACATTAATTACATATTAAAATGTCTAAGAAAAAAAAAATTTATAATACTTTCTTTGAAAAATAATAAAATGATCTTCTCAATAAAAAAAATTCTTCATTTTAAAAAATATAGAAATAAGTATTTTATATATTATTCTTACTTCGATTCATTATTTATATAAAGTTATTGAATACCTACAAATGAAATAGGTAAGTATATATTTACTTATTACTGAACTTTTCAATGTAAATTTCAGAAAATGAAACAGGTTAATAACATTTTTATTAACCATGAATATCTTCTTGATACTTTTTTGAACAAATTTTTACTTATAGATTGAAGATGTACTTGTGAAATTTTATGTTTATTATTATAGTTAATATTAGAGTAATAAAACTAGCAAATTTGATATAAGTTATTATACAATCATTTAACATTAACGGATAACCATTGAAATAATTTATGAAAGGTTTTTATTTGAATAACAAAGGAGAAAAAATATACGTACATATATACGCTATAGTTTTTGTTTTATAAATATATTTGAATTTCCTAAAAATTATTTTCACCAATTGATATATCTTATACCGAATATTTTACATTTTATAAAGAAAAATATTATGAATAACTGTATAATAAAAAAATTTTAAGACATAACAATACAATTTTTAGAAATTTAAAAACTAATATAATGTATTTTTACATGTAAAAAATTACTTTCATGAAATTTGATTCTTATTTTATGAATTATTCTATTTGAAAAATACATATAGTAGGTTGTTTCCATGATTTATTATTAATCCCTATTAATTATTAAAAGTATTAAAAAATTCAACTAAAAATAAATGTTACAAGAATATTACCAAGTGAGAAAATTTTAACTCACCTAATTTTTATCATAAAGAAATTTAGAATTTTTTATAAATTAGATAAAAGAAAAAAAAAAAAAAAAAACACTTTAAAACATAAATTTACTAAAAAAAAAATCCCTAAAGTAAATTCTTATAATACTTTATGCTCTTTATTTCTCTAGTAAAGAAAACGAAAAATACCTATCTCATTTAAAATAATTAACATATAAAATATATTCACAATAAAATAAACATAAATTATATATTTATTCTAGTTGGTTAATATAAAATTAAGTGTTTTTTAATAAAATATTATGATTTTTCAGGTTTTTGTAAATTTTATTTTATTATAACACAATTCATTGATAAATAGTAAGTTTACTATATAAAACACATTTATATCAATACAATTATGGTATATATAATCTTTACATATTAAAATAACATCATTTTGAAACAAGTTTTATTAATTACTTGATTAAATTCATCAAAAAGTGAACAATGAAAAAAAAAAGTGATATACTCCTTTTAATAAATATATATTATTAACAATATGATAAAATCTCAGTTTTTTGATGGAATACAAGATATGTAAAAAAAAAAAAAAAACTTAAAAAAAAAAGACTGTTCTAATTTTTTAATAGTGAAAAGAAAATAATTACGGAAAATGATAAAAAAAAAAAAAAAAATATATATTGATTTTTATAATATAAAAAGTGCCTTAATTTTTATTGAGTTGAAAAAATAATTATTATAGAATATAAGTGCATAAAGCAAAAAATATATGCTATAGAGAAAATGTTCCTTAGAGTTTTTTTGCATTATGCGATAACAGAGAAAAGATACATTTTTCTTCATATATAAATAATAAAAATATTCTTAAAATATCATACATGATAGCTTTACCATCGGGAATACATTTGCAATTTTTTACTAACATGAATAAAGGAGAGATACTTAGTAGCTTATAATTTTATAGAAATTTTAAAGACAATTAATATAATTTTTAAGAAAGTAAAAAATATAATAAAATATTTATAAATATTAGATGTTACAAAGAAATTTATAAAAATTCAGTAAATAATATATTTTTTAAGTTTTAGCATAATTAATCTACTTAGAAACTAAATAACATTTGTTTATATAAATATGTATCTGAATAATTCAAAAAAAGAATATATATTTTAATAAATAAATGCATGCAAATTATTTACCATTAAAGCAAAAAAATTAAATACATTTACTACATGAAAGAGAGCATATATTTATAGTACAAAAAGTTTCTTGTATTTTTCGATAATTTTTTTTTCCTTGTTTTCCTTTTTTTCCGCAATTATTTTAAAAGAGAATTTTTTTTTTTTTTTTAAAGAGGAATGTTTACTAAATATAACTTATGTATTTTAAAAGGAATGATTAATGTTTCTAATGCATTTTTTAAAATAAACTTTTATGCTTTTGAAGAAATTTATTTTATTTTTTAGTTTTTGGAGTGATGATATATTTAAAATGATGAAGGGGTATGCATACATTTGAATAATAATGAATTCAATTTTTAATTTTAAAAGGGTTGATTTATTTATATTTTTTATGATTTTGCAGAATATATACTATCGTTAGAGCAATATAGGACAAAAACTTTTTTTGATATAAGTTAAATCATTAATAGCAAAGAAGTATATATTATCAAATAGAAAAATCTCATATAATAAAGTAATATTTTAAATTAAAAATTTTGGGAAAAATTATAAGCACAGAAAAATTAGCGCACAAAAATAGAATTACCTTGATAATGGAAAAAGGATTAATATACAAAAAAAAAAAAAAAAAAAAAAAAAAATCAATTTAATGCAGTTTATTTAATTCATATTTCAAGTAGGAATATTATTATTAGTAATATAATTCTTATATAATATAGCATAACATTATATAATAATAATTCTAAAGTGATATATTATATGATGAATAAATATTAATAAATGGGAAAAAAAAATATATATATATATATATATATTTAACTTTTCTCTTCTCTTTACATAAATAATTATACTTTAGTAAAATTAGTAAATGAAATTAAGCTAGTGTCATATAACATTACACTTACTAGTATTTTAGTTATATTTAATAATAATGAAAAAAGTGATATTAAAGTTAAAGGTGTTTTATGCATAATAATATATAATAACTATAAAGAATAAGCATATATAAATACAATTATGGATAGGTAAGTTAATAAAAAGTGAAGCATTATAAAATAATATTTTAAAATAATTAATCTATTAAGAGAAACAGAAGTGAAAACATATTATGCAAAAAAATTTAAGGAAATTTCGTTATAAATTTCGTAGATTTACATACAATATTATTTTCTTCCAATAAATTTAAATAACATTATATTTTGAGAAATTACTAAACAATAAATTTATTAACCTTGAAGTTTAAGAAAATTAAATTTAATATATTCCAATATCTCAATATGCATAAATAAAAAAAAAAAAAAAAACATATTTTTTATATAGTTTTTAATAGCTATCATGGAGAGAGAGAAATGATATATATAATAATCGTACAAAAAATATTAATGATGTAAGGAATACTAGAATGAGCATTTTTTGTTTTTATTGGTGATAATTATAATTATAATTTTAGTCATAATTATGTATATTACAATTATAAAATTGATGTAGATTATATTGCGTAGAACAATTACTATAATAATCATGGATATTATTAAATTATCAATAATAATAACTACATAAACTTTAATATTTTATTATATTTTCATTTGAATGTAATGAAAATAGTAACTTTTTGTTACATAATTTTAAAATATACTTACTTGAGTAGCACAAAATTAATATTCATATAAGTAATTATAATAATAATTATTTTATATATATTCATACTATTAATATTATCCAAATATTAACGAAATAAAAAAATAGATATTATTTTAATTAAATAAAAATAAAATAGGGAGTATATATAAAAAAAAAAATAAAATAAAATAAAATAAGAATGATATAACAATAGATTAAACAAGGAATAATAAGTCAACATCCGAGTTGGAGAAAGTTGTAATGTTAAGTATAATGTATAGATAAATGAAATCGTATAAGATTTGAAGTTACAAATTATTAAAATACAAATTATAATTTATAGTTTTATAATTTTTAAATTTAAAACTAAGAAAATTTTAAATAATATAATTATTAGATTCATATTTAACGTTTAAGTAGAAACATTATACAATTATGTACCTATTTAAAGAAAAATTTGTGTTTCTAAAGAGTTTATATGATTAACAGGCATCAAATTTTAATATTCTATGTTAAAAAACTATAAATAATTTGAAAAAAATTAATTAATTTAATGTCATTAGAGCATTAACTTACGTAAAAAAAAAAATAAAAAAATAAAAAGGCAAATATATAAAATCAAATAAGATAAATTTAGTATTAAATTTTAAAAGGTGCTTTATGGAAAATTAGATATGTTTATATATATAAAAAAATAAGAGCGATTTCGTAGTTAAGAAGATTTATGTAATTAATACACTATTTCTAATTTTTCTTTTTCATTTTCAAGAAATTAAACTATTCTTCTTTCTTTTTCTAGATCCACTAATATTAATGTTTTTCTTTTTTTTAATTTTATTACTTTTTGTGCTTATATTTTTTATTATTTCATCCATTCTAATTATTCTTTACTAGATTCTGAATTATTATTTTGATCAATTTTTTTAAGTTTCGAAACAACTGTAGTCATTTTGTAACCCTACAATGTAATTTAAAAATAAAGAATTAATAAACGTGTTTTTTTTAACATTAATATAATTTTAAAACAATAAATAATTATAATAAATGAAAAATATATTTTTATGTGAGAAGTTTATCATACCCTTAAAAGTGCGACTCCCAATAATACTATAAATATTATCGATAACGGATTGGAGGATTTAAAAATACCCATTGATTCTGTTGCTTCAAGTGTTAAGTTATTTCCACATGGATTAAAATTTTCTATATTTGGAGTGGCAGAGATAGTTAGGGTATTATTAGGGTTTGCGTTACCCGATAAAACTGCACAAATTGGGTATGGAGTGGTTTCGGTTGTTCCAGAAGTTTTTTCTTTTATGTTAATTGGATCCATATTTATTTGATATATATTTAGGATTGAGAAAAAAATTACTAAAAAAATGGGCTCTTTCCTTTTTATTATATCATATAATATAGTTTCTATTCTAAAATAATATTAATGTTGTTAATTATTTTAACATTAAAAAAATTAAAGTATTATAAGATTACCTTAATGAAAAAATTAATAAATAGATAAGAAAAAAAAAATTCAAAAGTACTTTGTGATAATTTTGTTTATTATAAAATTTCTTTAAAAGACTTATATACTAATATAACTAAAAATAGATTGAAATATTAACGAAAAATTATTCACTACCTTTTTTTAGAATTTGATTAAAAACTAAATTCAAAAAATTACAATCTCCAAATGTACTTTTTATATTCATGCAAATATTGTAATTTTCGATCAATCATCTAAATTGTATATTTTTTTGAATTTTTAAATATTTTTCTTTAATTTTTTTTTGTTTTATATTAGTAAAAACGGAAGGATATAAAATTTAATATTGTAAATATATTAATGATACTATAATAATCTTAAATTTTATCTATTTTAAAGAAAATTACATAAGACTATATTGATTGAAGAAGGCAATATTTCTTTAGTTACATGCAGGTAAAATATTTTAATTAGTTTATATGTTTTAGTATTACATAAAATATTAGTAGTTATAAAGGTTTTTAAAATTTTGAATACTTATTTACAAAATATTTGAAACAACCTTAGTATTATGATATGTAAGGATATTTTCGTATTAATATTTAATTTTTTTTTTTTGTATATCTTTAATTTAATTTTTGATTCATTTAATAATCTTTAATTATTTCCATTTCTTTTCCTTAGAATATATATACCAGAATATATTTTTTGAATTCAACTCTATTTCTTTTTCACCTTTATAACTTTTTCATATATTAATTTTTATTTAAAAAAAAATTTAATTTTACTAAATAGTTGAAATATTTAAAACTTAAATTTAATGTTTTTTTATTTAAAAATTTATTAAAAAAAATTAAAATAAATATGCATGCAAAGTACTGAAGACGAAAAAATTGCGTAAGTTAATTAAAGGAAAAAAATGATATTTTTTTATTTAATTTAATTTTATTTTTTTTTATTTTATTTATATTTAGCATTAAAAAAAATTAGAAGAGGGAATATCCTATGGAAAGAAGATTTTTCTTATTTTTTTTGTAATAATAATTATTTTTTTATGTACACGATAAATATCAAGCATTATAAAAGTAATTTAGAATATGTTTTTTTAAGTAGATTAAATTTTTTAAAGGGTTTATTAAATATAAAATTTTCTAAAAATATAACGGGTTATGAAAAAAAAAAAAAAAAGTCATTAAACTATATAACTTACGTATAAATTATGATTAAACGTAGGACTATTTAAATTATACTTTCAAGTGCAAGTAGTTAAATTATTACTTACATTTTTCTAAAATATATGTATTGTATTTTTTAATTTATGTTAATTTAATAATTACTTGTTTAGAGATATTTTTTAAGAGTTGAGCAAACATACTGATAAAGAGTTTGTAGAGTATATTATACTATTATTATTTAAACTTATTTTTGTAATGAATAATTTATAATCTCTACATAAATTATTTAATATGAAAAAAATAGTTTATTTCTTATGGAGTTTATACTAAAGTAAAAATATTTCATCTTAAAATATTTGTTGTCCTAATATATTGAATAATTTGTGAGATATTAATATAATTTAATAAATATTTATATATACTTTTAATAAAAATAAAATAATATATAAAAATATATTATCATTATTCTTAGTTAAAATTCCTTTTCATAAGTGTTAATTATGTTTAACCAAATATCATCAATTAACAAAAAATTTTAAATTTTATTTTTAAAAAAATAAATATTACAAAAAGAAATAAAATGCAACTTAAGTTTTCTTTTTTTATTATATATATATATATTAATGTTATTCAATATTTAGCTAGATTATTAAAGTATTTTCTTATATAACTTACATGAACAAGAAATTTTTTCTATTTACATTACATTACCAATTCATGTATTTATAAAAATTAATAATATTCTTTTTTAACTACTAATGCACTTTATATTTTTTTAAACAGAATTAAATTTCCCTGTTTACCTGTTTCATTTCATTTAAAACAAGTAGGATTCATAGTTCTTATAGGACAATAAAAAAAATTACATTTAACTAATGTTGGATCCACAATAATAATAAAAATGAAAAGATAATTTAATATTTAAATTTTTTTTTTTTTTTTATTTTATCTATTACATTGATAAAATTTAAATATAATTTGTCATATAAATATTTTTATATATTATAAATTAAAAATTTTAAATTGATTTACTATCATTATAGATTTTACGATTCTATATTTTTTTATGGAAATTAAAATATTTAATGAAAAAATTAAATATAATATTATAAAAATAAGAATTTGTAAGAATATTTTAAAATTAATATGTATAGTCATAAAAATGTAACATTTTTTAAATAATTATATTGGTAATAACAAAAAACTTACAGTATTTTTTGATTTTTTTTGTTTTAGTGATTTAAAATATAAAAAATATAGTCATTACAATAGATATAAGTGGAATTAAATTTCTATATCAATAATATTAATGAACTTTAATGAAAAAATATTTTAAATGTTTCAGAAGAATGTTATGTTTATCATTTTATTTTATTTTATTTTTTATCCTTTATAAATATTCCATATATTTATGCGGCATGCTTCAAAAAATACATCTTTCTGTATAATTTTATATGAAAAAAATTTCATTTGAATGAAATATTTTATATATATTTATATATATATAATTGTTTTTAATTTTTATCCATGTTCTATATGTTAGTCATTAAAAGTTATGCATGCAATATAACTTAGATATAGCATATAAAGAATTTAAGAAAATCAGAAAAAAATTATGAATAAAGGAAAATGTAATAACAGATAGTGTAGAAATGATAAAAATCATATTGGTTTTTTAATCAATAGTTTTAATATGTTATGAAATAATATATTGAGTCTGCACATTCTTGAAATTATGTTCGAATTTTGGAAAATATTGAAAAGTTTTTTGCTTAATGTATTCCTTTTATACAGAAAAAATCTGATAATTCAATATATAATTATATTCATAATATTGTTCAATTTACATGAAAAATCACTAGAGACCTACAAAAAAACTAACCTTCAATCTTAATAATTTGTTGTAAATGTGTTTTTATTGCATTCTTCCTACTGACAAACATGTGATATTAAAAAAAATTAACATTTTTTGATTTATAGATAACTTAATTAAACACGTTGAAAAATAGTTCAAAAGTAACTTATAAAAAGAAACCAAAAAAATAATCTTCCCAATTATCACATCTTTTAATAAGGTACAGATAACTCAAAATTTAAAATTAAACAAATTTTATCGTTAAAGCAGTTGTTTTATGTTGAAATACATCTTACATTTTTTTTCCGAAGAAAAAATGAAGAAAAAAAATATCAATTATTTTTAAAAAAAAAATTATGCTATAAACTTTATAATAGTATATTTTTAGTTCCTATTAAATGATACATATGTTTTATAATATTATAACTATCATAATGCAATTTTTAATTTAAATATTAATCTAAAAATAAAGAATCACAGATACTTTAATAACTTGTCATAAGAATAAAAATAAATAGAAAATTAATTATCTCTATAAAATTCTTTTGATATTACTAAGAATTCAGTACAAATTCATCTATTCTATAAAAATGTTTTAGTCAATGAAAACAATAATTTCAAGTAAAAAAATATATATTTTTTGTAAAAATCTCAAATATGAATAAGGATTTGACAATATTTATCAATGGGTGTGAAACCAAAAAAAAAAAAAAAAAAATGAGGTTAAAGAAATTAAAATAATTATGAAAACTTGCTACTTATTTAGTTTTTTAATATAAAATATAATATATAAGATTAAATTATTGGTATTTTTAAAAGAAAAAATAAAAAAATAATTATATTTTATCTTTTTATTATAAAATTTTAGTAATGTAAATTTTATGGAAAAATATGAAACCATAAAAAAATTACTAACAAGTAACATTTTTTATTTTGAACATTATCTACTATCCGTACATTGTTGAAAATTCTTATAAAGTAATTTAATTTAATTTGTGCCTTTATATATAACGAAGAAGACAGAACATTATTAAAAATTTCCATCAATGAATAGAAGAGACTTTATAATAACTAATATTTATTTCTCACTACTATAAATAGAATTCTTTTAAATATATCATAGAATCTTTGTTATTTTTGGAGATTAAATTTGTGTTATTTACTTTAATGTAAAAAGGATTTATTATTAACAACTTTTTTTTTTTTTATGAATATATTAACATTAATATTTTCTAATGAGATATATTTCTTATAGCTATTTTATTTTTTTTTTTTTATCATCATATATTAAATTTTTAATTAGTACGGACATACATCTATATTTAAATATTATATAAAAAAAATTTTGATTTTAAATCTATAAAACATAATCAAGGTAGCAAAAGTAGAATAAAAAATAAGGCAGTTAAATTATATATTTATTTTTTTTTTAATTTTAATTATATATAATATATATATATATATATATATATATATATATATATATATATATATATATAGAAATTATTGAGTTTTTAATAAATTCTAAAATAGCCAAAAATATATAAGATAAAAAATGTTTTAATAAATATATATATACACTTATGTTGCTAATATATTTGAGTATAAATACAAACTTTTTAACAAAATAAACTCATGTTATTATCTTAGTTGACAAAAATTTTACTGATGAACATTTATTATTAATTACAATTTAAATAAAAAAAATATTAAAACTTTTGTTAGAATTTTTTATATCATTTATACAAGTATACCCTTTCAATATAAGAAATATAATATATTAGAAATAATTTATTATATAGTTTGAAAAGAAATAATTTTCATTAGTATTTATATAAAAACAAATTAATACTTTTATATGTATGTGTAAATGTATATTTTTTTTTAGTATCAACCTAATATATAATATGATCTATAAAAAAAATTAAAATTAATAAATGTAAATTCAAGTCACGGAACTTTAAGAAAATATAATTTTTCGTATCCTGTAAAACATTAAGAAATATTTTATTTTAATTTTAAATCCTAAGTTTTTAAAAGTATATCTCAATATATTGAAAAAAAAAGATATATTCAGATATTTAAGATATCGAAAAAAAGGAAAGTACATAAATAATATTGGGTTAAACAGATGAGAAAAAAATCTTATAATATTTAAAAGAAAAAATAAAAATATACTAAAAAATGTAATATATGAAAAAAAAAAGAGAAAAAGAAAAAATAACTTATTAATACACGAAATTATTACAAAGAATAAAACGATAATTTAAGTTTATATTTTTATTATTACAAAAATGTAATATAAAAGTTATACAAGGCTCCCTTAAATTTACATTATTTGCATAGGTTGGGTTGATAACAGGTTTAAATAATAATATTTATAACAATGCAATATATAACTCTTCACCTTTTGAGAGAATAAAAAAAAAAAAAATTTTTATTAATATAGTAACTTATTTAATAATTCAAATAAAAATAAAAATTTGAATTTCTACTTTTGTATGAAAAATTGCGTCGTAAAATACACAGTATCACACATGGAATTTTTTTTTTTTTTTCTTATAAGATGTAATGATTTTGATTTTATATGGATATACCTGGTCATAATGTATGTTAGAAATTTATAAATGGCAACATTGATAATAAATATCTTAATAATGATAATAATAAATATCATGATATATCATTATAACTATTATAATAAAAATTATATTATTATATACAATAAATAAAATACTGTTTTTCTTAATTGATAACAAGGTAAATTTAAATATAATTTTTTAGTGGGATGTAATAATTAAAAATTAATCTAAAAATATCTTTCTCAATTATAAAATACTAATTTAAAAAAATACCAAAAAAAAAAAAAACCCCAATATTGTAGAATATTAAAAAAAAATGTAATATTTTTTATGTTTTCAAATTACTTCTCTAAGAATATTTTTAATGATGATGATATTTTGTTTTATTACGTTTTTTTCTTTCTTTTTCCTCTTCTTTCTTGGTACAATTTCCTTCAACCAGATATGTTGTTTCTTTTTCTGATAACTATGATACTTAATACACTACTTTGCATTTCTATAATGAATGATATTCTTAGAATTATATACTACACATTTATATAAAATGAAGCTTTTGAGATAACTCGTTTTACTTTTGTAAACGTAATCCTTAGAATCTTAAGATTTTTCTTTTTTGTCAGCAAGTTTTTTAACGCCTAAAATTTTAAATTTTGAATTATTTGGAATCTAGACACTATAAGCTTGTTCTTTCAGAGGATTCATCATCATGACGTTTTAATGTTACTTTCTCATACAATTCGTCATGTTGATATCCTAAGATTGCCTCATTAAATGATTGGACTTTTTAATATTTACAGGATGATTTATATAGTGATTCCAATTCTGGATTTCTTAATTTTGACATTTCTTGTAACGAGGATTCTTGATTACTTAAAACTTCTCTTTCTTATAATTTATGTTCTTGCTGTGATGAAGCTTCAGTTTTTGGTGATTCATTTTCTTGACGTCCTACAATTTCAGTTTTTGGTGATTCATTTTCTTGACGTCCTACAATTTCAGTTTTTGGTGACTCATTTTCTTGACGTGCTACAATTTCAGTTTCTGGTGATTCAGAATTTTGACGCCTTATAACTTCTTTTTCTGGTGATTCAGATCCTGTACTCCATAAGGTTTCTCCATCTGATAATTCAATTTCTATATCTGATGGTTCAGATTCTTTATAAGATGAAACTTCTCCATCTGATGATTCATATGATAGATTATTTGGGATATTTGCTTTTGAAGGCACAGATGTATTTATACTTAAAACTTTTACTTTTGATGGATCAAATACTTTTCTACTTGGAGTTTCTAATTCTGGTGATTCCGATACTTGAATCCTTAAATTTTTTCCTTCTGATTGAGGTTTACTATTTTCTCTTATAAAAGGGGCATTAAACTGTAAAAAAAAGTTAAATTTTTGAAGAGAATGTTTATTTTACATTATAAAAATTTTAATTGAAAAAAATTTTTAAAAATAGAAAAGTTATTAAGTATTGATTTTAACTTACATAACGTCTAAAAATAGATTGAAGCACTAATGCTAACTGAAACATTGAAAATGGATCATTTAAATTAGGATTATGCCTAATCATTCCAGAAGATGTAACAGTTTCATTTGTGTTTCCAATATAAATTGGTTGATGTTGCATATATACAGCGGATGAAAATGTAGACATTGGGGATAAAGTAGTAAATGGATCTGACGGTGCGTTTGTATAAAATGGATTTGTATTTGTATAGATAGTACCTCCCGTTTTATATGGATTCATAGAAGTAGGTATTCTTGACTCACCAGGGCTATGCAATATTTCTGTAAAAGGAGATTCATTTATTTTCCCATTTGAATTATTAAGATTAAATTTACGTGTATTTCCAAAATTATGTGGAATTTGTTGTGCTGGACTTGGTTGATGTATTAATGACGTTCGTCTCTTTTGATCACCTTGATGCATTTCATCTTTTTGTGATACTTGTTGATTTGCTTGTGTTTGTATTGGTTGAAATATTTGTGGAGTTTGTGTTGGTTGAGGTATTTGTTGAGTTTGTGTTGGTTGAGGTATTTGTTGAGTTTGTGTTGGTTGAGGTATTTGTTGAGTTTGTGTTGGTTGTGGTATTTGTTGAGTTTGTGTTGGTTGAGGTATTTGTGGAGTTTGTGTTGGTTGAGGTGTTTGTTGAGTTTGTGTTGGTTGAGGTATTTGTTGAATTTGTGATGGTTGAGTTATTTGTTGAGTTTGTGTTGGCTGCGGTATTTGTGGAGTTTGTGTTGGTTGCGGTATTTGTTGAGTTTGTGCTGGTTGCGGTATTTGTGGAGTTTGTGTTGGTTGAGGCATTTGTTGAGTTTGTGTTGATTGAGGTATTTTTTTACTTTTTGTAGACTTTAATAAAGGTTGAAATTTTTGCAATTCTTGAAGTATTTGTTGATTTTGTGTTAGTTGCGGTATTGGTTGAGTTTGTGTTGGTTGAGGTATTTGTAATGGTTTTATTAGTTGTGGTTTTTGATCTTGTTTCTGTTTTAGTGTTTCTTTTGATATGGGGGTCTTTTGTAGTGTTGGTACATTTTGAGGTATTTGATTAGGTTGCGGCAATAATTGTTGTTTTGGAGATTCTGGTTCTTGCGGAGTTGACGTATTTTGGAAATTCTGTAGAGATTGAGATGTTGGTTGTGGTAGTTGCGTATTTACATAAGGTTCATTTGTAGGTTTTTTATTTTCATTATCTGAGTGATTTTGTATTTTAGTAGAATGTTTATCTTCTTTTTCTTTGGATATATTTCTCGTACTAGTCGAAGATTGTATGCTTTGAGGCTCCATATTTTTAATATTTTTAAATATTAAAAATATTTCTTTTATGAAGCTACTTTTGGTTTAATTTTAATTTTTAATAAAAATTGCAATATTTTAGTTACATTAAAATGAGATAATTATTTTTAATTAAATGAAGATAATTAATAGGAAAATGAAATAATAATTAAGTTGTACAATTATAAGTGAGAATGCAAAATAATAGAAAAGAAAGGAATAATTTATCGAAATTTCATATTAATTCCGTTAATTTTGAATTCGTTATAAAAATATTTAAAATTTTATAATTAAATTTCCATTAATCACTATAAAAGTACGTTCATGGTTAAATACCAAGTGTTAAATATTGTAATTATAAGTTTTTTTTATTATTTTTTTATTTGATTTTTTTTAATTCTTAAGTATACCTATAAAGGATATTACAAAAATCATTTGTATCAAAATGGCGATTTTGTTTTATATTTTTATTATTTCAAAAATTGTTAAATTGCAATTGTATTAAATTTATAAATAAATATATATTTATTCAATTTTAAATTATATAATTAATTTATTTCTATTTTACAAAACATATGAAATGATATATAAAAAATTCTCAATTTGAGAGGTATATAAAAAAGTTCAAGTTTTAACCAAATATAAAAAAACTCAGTAGGATATCAAATGAACGTAATTTTTAAATAATTGTACTTTTTTTTTTCGTAAAAAACTTTAATTTTTAATTTTACTCTATTTTAATAATTTTCTATTATATAATTTCTGTACATTTGTTTTCTTTTTATTGTAACTATTTTATTCTAATCTCTCAACTTAATATGGAATTATTTTTAGCAAATAAAAATATTTTAACAGCTATCATTATAATTGCTTCAGAAAAATTTCAAAAGAAATTTATAAAATTCAAAACGGGAAGACATGGGCGCATGCAGTGCAGAAGAAAAATTTTAAAAGAGTATAACTATTCACTGTAAAAAGAGAATGGCTACTTTGGAAAAAATTAAAATAGAAAAGCTTCTTATATATTTAATAGCTGTATAAGAATTTAAGTAAAAATAATATATATATTTTTTTTTATTTAATGTTAAAATGAAAAATGAAAAGAAATATTTTTAAAAAATAAAATATTTTTTTGTTTACTTTGTTTTTTTATTTTTTTGTAAAGATTAAAAAAAAATATTTTTTTTAATGAAATGGGATATAAAAAAAATTTCAAAAAAATTGATTCAGCCGAATACTTTTATGTGAATGTATAAAAGATTATTTAATAATTTCATTAAATAATTAATATATCAAATGGGAAAAAAAAACATACCGCAATAAATTTTATGTAATTTTGTTTTTTTTAAAACTTGAATATTATTGATATCACAATGTATAAATATTTATATTTTACCATTACTGCTCACATGTAAGGAAATTATATAATTTATAATAAATACAATAAAGAGGTTATTCTCTAGGGTGTTATAATTTATATGTTTTTAAGAACATATAATAGTGTTAATTTTTTATTAAAATAATTAAAAATAATTTTTCCTCGATAAATATGTAATTTTTATTTTATATTAATGAGGATGTAAAAATATAATAAGATATATAGTATTGTTATATTATAAAAAGAAAAGAATTAATATTTAAACTACATATATTATGAATACGATGTTTTCCAAAATAAGTAATAACCAGTTGACATATTAATAGATTTTTCATTAACTTTAGTGAAACATTAAACGAGTACATTAATAGAGAACATGTAAAATATTCCATAATAATTTCAATCAATGTAAAATTATATTTCAATTATAAGTTAATTTTATATTTATACATTATATAACTGAATATTTCTTTTTTTAGAGTCATTTCTTTAATTCAATTAAAATTAAATTTTTATTTTTTTAAAAACATAAATCGTTATTATAAAAACCATTGATTATATGTAATATTTTTAAATAAAATAATTTATGTTAAAGCTATTAGCACATTTTTTAAAAAATTATATAAAAATTATTAATGAAAGTATAATTATCTATATTTTTCTTTTTACTTAAAATTTAATTTTTTGTTGTTCTAGAACCATTAACAAGAAGAAAATATTCGATCATTTTAAAATTAAAATCTAAAAGTACAACAGGAAGAACAATTTACAAAATATAATAAAATATTTGTTTATTTTTTTTATACTTATATTTATCTTTATATTTTTTTTTTTTTTTAGATAGCTATTTTCACATGTAGAGATCATGTATAGTTAACTTATTATTTTCGTTGTAATTCTCTATTATTTCATAAAATGTTGGTAACACTTTTTATTAACAAGTGAAAGTGATAACATAAATTAATGTAATTATTTTTGATTAAAATAAGAAAGCCATATTAAAAACAATTAAGAGTATATTATAAAGTAAATTATAAAAGTAATCTGAATACTTTTAATTACAACAATTGTGTAATCAATGATTATATAAAATAGTAATAAAAACATAACAGATTATTTTTGTAAGACTAGGAAAATCCTACATTTTTTTATTTTAGTTGTATAGTAAATGTAAAAAGAGGTATATTAGGAAAACTATGAAAAATTCCTAAATTCTTATCATTGTGTAAATTGAATATCACTAGAAATGCTTATTTTAATTGATACATTTCTATCTTTTCCTCTTATAAATAACAATAACGAATTAAAAGTTTATAAACCTAATGACATTAAATTAAAACAAGAAGTAGCATTGTTAAACATGTATTTAGATAAGTGTTTGTGAAAAAATTGTGTATTAAAATAAAAATATTGTTACATGATCAGTAATTATTTTTGATTTAAATCCTCCAAAATATACTTTTTTTTTTTTTTTAAAACTTAACACAAATCATCATTTATTTTTTTTTTTTTTTTAATTTTCATATTTTTTAAAGTGATTGCTTATCTGGGAAATTATAAAAAATTGACTATTTATGTTTTTAACATAATTTTTATGTATAGACATTTTTATTTCGAGTTTTTATTAATTTTTCATACAAATGTTAGAGATAAAAAAAAAAAAAAATAATAAAATAAGTTGATATATTAAAAATTTGAGCATTAAATCTATAAATTTCATTAAATGTGTGAATTACGTGAGTGAAGAAGTACATATTTAGATAAAATGTAAAATACAGAAAGGAACGTTTTATGAATAAAAAAGGAAAAAATGTTAGTTTTTCTATATTTCAAGTATTTGAATTTATGATTAATTTAAAAAATTTTAATTATTATTTTTTATTTTATAAAGGAAAAAATTAAAAAAAAAAATATATGTAAATATTATTTCCTTCTTTTTATACAATTTAAAATAAGTTGGAAATAAAATTTGGGATAATTTCTTTTAAATAAGTTTATATCAATTGATGTCTACATTTATATTTTTGGAAATCTTTTTTTTTCATATTATTACATACATTTTCTTTAATATAATTTTTATAAAAAAAAATTTTTTGTTTCACATGTTGCTATATTATTTTTCGAACAAATTATTCATTTATTTTCTTAAAAGGGTATACAACTAAAAATATCATATTATAAATAAAAGAAAACATAATTTTAGATAAAAAAAAAGTTTTCATTTTTTTAATTTTGCAATTTATTTTTTATAAAATATATAACTTTAATTTTTCATATATGTTCAAAAAAGCATAGACTAACATATAAAAAGGAAAGTTTTATACATTATAGTAAGTCATAAATGAAAAGTAAGAAAGTAGATTAAAAAAAAATATATAGTATATGAGAAATAAAATAAAAAAAAAAAGTATATAAAAGAGAAAAAATTAAATATAAGGTTAAAAAATTATTTAAAGTTTTTGGATTGTAAAATGTAATTTAACCTATAAATATAAGCTTATATTTATTTACAACAATTTTTAAAATATTGAAATAAAAATTTTAATGTAATGATTTGTTAATTAACCTTTTAAAAGATTCTAGTAAAAAACTAATTAAAAAAACACTTTTAACATTTAAATATTTTAATGAATATTGTAAGATAAAGTGAATGATTAGTTGTACATTCAAAGTATTTAATAAAAATCTCTTAACAGTATAAATAAACATATAATCATATATATATACGTGTAATAACAAAAAAAAAAAAAAATTTTTTTTTTTTTTGAGTGGGTTTTTATTTTTTTTGATGAACAGTTACATATATTTGAGATAAGAAATTAATTTATGGAGAATTATAAATTCCACATAGAAAGGATGAATTTTTATATATTCAAAAAAATTTTATAAGGACTTAAATTTTAGTAAAAATGCATATAGAACTTTATTAAATTATATAAATACTCCTTCAAAAATATATATTAAGAATAACAAAAATGTTAAACAGATATATTTTTACTTAAAGGATTATAAATGTTACATGAAATAAATTACTCATTTCGTGTTGTGTAATTATATTTATATTACGTAATTATTTCTTAAGTATTTTTATAATAAACAAAAATTTATAACAATCTATATTATTACAAGCTTTTTTTTTTTAAATTACTTGCTTATTACTCTACGAAATCCTTTTAGTAAAAAATTAATATACCATTAAATTATTTTTTTATTGTAAAAATAAAATAAAAAAAGATAAATCATTTTTTTTTATAGAAGTAAAAATTTTGATAGAAAAAAAAAAAAAATAAAATAAAAAAAATAGTAATTTTTTTTTTAGAATTGCATTTTTCACATAATAGGAAAATGTTATTAATTTCATAGAAAAACTAAGAAAAATAATGAATATACTATAAAGGGATATTTTTAATTATAGCATTACATTTATAATTTTATAAAATGCTTATTGTATGTAATATGAACAGTATGTTAATATTTACGTATTTTAGATTATTAAAAATTTAAGGAAATTAAGTTCTTAATTGAATAGAAAAGTATTCATTATTTAATCAAGTGTAATAAAAATTTTTTTTTGTATTCTTCTTGTATGTATTTTTGCTCAATAGTTTGTAGTTAACTTAAACTAGCAATTTGATAAGTTAAGAGTTATGAATTTTTTTAAATGCCATTATCTTAAAAAAAAAATTCAAATTCAAAAAAGTTTGCAACGTGACCATTAAGTAAAGTATTTCGTTATATTGATTTATTAATTGGAGTCTAAGTACTTATGTAATGTGTACTGAATACTTAATAAAAAAAATGGAGATTGATTTCTAAAAATTTTACCTATTATAATGTTACTTGGATAATAAATCTTTTATTTGACTAACCTATATAACATAAGATAGACAATTTATTTTATATTAAAATTTAGTTAATACTATGTTAATTCAATATTTTATCATTCTTAATATATTAAGAATTAATAACGAAGTTCATATAGTTAAATAGAAACTTTTATTTATTTTCTCTAAAACTTTACTACTCATCATATGTAAATATTTGATAATATTATATGCAAATACTCTCTTTAATCAAAAAATTAACTAAGTGATAAAATTTTTCTTTTTATCATTAATTAATTATTAATTCTAGAAAATATATAATTCAAATTTTCTTTTTATTTTTCACTATCTATATATTATGAAAACACAAATAGCCTCCCCTAAAAAAAAAAAAAACGTAATCAAAAAAAATTTTTTTTTCAATATATATATATTCTTAATTATATTAGATAATGATTTAAATGGCTATTCAAAAACTTTGATACGTTTTTTAATAAGCAAATTAATAAAGAGTATATAGAATGGTTTAAATTTTTTTTTATTTTTTGAGAAACCATTATTGTTATAAGTAAACTTTAAATAATTACATTACATAATATGAAATAAGTAGTTCAATTTATATAACATTTATAATTTCTTAAAAAAATGTTATCTTAATATTTTTATTATTCTTTATGCAATACTTTTTTAAGAAAAATTCATGCAATTTAATAAAAAATTTTCCACATTTTTATTAAACTTTAATCTTCACCATAAAAATCTTTGGTTTTATATGAAATAATATTTTTATATAAAGTTATAATTTCTATTAAAAATATTAATATAGCTTTAAAGATTTTCTATATTAAAAGTCAGAAAAATAAGGATTTTTGTTTATTTTCAAAAAAGTTAAAAATATTAAAAGAATATAATTAAAAAAAACAATTTAAAAGTAAAAATAAAAAGAATAAAAAAATTTTCTTTATGTGCATAACCAGATAACCCTATATTTTTTTTTAAAAGAGATATTTCTTAATAATGAGCTTGTATTGGTAAATTTTTATTTTATTCAAATTTTTACTGTTATTTTACATGAGATTAACAGCATCCTTTTTTAAAATGTAATATATTAACAACACTCAAAATTATGAGTAAATTAAGATAAGTATAACAAGATACACACACTTGGTAAATAAATATTGTTGTTAATTTATTAATTGTCTATTCATTGACTTTTCTATAGTACTGTTTTATTAACTGGGTGTTCGGTGATTTTGTTAGAGTACTGAAAAAACAAATTAATAAAGAGCATGTAGAGTTGACTCTACGGTTTTGATATATTTGTATATATTTTTAAATGCTTTGAACAAGTGATTCTTAATTATATGATCTAATTCGTTCAGCAATCTTTAATTTCAATAGGCATTTATTTACTTTAATAAAAATCTTTATTTTTATTAAATATTTATATTCTTATTGAATAATGATTATTAAATGTATACTACTTGTTTCTTTGTTATAATTTATGTTCAGTAATTTAAATATATTGCTGTTGAATTAACAAACATAAACAATTAGTGAAAATACAAATTAATTATATGAAAATTTTATTATCACATGTATAAAATTTTCTCCTACAAAATTAAAATCCTACTTCATTCCAAAAAAAAAAATCTTTTTTTTTTTTTTTTTATCTCATTCTTATTCGTAACAAAACTTTTCCAATTGAATTTTTTTTTTTTATCAATTTTTTTTTTCTGACGGTCTTTGCTTTTTTTTATAAAAATACAAACAAGAAATCTGTTAATTTTTTTTTTTTTTTTTTTATGTGTGCATGACCAACTACACATTTTTCATATAACTAGTACTTTCATTTTACAGAAAGGTTAATAAAGCCTTTTATTAACCAATTATTGAACAAACAGATCATTAAGGAGCATGCAAAGTTTCCTTTACTAATTTAATGAATTTAAGTATAATTTTAATGCTATAAAAAAGTAAACCGTTTTATATATAGTTTATTTCATTGAACATTTATTTTCTTTAGTAAGAATCCTATATTTTTATTAAAAATTTAAATCCTCATTAATTATCAATTTTAATTACATATTTTTTATTTATGATGTTATGAGTAATGCTTAGCAATTCATATTCATTGCTTTTAAATTAAACATAAATAATTAGGAGAGTATAAAATAAATTATAAAAAAACTATAAAAGATGAAAATTTTATTATAATTAATATAAAATTATTTTACATAAATTTAAATAAAAATATACTACGAGAAACTTTTTAGCCAACTCTTCTTTATAATTATTTAACTTTTTTTTCAACTGTTAAATCTTTTTTTTTAAAAAAAATAAATATATTTTTTATATTTTTAATTTATAAAAAAAAAAAAAGAAAAAATTAACAAATGTTTTTTTTTTTTTTTTTTTATCCAGAGCTTGCATGGTTACATATTTATTTTCCATATAGCTAATTATTTTCATTATTGAAAAGGTTAGTAATTCCTTTTATTAACCAATTACCTACCCTTGTGAATATTTAATATGATACAAAATTAACTAAGTTACATTATTAATTATGAATATATGACACATAAAATATTTACATAACTTTTTAAGATATATTTTTATTGATGTACATTAAACTTTTGTATATAAGGGAAATTTTTTTTTGCTATAATACTTTTTTTTTTAAAGTGAGATAAAAGTATAAGATATACTTAAAAAATTATAATGCAAAGATCATAATTTTTTTTATTCTAACGCTTTAATTGTCATTGAGAATTTTTGCTGAGAGTTTTATGGTTTTTTTTTATATTATTTTTGAATTACTAAACTTTTCTTTAGTAATTATAATGTAAAAGAATAATAAAATATATATATAAGTAAAACTATATTTTATTTTTAGGTTTCATAAGTTATATGAAATAAAGTAATTATTTCATATTATGTAGTTTAATTACATAAATACATATATTTTTTTTTAAAGATAAGCTTTAATTCGTAAATGAGATAGAATTTACTTTACAAACTCTTTATTATTTTGATTATTTAATTCTTGCAGAAAGTCAAAGAATATTCAATTAAGGAAATATCAATTAAGAAAGTTTATATATAAAAAAAAAGTTAATAATTTTTTTATGAAGTGGATACGATGATAAAAGAAAAAAAATTTTATCAAATAATAATATGAAAAAGAAATTTCATCCTTTTTTTATTTCTGAATATGAAAAAAAAGATAACATGTATAATTGATTTTTAATTTTTATAGATATGAAATATTTAAGTTTTTAGAAATAAATAACTTTTGTAAAGATGCATAAATGTCAAAATTTTTTGATATTTTAAAAATAGTTAAATATATATTTTAGACATGGAATTGATTTAAGGATTTTGGATCAACTATATAATAAATTGTGTATTTACATTTTGTAGTGTAAGTATATACATTAAATAATATTTTAATTAATAAAATAAGTGGAAATTCTTGTACACTCTTTTTATTAGCAAAGCTATTTGTTTTATTGACTTATTAAAAACTTTGCTACAGTACTGAACAGATAAATTAATAAAGAGAATATAAAGCTACTTTTACTAAATTTAATTTTTGTAAAAATTATATTGATGCTGCATGTGGATAAACTTCCTACATATAGATTACATAATTGAATATTTATTAAGAGATATTTATTTACCTTAATAAAAATTTATCTTTCTTTTTATTGAAACCTAAATTCTTGTTATATGTTTAATAAAAGATATTTTTAACCTTTTTGAAATAAAAGAAATTTATTGATATTAATTGACTGTTAAATGATTACGTCTAGAGCTAGGAACAGGTCAATTAATAATAAAAATACATGGTTTTTTTTTATTAATTTAATTACTAAAAAATAAATATAAGGATGTTATGAACTAGCTAATTTTATGTTTAAAGTTTACATGTCTGAAAATTTATTATTTTATGAGTCATCTACATTAATAAAAATCCTTTATTTTTATTGAAAACATATTTTCGTTAATTGCTTATTTTTTACTAAAAATCCTTTAATAATGTTCATATTAATTTTTACGTTGTAATTAATTTAATTTTTTTTGAATAAATTAAAATACATAATAATTTAATTTACAGTTCAGATTATATTGATTTGTTTTCATACAATAATTATTTTTCTCTAAGTAATTAGTTTCATTAAATCATCAATTTTTAAAAAAAAATAATAAATATTAAAATTTAATTTTTTTTCTTTAGCTAGTGACCATGCATGGATAACTTTATATTTTCCACTTATCTATTTATTATTATTTTAAAAATATTAATAATATCATTTATTAATCACTTAACTAAAAAATAAAAATTTATCCATACTCATTTGTTAGTAGAAAAAAAAAGGATATTAATTTTTTTATTATCTTCTTAAGTTGTTTTCTTTAAATATTTTTAATATTTAAATTTTTTTTTGGATAATTATTAAGAATAAGTTTTTTTTTTTGTTGTAATAAAGATTTATTCTTGGAGAATTACATTTTTTTTATAGTCGAATTAATTATGACATAACTAAAAATTAAATTTGAATTTTAAAAGAAAAATAAAAACAATTTTGTTTTTATTGATATTTAATTTTTAAATATTATTAAAAAAAAATGTTAATAACTTTAGTTGAAATTTGTTAGTTTATTTTAAAATATTGTTTCACATATAAGCAATATCTTTAATGAAGATATAAGTTGTTTATAAAAGTAAGGATATATTTTATTAAAGTATAAAGATATCTCTAAAGTAATAAATAATTGGTTATGCAAAATATATATATAAAGTTTACTCATTTACAATATTAGTTTAATTTTTACAACAATTAAAAGAATAGGGACTATTCTACGTACTCTCTAATAATTTGTTTACTCATTAACAAAACCATTAAGTAACCAATTAATAAAACATTATGAAGAATTCCGATTGTATGTAATATAATTTTCTAAAATAAAATAATAATTTATGTTAAAGTCATTAAAAGCCTTTTAGGAAATACATAAAAATTAAATATTAACAAAAATATAATATTTTCCGTTTTAACTTTGACTTCGAATTTAACTCTTTGTTAATTCAAAAAAAAAGAAATTCAACTCACTCCTTTCATAATTTTTTTCAAAAAATTAATCTTTTTTTTTTTTTAAACTGAAATTTAAAAATATAATTAAATAAAACAATTTACAAAAAAAAAAAAATTATTTTTTTCTTAAACTTAATTACCTGCTTTTTCAAGCAGTGATATATTAATTGCCCCTTCATTGCCTTTTTAATACTGAACAAAAAAATTAATAGAAAGCATGTAGAAAAAACATTACTTATTTTATATAAAGTAAAATAAAGCATTGCATTTATTATTTATTTTTGTTAATATTAAATTTTAATTCTATTAGCTACTAATTATATAATATATAAGATACTATATAAATGCGGCTTTTAACATTACATTTTTAACTTTTCACAAGAAGTCGCAAATTACTTTTTCTTCTGAGAAAAAAAAAAAATTTTTAAATGTGTTGACATTTAGTGTATGTTTTTTTATTTTTTTATTTAGTGTACATATTTTCTTTTAGATTATACATTTAGATATGAATATTTAGCAAACTTGTTAATAAAAGGCATTAATCTTTTTGATAATAAAAAACAATGGCTGTATAAAAAATATACAGTTAGTTATGTGATCAATAAAAGGTATTATTAATCTTTTTGAGGATTAATAGTAATAGCTATATGGAAAATAAATAGGCATGCAAGTATTAGATAAAAAAAATATATAAATAAAATAATTGTTAATGTTTTTTTTTTTGATTTTTGTAAATTAAAATATATAAAATAAATATATTTATTTTTTTTTGAAATGATTTAAATTGTAGAAGAAACAAAAAGTTGACAAAAAAATTACTTATGGTACATTTTAAGTTCACATAAGAAAATTTCATATTAAAGATAGAAAAATTTTCGTCTTTTGTAGTATTTATATAATATGTTTTGTCTTTTGTTAATTATCTATACTTTCTATTTTAAGATCAACTTATTTTAATTAACAAATATTATTCATAAATTATAAATAAAATATATGTAATTAAAATCGGTAATTAATGAGGATTTAAATTTTTAATAAAAATGTGGGGTTTTTATTAAAGTAAATATATGCCTCTTAAAAAAAACAATGAAGGCCCAATGAAGTAGACTATATAAATACAGTTTACTTGTTTATAGAAATAAAAATTTAAATTTATTAAAGTAGTGTAGTGAATAAATGCCCATTCAATGGCTTTGCTAAAGTACTAAGCAATCAGATTAATAAAAAACAGACAGAATTTCCTTTAATAATTTAATGAATTTATGTAAAATTTTAAATGCTATCAAGCAAGTAAATATTTACGTAGCTTCTTTGAATACTTATTGTTCTCAAGAAGCATTTATTTATTTTAATAGAAACTTTATATTTTTATTATAAATTTAAATCCTTTTTAATTATCATTCTATAGTTTAATAAATTTTATTTATAATGTTGAGTTATGTTTATAAATTTAAATGAATTATTTTTATGTTAACAAACATAAGTAATTAATAAAACATGAATTAAATTACATAAATATTACATACATGAGAATTTTATTATTATGTATATAAAACATTCTCTTTAAATTCAAAGCAAAAATTCAATGTAAAGAAACACTTTTGTCAATAAATTATTTCTTATATTTTAAAATAAAAATATATTATTTTCATGTATATATACAAAGAAACAACAAAAAAAAAGTTAACAAATAGCTTTTTTTTTTTTTTTTATCTAGCGTTTGAATGGTTAATTACATATATTCCGTATAGACAGCTTTTTTCATTCCCAAAGAGGTCAATAATTCCTTTTGTTAATCATATAGGCAACTCTACATACTCTTTATTAATATGTTTGTTAAATACGTTATCAAAGATGTTGAACTGGAAAATAATAATCAACAGTTTTTTTTTTTTTTTAAAAAATATACTTGTTTATCTAATTTAGAAAATAAAATTTCTTTTTCTTTTTGTCTGTCTAGAACTTGAATGATTACCTGCTTACTTTTCGCACAATTTTAATTTTTTATTCTCAAAAATATTGATTCCTTTTATTAACAAAACATATACAAAATATGAATTAATCTACGTTTATTTAAAAATATATGAACAAAATATATATACAGAAATTATCTGAAAAATGTAACAGAAAATACACTAAACTTATAGGACGTTTAAATACACTTAATTATAAGAATTATATTTTCGCACTATAACTGCATTATAACTTAAATATTCGTAAATATATAATGAAAATTTTTTTTCACTGGAAAGGTTGCAGTAAAAAAAATTCATCCTCTTAATACAATACCTGAATCCTGTTTAAATATGGAGTTGAATATAGTAATTAATTTCACTTTATAAAAAGTTATCGTTTCAGATACATTTCTATAATTTCGTTTTTTTCTATTTTTTTAAATCTTTTTTTAAATGTAAAGAAGGAAGATATTCTGGAAAATTTCTCCAGTGTTTTTCCATTACTGCAACGTCTGAAAGAACATAATACATCATATCAGAGATTTGTCTTTCACTAAAAACAACTCCACTTTTTTTTATTTCATCAAAAACATATGATTTTAAAGTTTTATCACTAGGACCTTCTTGTTTTCCTTTGTGAAAATTTACTATCGTTTCTTTCAATCCACGTTTACTTGCTTTTTGTGAGATTTCTGTTCCTACTCTCCTAATATCATTATCTGGCCAAGTATCTATTCTGTAAGTATAACCTTTCATTCTATCGTTTTTTCTTTTGATACAATTTCCTATTCCAAGTATAGAAGCTGCAAGCATTACTAATCCTGCAGCTATAGATGATATTAAGATAATCTTTTTTTTTTTATTTTTTTTTTCAATATCTTTGTTAATTTCTTGTATTTTTCCATCGGCAGAAACAAAAAATACATTAGCATTAAATAAGTATGGAGTTAATATATTTATAATTAGAAATGAACTTAGAAAGAATAATAACTTTGATGCTTTCATATTGAATAAAAAAATATAAATTTAAAATTTAGATTTTTAGTTTAATTTTATCTATTGAAAATTATAAATACGTAAATTTATATAGCAATAGAAAATTCTTTTTAATTTATAAAAGAACTATAATAAAAGAATATTTTTGTTTCAGTATTAATAATTTTTTATTTTCGTCGATTAATATTTTTTTGTTTATTATTTATTAGATTTCTTTTATTTATTAAAAATCTCTTTCTTTTTATTTATTGAAAATTTTTTTCTTTTCATCTAATGAAAATTTTTTTCTTTTTATCTATTGAAAAATTTTTTCTTTTTATCTATAGAAAATTTTTTTCTTTTTACCTATTGAAAATTTTTTTCTTTTTATCTATTGAAAATTTTTTTCTTTTTATTTATTAAAAATTTTTTTCTTTTTATTTATTAAAAATCTCTTTCTTTTTATTTATTGAAAATTTTTTTCTTTTTATCTATTGAAAATTTTTTTCTTATTATCTATTTAAATTTTTTTTAATAATAAATACATGCTCGAATAAAATTTATCTATTTTTATTTTTATTTTTATTTTATATTTTTTAGTTTAATTCAGCATATAAAAATAGTTCTCTGTTTTCTTATTTTTTAAATTTAATTATTAAATATCTTCTTAATCATATGGCATAAATCTTATAATAAATTTAAATAAAATAAAGAACTTCAAAATAACTTCAATTAAAATAATGTTTTAATAATAAATAAAATATAAAATTAACAAAATATAAATAACATAATAAAAATATACTGTAACAATAATGCATAGTTTTGAATAAGAAAAATTAATACATACATAATATTTAAATTTTATTATTTAAATAGCTTTTTTATTAAATGAAAAAAGTTCAACATTTTTATCACAAAATTATACATGTAATTTTATTATATATTTAATTTATTATGGGCAATACTAATGATTTATAAAAAATAAAATGATAATATATATTAAAAAAAGGTTATTTAAAAAAATATAAAATAAATTATTTAAAAAAATATATATTAATGAAAATTTGCTATTATTATGATAAAAAACCTTCGTATAATAATGATCAAATAATTTAAGAGAAAATATGAAGAAGTTTTTAACTATTTTATTTTTAATAAAATTTTTTTAACAAATATGTGATATTTGAATAATTTGGTTATTTGGCAATGATATATAGTTTACTATGAGACTAACAATCCTTTAAATAGAAATATGTTAACTCAATACTTTTGTTATATTTTAGGTATTATTTTTAGAGTAATTTATTTGAATGAAAAACTCTCATAAGAGTAAAATTCTAAAAATATAAAATAATTATTATTTTATGTACCGTAGTTACTCTTCAAAAAATTTATGACTTGGAATAATAAGAATTTCAATAAAATTCCTTATTGATTAATCCTATTCATAATCAAAACTTAAAAATTAATTTATTAAATTTATACAATAAAATTTAGATTAAAAAAATTCCAAAAAAAAATATTTTTTTTTTTTTATGAATGAGCTTATTTGTACAATAAAATTTTAAGCTAAAATATTAAAATATATATTTAAAAACTGTACAGATCTATTTGCTAATTTTATATAACACTACCATTTCATTCATTTAAAGAAATTAATAATTATTTATGTTAAATATAGAAAGGAAGTTTATATAATTCTAGAAAACAAAAAGAATATTTTTAGAAATGTATCAATGATTTATTGTATGTTTAAATATTTTCATAGTATATTTATTAGTCACATTAATAAAGAGCATATAGAATGATCTCTACTTATTTATATTATTATAATATTACTTATTGATAATATTTAAACCTTATTATATTATTGGTTAATAAAAGGATTATAAACTTTTTGAGAATAAAAATTAATAACTACATAAGTAATATACAGATAGCCATGTAAATGATATATAAAAAATGAAAAAAAAAAATTTTTGTCATACTTTTTTTGTATTGAAAAAAAAATATTATTATTTTTTTAAAAATTTTAGTTGGTTAAATATTATTCTGTTTATTATGATAAGTCAATTCAAATTAATTTAATTTCGAAACAGATTGACTGGAATTCTAATGTTGTATAAGAAAAATAAAAGGATTTTGTTTCTATTTGGTTTATTAAATTATCACAGGTTTTAAAATGTAATAAACAATTTAAATTTAAACTTTGTTAGAGTAAATTGGGATTTTCACATAAATATAGTTTTATTTTGTTTATTAAGTTCTTATATGTTTAAAAATATAGTAAACAGTTTAAATTCAAAACTTGTTAAAATAAATAAACATTTTTACTTAGATATAATTCAATATTAAGCAAAAAACGGCAAGGGAGTCTCTGAATTATCCTTTATAATTTGTTAGTTTAATTCTCTATAAATTTCCTTGAACTTTAAATTAATTAATCAATTGATGGTTTATTAATTACCCGCTCGATAACTTTGTTAGTGTACTGAACAAAGAGGTTAATAAAAAACATGTAGAGTTGTTCCTATTGATTTAATGAATTTAAATGAAATTTTGAATGCTATAAACAACAATATTTATGAAATCTACTTCATTAAACATCTGTTGTTTCTAAAAGGCATTTATTTACTTTAATAAAAATGCTATATTTTTATTAAAAATTTAAATCTTAATTCATTATCAATTTTAATTACTTATATTTTATTTATAATGTTATGAGTAATGATTATCAATTAAAATTCATTACTTTCAAGTTAAGAGAATACAAATTAAATTATATAAATAATACAAACGGGAAATTTTTATTATTATTAATATAATTTTTTCTCTTTAAAGCTCAAAATAAAAATCCACTACCAAGAAACAATTTATTAGTTAACAACCTTTTCTATTTTCTTTTTCCAACATTAAATCTTTTTATAATGAAAATAAACATATTTTTTTTATGTAATTAATTTATAAAAAGAAACAAAAAAAAAGATGAACAATTTTTTTTTTTTGTTTATCTAGAGCTTACATGGTGATTCGTTAATTTCCTGATCAATGTCTTTATTAGTATTGAACAAACAAATTAACAGAGCATATATAGAAAACATGTTTTGTCTTAATTAAAATAGAATGTTAATCATATTATGTATATTTTTTAATTAATATCAAATACTAATTATATTAATTACTATTTTAGCTAATTTTGTGCAATACTCTATGTGTATCATATGTAGTATTTTTAATATTTCATAAAAAAAGTTTTATTTTTTTTTTTTTCATGTCTTTTTTTTTTTTAAAAAAAAAAATAAAATCATTATTATCAAATTATTTTTTTTAAATCAGCATCACATACCAAAAAAAAAAAAAAAAGTATAATAAAATATATCTACATTTTTTTTTTTAGTGTATATACTTTATGTACACTTACTTTTTTAGTGTACACGTTTGTCTGTGAACATTTTCTCCATATTTTACCATGCACAAATAAAAATGTTTTTACTCACTTTATTAATATAAATATTATCGAAAGTAGACCTATAATATTATTTATGGATTACATGACTATTTATGTATATTCCATACAGTTATATTTATTTTCATAAAGATTAATAATACCTTTTATAAACCGATTACTAAGATTTTTATAAAAATTGTTAACAACGACAATTTCTTTGTAATGAATTTTTACTTGAACATACAAAAAGTAAATATTAAAGTTACAGTAGTATAATTTTCATGTTTATAATAATTATATAATTAAAATTTGTGTTTTAATAATTATTTATTTTTGCTATCTTGCATTAATGGATGTGAATTGCTAAATATTATTAACAAATTTTTAAGTAACATTTATTTAATTAAAAATAAACAATTAACTAAAATTTATGTTTTTCATAATAACATAGGATTTTTATTAAAGTATATAAATACCTTCAGTAAACAATAAATGCTCAATGTATGAGAATGAATATACACAGTTTACTGGTTTACAGCACTTACAATCAGACTTAAACTCATTAACTAATTCATTAATTGCTCGATCAATGACCTTACTGGTAATGAAGGAACAAATTAATTAAAACCATGTAGAAAAAACTCTACTTATTTTACTTTTATTATATTAAATTATTAAGAAAATTATTCGCTTTTATTAATTAATATAAAATATTAATTGTGTTAATTACTACTGTTAATTTACGCAATGCCTTATGCATATCACATTTTACATTACATTTTTAATCTTTCACAAAAAAAATTATACTTTATTTTCCTCCCAAAAAAAAAAAAATATTTTTTTATTTGTAATTTTTTTTTAAAAAAAATAATAATAATAATTATCAGAAAAAAAAAAATTTAATAATTTTTTATTAAGTCTAAGTCATAATAAAAAAAAAAGTATACTTTCTTATATAATTGTTAGTACGAAAAAAAAAAAAAAGAAAAAACATAATATAATATATTTAAATTTTTTAGTGTGTTTACTTTTAGAGCAAGTATTTTTTTTTAAATGTGCTTACTTTTCTGTAAGTATTTTTTTTTTTTTACTGTACTTACTTTGTATACTTATTTTTTTTTATTTTACGCCTTTATATGTGAACATTTTCTTGCCTTTTAACATGCACAAATAAAAATATTTTTATTCATTTTATTTTTTTAAATATTATTTAAAATAGGTCAATAATACTATTTATTGATTTATTAATTGGGTGTTCGGTGACTTTGCTAGAGTATTGAACAAGCAAGTTAATAAAGAGCATGTAGAATTGACTCTACGGTTTTAATTTATTTGTATATATTTTTGAATGCTTTGAAGGAGTGATTCTTAATTATGTGATCTACTTCGTTCAGTATTCTTTAATTTCAATAAGCATTTATTTACTTTAATAAAAATCCATATTCTTATTAAAAATCTAAATCCTTATTGAATATTGATTATTAATTAAATGTAAATTACTTTTTTATTTGTCATTAGTTACGCTCAGCAATTAAAATATATTGCTGTTGAATTAACAAACATAAACAATTAGTAAAAATGTAAATTAATTATATGAATATTAATTCGTGAAAATTTTATTGTTATATGTATAAAATTTTCTCTTACAAAATTCATTAAAATTGTACTTCGTTTCAAAAAAAAATCTTCCTTTTTTTTTTTTATCAATTTTTTTTTTCCTGAAGATCTTTTTTTTTTTTTATAAAAATACAAACGAAAAAAATTGATAATTTTTTTTTTTTTTTTTGTGTGTGCATTACCAACTAGGTATTCTTCATATAACTAGTCCTTTTATTTTCCAAAAAGGTTAATAAAGCCTTTTATTAATCATGTCTATCCAAATATTTTTTCATTAATGTAATTTTTTTTTAAGTCAATTTCATTTTTAATCAACTTAAAACTAATATCATATCTTTTATCTATTATTATACCTCTAATTTCACTTTCATTATCTATAAATACTTTATTTCTGTAAACATTCTATGTATGACCTATCACATTATAATTTCCACATCTTCTTTTAAGATAGATAAGGTCTCTTTTTAGATGAGCTTTTTTTTTTAATACAGAAATAACATTTTCTAAGTAATTTATCCCTCTTCTCTTTTATTCTCTAATTATACCTATGATTTGTGACGAATATTTTAATTGGTTGCTATGTTTTTTTTTATAATATTATCGTTTTGTAATTTTAATAAAGAAAATATGGCTTGCATAAATGTTATATTCTCTGGTCTATCATAATTAATCCTTTTTATATACTTTTCTGGTATATATCGTAGGAAGTAGGTCCACAAATCATTCAAATGAATGCTATTAGCTCCTTCAAAAGTTAAACAACTATTAGCATATATATAATAATCCATAATAAATAAACTCATAGCTTTATTTATGCTTAAATCACGTTAAGCATTCCATAACTTTCTTATTTAATTAATTCTCTCGTATTTATTATTGAATAGCTTCTTAGATAACTTGATTTTTAATTATAGAATATTTTATATAGCATCATCTATAAATAATTTCGTTATATTCATTGAATTAACTAACAAAAACAATGACTCTAATACCATGTATATTTCAGTTTTAGTTAACTTATACATTCTTATCTTATTTTTGAAAATTATGAACCATTGGAAGTACTCTTCTATAGATGTCTCATACAATTCTGGTTATTTATCTGATAGCTTTAATTTGGAGTGATATTTTTTTTCATTTACATTGCATATATATAACTCTATAAATTTTACTATATCTTCAAGTATCTCTAGTTAGTTAATAAAAGAAATTATTAACCTTTTTTTGGGAATGAAATATATAGTTACATGAAAAAGAAGTAATTTGTTGAGGAGAGAATTTCTTTGCAATGAATTTTAATTTTAATTTTTAAGTGAAAATTTTATATACATAATAATGAAATTTTTATGTTTGTAATTTTTATACAATATAATTTGTATTTTATTAATTGTTTTTGTTAACATGGAAGCAGCGAACTTGAGCCGCTTAACATTATTCATAACATTATAAGTAAAAATATATTTCATTAAAACCAATATTCAATGAAAATTTATATTTTTAATAAAAATAAGGATTTTTATTAAAGAAAATAAATTTCTCTTGAAAATAAAGAATTCTCAATGAAGTACACTACATAAATATGCTTTACTTGCTTTATAGAATTTAAATTATAAATTTATTAAATTAGTAGAGATAGCTCTACAAGCTCTTTATTAGTATGTTAATTTGAACTACAGAAAAATCACCGAACAGGGATTTAATCAGGTACTAAATGGTTTTGGAAAATATATCTTAAAAATGGACATTGAAACATGGAATTAGATGAAAATAGTAAACAATATACTGAATTTGTAGTACTCAAACGTGGAACATTTGTATTTGATGTATTAATATTTGGTTTGAAAAGTAATCCTACACAGTTTTAAAGAATAATAAAAAATATCTTTTTAAAATTAATTTGAAAAAACCATATAATTGTATATATTCTTTACATCATCATTTTAACAAATTTTATAAATTAACATTTTAAAATAATAGGAAATGTATATAAACTACTAATAATAGATCAGGAATAAATGTAGAAAAATGTGAATATTTTAAAACAACTATAACACATTTAGGACATATAGATAATAAAGAAATTAGACCTTCATTGGATAAAATCAGAATAATAATTAAAGGAGAACAATCTAGACCTAAGGATCAGTTGTGGTTATTTTTAGGATCTACTAATTATTATAGAAATTATATTAAGAATTTTTTATGATGGACATTTAAGATAATACTATTATTGACAAGCAGGAACAAGTTTATTTGAGATGTAAAGCATCCTCAAGTGTTTGAACAAATAAAAGAAAGATTGTATAAATAGCTTATTTGTCATTTCCTGAACCAGGAAAATGATATTTTATTTATGCGGATTTATCTGATTATGTTATGAGAGCTGTATTAACCCAAATAGATGATATCGGTCAAACTAAATATATTCACTATACATCAAGAAAGCTTAATGAAGTTCAATGGAAATGGAGTATAAAAGAAAAAGAATTATTTTCCATAGTTATAGTTTGTGAAATATTTGATTATAATGTTAAAGGATATATGGCATTGATCAAAACTGGTTATAAAGGTCTCTTAGGAATATATTCTATTAACATTGAAAAAATGTATATATGAGAATTAAGGTTATTAGAATTTAATTTTAAACATGAGCATATTAAAGGAATTCAAAATAGTCTATCTGATTGAATAATTAGAACTATATATGATGATACTAATCTTCCTAGTTATATAACTTTATTTTGTAATAAACTACTAGATAATTATGAAAACTCTTATCTTAATCCATCCTTTAATAAATATCTGATGAGGTGTGAGAAAAAAAGAATAATATTCCTAGAGATGAAATATGGAGAAATGATTTTCCTATTCATTATAAAAGTGCCACGTTATATATACAAGAAAAGTATAGGATTCAATTAATTCACTTGTTCTATAGTAATAAATTTTCCAGACATTCAAAAATCATTGAAATTTTAGAGAAAATATTAAAACATTTTTGATGGACTAATATTAGTCGAGATATTCAGGAGTATGTTACAAATTGTATAGTTTGTCCGTTAATGCGTAATAGAAAATTTAAGCCTAATAAGTATAAGGTATTATCAAAACTCAATCAGTTGGACATGGATTCATTGGATATTATTGAACCAAAAAAATGGAAAAGATAAGAATACTGTGTTCAGGCATCTATAGATCATTATTCACGATTTACATTTATTGGCATTAATAGAAAGATATCTGCTATTGGTAATGCGATTTCTATAGTGAGAAACACTTGGATTTCTGTATTCCGATGTCCTAGAAATGTTATTATTCATAATGATTCTATTTATGTGAATCAAGAATTTCAGAAATACGTTACAGAAGAATTACAAATAAAATTATACTATATAAGTGTTTATTGTTCTTAAGAAAATGGTATTAATGAAATCTCTGATAAAAGTCTTGATTACATACTTAAGACTATCTATGAAGAAAAATATATGTCAACTGAAAAAATAGTGAAATATGTAGCATATATATATAACAATTCACCTCACGGAGCTAGAATAGGAACACCATATTTTACTATGTTTGAAATTGATGGTATATGTCTTGGTTTTTCAAGATTACTACTTGAAAATATTTTAAAAATTAGAACAATTTATTTAAAGAATAGATAGAAAGAAGTGTATGAAAATTTGAACCAACTGAAGGAGAATCCATTAATATAAAGTAAAGATAATAACGTTGAAATAATGTTTCATATAAATTATCGGATTATGACAGAAATTAATTAAAACATTATAGTAACAATAACCGATATAAACCTTATGGGTGTTTACTACGTAGAGAAATTAAAATTGAAAATGGAAAGATAATAGCTTAGCCTATGGACTATAGAGATAAAGAAATTCAAATTTCATTTTTTAAAATAAAATTATTATGTATTATGACTAGAGAAATATATGTAATTCATTTAAGAGATATGGTGCAAATTATTGAACGGAATAAGAAACAGTCTAAACTTATACGTGATTTAGAACTTAAAAGCCATTCTAATATTAATAAAAGAGATTTTACAACACCATATAAATCACATGATAATATAGATAATAAGATAAATAAAAAGATACAAAAAGGGCTCGGAACTGTAAGATAATTTAGAGAGAATAAAATAATCTCATTGTTATTCCCAAGATGATAGAACATGTTCTATAAATAATATTATAGACCTCTTTTATATAATATTTAGATGAATAAATATAATAAAAACACTTTATTCGGTGTACATTAAATTGTTGGGACAATATACAATCATAAATTCGTACTCTATAATAGTTATTCAAAAGTATGTACAATGAAAAACAAATCTTAATAAATAATAATCATTTTTATTTTTTTTTTGTTTGTGTATTTACAATTTTAAAAAAAAGATATATCACATTTTTTTTTTGGTACATGATGCAAACTTAAATAATATATTATGATGATAATTTTTTTCTATTTTTTTTTAAAAAAAATTGGTAATGTTAAATAGAAAAATTTTATATATTTTTTTTTTTCTTTTGAAAATGGAGTATTTGTTCAAATTATAATAGAGAGTGTATTTAATTTAAGTTTTAAAAATTTAATTAAATAAGAATTAAATTAAATAGAATATACTCTATATGCTCTTTATTAATTTGTTTTTCAATACTAGCAAATTCATTGAATGGCAATTAATAAATCAACTTCTGAATCATACATGTTCCCATTTTAAATAATATGGATATATTTTCTTTATTCTCTAAGTGTATAAACCACTTAGGATAATATCTTAACGATCTTTCGTTGAATTTTAGCAAACCTTCTTATATTTAGACTGTAGTAACCTTTCTGTCTTTCTTTATATTTAATATACAAAATTTGTTAAAGCATATTATCTCCTTAAATATATAAACAAGGGACCTTGTATTTTTTTTCTTTATTTTTGAATTTTCTAATCCATTGAATTGTTATACAGAATATTCAATTTTCTCTATTGTTTCCAATTGATTTATTAATTTTCTACTCAAATAAATTTATAGAATTTTGAACATTAATTTAATAAAGAGAATGTATAGAGATCTCTACTTTTTTTATTTATTGTGAAATTATTCATTATAGATAATCATATAATCTATACATAACTATATTATATAATATAAAATAAATAATTTATTTATTTTAAAATCCCTGAATGAATTATATGTTATGAAAGTATTTAACATGTGTAAAAACTTTAAAAAATTGATCACTATGTATATTGGGTTTTTATATCAAATTATTATTAATTCAAGAATCATTATAAATCAAAATCATTTAATAAAAATAAAATATATTATTGTACAAAAAAAAAAAAAAAGTGAAATTCTCAAAAATAAGAAAAATATATATCTATATTTTGTATATTTTTTTCTTTTTCGTGGATATAATATTTTTCTTCAATATGCATATTTTCGTGTACTCATTTTAAGTAAGTATTTTTTAATCATTTTGCATGTAAAACTATATCTCAGATATGTTCTATTATATCTCCCTAAAAGTCCAAAAAGGTATATATAAATTTTTACCATTGATATTAAATAACTTAAAATGAAAATTATTTATATTCCATTTCTAAAACAGTTACTTATTGAATAAAAAAAGTAAAACAAAATTTTCTTTTTTTTATGTGGAGTTCATAAATATAAACCATGTATAGCCATCTTTTATTTATATTGTCTTATTAAATTATAATGGATGATAAATATCCATTAATAATATACACAAATAATTTAAAAATATAGAATAAATAAAAAAATGAAATTGATATTAGAAATGAATAATTTATTAGAAACATAAGGTTATAACGAATATTATATTAAATAGTTTTATTTTACTTTTTTATATTATTGAAATAATAAAATTATATATTTCATGTTTTAATATAAAATTTAAGTTTGTTATCTAAAAAAAAAATTTAAAGAAAAAAATATTTATATATAATTTCATTTTAACTAACAAATATTGCTTTTTTAAAAATGATATATACAGTATAATATAAATATAAGTTAATTTTTATGTAAAAAAATATGTTAATATATTTTTCAATTTTAGAGCAAATATTCATATGTAGATTTATAAAAAAAATAAATTGCATATTATTAGAAAGACTATTAAAACATTTATAAAAGCAAATTTATCTACACAATGTAGAAAAAATTATATATATATACTTACATATATATATAATGAAATATATTTAAAATGAAAGTCCACTAAACATGATATAAATTTAATATATACCTTTTAATACCTTTAATGAAAATAAAAATACCTAATATAAATTGTAAGTTTAGCAAAATACATAGCAACAAAAACATTAAGAAATTTGATTTTTGTGAATACAAGAAAAAAAAATATATATAAATAAGGTATTATTCATTTTAAATAAACTTTCATATTACCTTAAATTATCTCGTTATTTTTATCATTTGTTTACTTTCCTTTTATTTAAATTAAAATTAATTTGGATTAATTAGTTTTTTTTTTTTATTTGTAACATAAGATAATGCATTTTAATTAAATAATAAATAATCCCAAATTAACTTAGTTTATTGTAAGACTCTTCTTCACTTTTTTGTAAATAATGAATTTGATTGTAGTATAGTAACCTAAAATTTTTCAATTTCCTAGTTAATTGTATCATTAACCTTCTTCACATTATTCTGATTATATCATACTTGTATTTTTTTTTATGCATATATTTCTGCTCCTTGATTATCATCATCATCATCATCATCATCATCATAATATACTATATTATTTCTTCTATGTTTTTCTTCAACCCAATCTTGAAGGCTATTATGTATAAAAATTTTCCATTCTTTTAATATCTGATCTTTACGTGTTTCCCACAACTCTTTTTTATGATTGCAATATAATTGGACTGCTTCGACTGGAACTTTATCTTTTACCATTTTTGTTACATCGTCTAAACATTTCTTATCGTCCGATATTAATTCTAGAGAAAATTTATCCCGCCATTCATTAAATTTTTTTCCTTTCCAATCTTCATCCATGTCGCGAGTTTTACGGCCACAATTCCATTGATACCACATAGTTAAAATCATTTCCGTGAAATCAGTTGACCTTTGTCTCCAAAGATCTACTAATTTCTTATAAGGTTCAAATTCTTCATCATCATCTTCATCTTCATCTTCATCTTCATTTTCATTTTCATTTTCATCTTGATTTTCATCTTCATTTTTACCTTCATCGTCTAAGAATTTCAAAACTATATTACCTTTACTTTCTTTTTTATTTGGTAATTCATCCCCTTCGTACATAATCCTATAATTATTTTTAACTAAATTTAGTTCAGAAGTAATTTTATTTTTTTGCTGCATCATAATCTATAAAGTAATAATTATTTGGTTAAAGGTGGTTACTAGATTAATGTAGCTTTAATTTAAATAAATATCTTAAACAAAAATATATATATGTATAATTTTAGTTTTTATTTTTATTTACCTGTAACAAAATATATGAAAAACAAAGGAAGAGTAAAGTAAGAAATTTGTATGAATATAGAATTATGTTGTTTCTACTTTTAATTTTTTCCTTCTTATTTTTAAATGAACTCGTATAGGAATAATTTTTATTCATTTTGCTTTCTATGTAAGTTTCTTTTGTAAGGAGATTATTTTGTTTATTAGGAATACTCATATTCAAAATTTATTCTTAAAATAAAAAATTTAAGTGAAAAATATTTTTAATTATCTATTTTATATGATTTAAAACATTTCAAGAATAATTTGTATGTATTTGTATTCTTATATTTAAAAATAAGAAAAAAAATAAAGTCATAGAATTATACGTAAAATAAAAGAAATTATATTTTAAGAAATAAAAATTATTTTAAAAAAATTTGCATAAATGTTGCCACTATTTCTATAAAAAATTCAGATTTTATTATATTGAAAAGCAACTTAATGATTATATTTTTTATTATACAATGATAAAAGCAAAGCAATAAATTTTTTTATAAGTATTTTTTTCTCTAATATTTTTATCTCTCGAAATGAATTAATTGGTTTTATACTTTTATGGATAAATTACAACCACTTTAATATATTTTTTTCAAATATTTATATAATAAAATAGAACAAAATACAACAAAAAAATTAATTTTTTTAATTGTATGTATGTTTTTCAATATTAGTAAATTAATAATTAAATTTATTAAAAAATGCATATTTTGATTAATTTTAAATCATTAATATATTTTTTAGCAACATGCATCTAAGTTGCATTAATTGAACTTTCGTGTCGTATAAAAATAAATTCAATTAAAAATAATTCTTTTTATAATTCAAAAAAAAAAAAAAAAAAATAATAATAATAAAATAATTATGAATTTAATATTTTATTTATATTAATGGGTTTTTTTACTTAAATTATCTTAAGCCTTAATTTTTTCATTTTTTGCAAAATATCATTATTACAACTATTATCATTTTTTTTGTTACATAGATAAAATTTTTAACGTTCTATTTTTGCTATTTTTTAGTCTATTATATTTTTATTATAATAATTTAATTATATCATTGTGGTTTTTTATTTTTATTTTTTTTGATCAATAGAGCCTTATATAAGAATAAATTAAAAAATATAAGTACAAAAATATTATACATGAAAAATTTAGAAGAACCTTAAATTATTTTTATATATTTAGTGTTATATATTTTTCTCTATGAAAAAATTAAAATATAATATTATGGAAATCATTTAAAAATAAAAAAGATGAATAAATTTTTTCTTTTATATTGAATTTTACAAAAATATAAAAAATAGTAAGAAATATTTATTTGAATGCAATATTATTTTGTTTTCATTTTTTTAATCTTCATAAAAATTGTTAAAAGAATTATATTTTTATGAATAAAAAATATCCAATTTCATGCAACAATTTAAAATGCATTGATTAAATTAAATATAGATTTAAGTGTTTTATTAAATAAATTTTATATAAGAAAAAAAACTATGAAAAATATAAAAATGGATACATAGCATTCTTATTTATTATATTACAATGCAATAAAATAAAAATACCATTAAAGTAAATTATTTTCATGAAAATTTATATAAATTGAACATTTGATAAGCTTGACATTTATTTGGGATTTGTATATTCATTTTATCTCACGTTTACAAAAAATGTCTCTATTTTTTATTTATTCTTTTATAGTATTTTAATGTTCTGTTTCAATTTTTTGTATGTTAATTTATATCATTTTATTTTATAAGGATTATTTAACAATATAAAAAAAAAAATATAAAAGAAATAAATGGCATTAAAAAACATATAATTATTTTTAAAAAAATTTTTTTTTTTGAATAATACAAAATATATTAATTATCATAAAATAATTATTAAAATTACAAATATATAAAATTATGATAATGAAAAAATGTTAAATATGCATTCATAAAAATAATAAAATTTTCATGAAAGCTATCACAATAAATATAGGAGATTATAATATATTAAATTTATTTTAGGGATTATATAATTAATGATAAATTTTAATTTCATTTTATTTAAGGTTTTGTTGTAATTATATACATTTATTGATGATAATTTAGTTTAATGTTAATATGTATAAATGTAACTGTTTTAAATAGAATAAAAATTGAAAATTTTAGTTGAGCATGCAATCATTTTTTTATTTTTTAAATGAAAGAAAAATAAAATAAATTACAAATAATCAAAAAAAAAATAGTAAAAATATTAAGTTCAATGATATAAAAATATAACTTTTTTGATTCAAAAATATCAATTATACCTCCATAATAAAGATCGTAACAGTGAGGGATACTTAAAATAAATATTTAACATTAAGTAAATAAATTTGTCTTAACGATTTAAAAAATTTTTATCAAAAATTTTAGAGATGAACAAATAAAAAATTGTAATTTTAATTATAAGAATGTGACAATTTTTCAATGTATAATATTATTGTCATAATTGTTAAAATTACATTAACTATAATGAAAAAAAATTAGAAAATTAAAAAAGAAATAGAAATAATGAATATATTTAATAATTATAACAATAATAAAGTTAAACATATTAAATAAGGACTAAAAGAATTAATGTTAGAGTATTTAAAATTGAATAGAAAATTTCCACATGATTTAACTTTTTTCTTTTTTGTAAATAAATAATATTATAATAAATATTAATACAAAAAAAAAAAATATGATAAAAAGTTAAAATATGAAATTTTAATTTTTAGTTGTAAGTATGATATAGTAATATAAATTAAATTTTTAAAATAGAAAAAATCTTAAGTATTTTTTTTTAAAAGAATACTTATATAGTTGATATTGATTCTTTTATATATAAGCTAAATATATTTATAGAATAAGTTCCTTAATTTTAATTAAAAAAAAAAAAAAAAAAAAGACTACAATTATTCTTTTCAATAATTCTGTATATAAGTGTACTTTTAGGACAACTATTTTATCTGAAAGCATATCAATGACTTAAAATTATTTATTTCTTTCTTAACATCTCTAAATTATAACATCTTTCATAAAAATTTTTTTTCTCCTTTTTTCATATTTTTTTGAGTGTTATTAAGTATTTTTGCGAAGTAAAGATATAAGAAAAATATAATATTAAAGAAGAAAGAATTTAAAATAAATATAGAATAAAAATCAAATCTATATTTTTCAAATGAAGTATAATATTCTAAGATATTCATATTGTTTTACGTAAAAATTATTTATTGGTACATAATTTATCCATATCTTTTTCTGTTAATATCAACCTATAAAAGTATCACTTTTTAGGAAATTTACTAAGATAGCATTATATAATGAAATAGGAAATGAAAATTCATATTTTAGTGTTATGTATATTATAGCATTTATATTTATTTTGATATATTATGTTAGATACTTTTTTTTTTTTTTTTTTTTTTTCTGTATACTTATATTTTTAACAAAATATATAATTTTATTAAAGAATAAAAGGATTATAAGTTGACAGAAAAAATATGATTTTTAAGATATAAATATCTAAAAAGACATAAAAAGTAAAATATGTAATATTAAAGTAAATGGTTCTAAGCAAATCTGTCTTGTTAGTATTTCATTTAACAATGGAATTATTATGATTTTTTTCTATATTGAAATACATTTTATATATTTTTTCCATAGTTGGAAAATAGTGTTAATTTTAGCTTTTATATGCTTATGTTGTTACATGAGACATTATAATTCCAATTACGAGTAAAATATTTTTTTAATAATACCGAAAGAATTAAGAGTAATTTCACTGATTTTATTGTAAAAAATAAAAGAAAACTTCAAAAAAAGAAGAAAAAAAAATTATGTACTTATGAATACATATTTCTTATTTAAAGGTAAGAAGATCATATGAAATATATATATATGATCTTTATTATTTCATCGAAAATTTTAGTTTGAAGATATAATACCAAACTTTTAAAACTATATAACTTATATAACTTCATACTTATTAAAAATTATTTTTTGTTTACTTAATGTAAATTTTAACAGTAGATGCAAAATAATTGCTTTTTTTTTTTTTTTTTTAAATAATATCATTAAAATTTATATTTACCTTTTAATATTTATTATTTTGTAGTTTCGATAAAATATATAGATAACATTAATAATCGAAATTACTATGATAAATACAGAAAAATTTTCACAAATGTTCATAAATAATTTAATTATTCAGATAATTTTATATAAAATTTAAAATTTATTATTTATGGTGATAAGAACTTATTAAATAAATTAAAAAAAAATACAGACTTAACGCAAAATTTTGAGGAAAAACAATAAGAAAAATGAGATTTTTCATATTTAGGTAGTTAAAATTACAATAAGAACTTATAATTATATAGTACTCTTTATGACAATAAAAAAAAAATGTAAAAATGAGAACAATGTAATTTTTATTTGTAATTATTAAAACTTTCGTGATAGTAATGTGTTTATGATATAAAGTAATCAATATTATATATTATCTAATTTTGAATACTATTATATATCATATAACACATAAATGTAATACTGTTGAATTTTAGTAAGAGAAATGAAATCGATATATAGAGCCTTTATCTTTCAGAAAGTTATTTCATTATATATAATATGTGTATATATGTAGATAGATATATAAATATGATTAAATTATATTAAATTATAAGTAAATAAAAATAAAATAAAATGAATATAAAAATAATAAAAAAAAAAAAAAATAAAATAAAAGCAAAACTAAAAATAAAATAAAAATATAAATAAAAATAAAATTAAGGAAAAAATAAGGATAGAAGAAAAAAAAAAAAAAAAATAGAATAGAACAAAACAAAATAAAACAAAACAAAACAAAACAAAACACAACAAAACAAAATAAAATTAATGAAGTGTAATTTATAGTTACTCCTTTGATAAAAATAGAGATAAATAACACATAAAACGTTGAATTTTATATATGATTAGGATTATGAAATAACATAGGTTAAAATATATTTAATAGTGTTAAATATAGGTGAAGTGTAAGATGAGTGCATATAATTTTCTTCGAGTTCATTATACTTAAATGACTTAGCATATATGAAAATAAATAGTATTATAAAAAATGCAAAAATAAAATATATGTAAAAGCAAATATTTAATTTTTAGTTTATATATTAAAGCATTAGAAAAAATTGAGTGAAATTTAATGATGTGTAAAAATGTTACAAGGTTTATATGTTTTATTAATAATGGGAAATAAAATGAAACATAATGTGTGTTCATACCTTTTTATATTAGATATAAATATTATTGCGATATATAATAAAATTTAATAAAATAAAGTCTATAACTGTGATTATATAACTAAAAAAATTGAGTAAGTTTTGAATTATTTAAAAAATTTTATGCTAGCACAGTAACACTATATAAGGTGCTTATATTTTAGAAATAAGAAGAAATATGCGAATATATGGAATTATTTTTACATTTAAATTATTAAGAAGAAATAATAGAAACAAGAATAGTGTTTAACAAAGAGAAAAAGAAGTGAAATATAAATTAAAACAAAGATAGTAGATTACGTGTTGTTACTTCGTTTATTCATGATTTTTTGCTATCACTTCGATAAAAACTTAAAAAAATAATATATAAGAAAAATTACGATTTGTGTTAGGTAAATTCCTTAAATGAACCGATATCAAATTATATAAATAAATTTTCCCTTTGAAGCTATTTTTTTTATTTTTATGAAATTGCGCACTGAATTTTTTTTTATTAAAAAACTGTAATTTTTTTTTTTAGGATTATTTTATAAAACAAAAAAGATTTATAATTATAAAACTTCTTAATTTGCACCGAATGGTAAAGCACTAATTTTTTAACATTAAATTTAATTTTTTATTATTTTCCTCTTTCATTTTTTATCTTAGAATTCTTTAAAAAAATCTTTTTTTTTTTTTTTTTTTTTTTTTTTTTTTTTTTTTTTTTTATATGAATTTTAGCTGTGCACATTAATCACCATTATGTAAGTGTA
>NW_021628239.1:1079-9133 GCF_900005855.1 Plasmodium gallinaceum | reverse complement strand
TTTTTTTTTTTTTTTTTTTTTTTTTTTTTTTTTTTTTTTTTTTTTTTATATGAATTTTAGCTGTGCACATTAATCACCATTATGTAAGTGTAATTTACTAAATTTTGTCAATAAGTATATAGTTTTATTATTAATATTATATCTATAGTATAATATTTATTCGAATTTGAAGAAGAATCTTGTAAATAGATTTATACTTTTTATTTACAGGAAAATATCCTAAAAATATACAGAAAACTACAACTAGTTAATAAATATACGACATAATTATTTTAATTTTAAATATGAGAAAAAATATTTGTTGGATATTTTTTGTGATTTTTCCATTTATTCTTTTCGGTAATATATTTTTATGTTTTATATATATTTATATACTTAACCTATTAAATGTGTATATATATATAAATTTTTAAGAATTAACACAAATTTATTATTAATAATTAATTTTTCTTATATTTAAAGGGACAGTATTAAGTAATCAAGAAGATGTACCAACATTACCTAAAGAACCTATCAACGGAAATGGAGAATTGACAGAGGCATCTGAAGGTAGATTTCATTTAAGAAGTACTCCAGATAATGAAGTTCTAGTTGCTCGTGTAAAAGGTTATAAATCTGCATTAATTGTACAAGGAAGAAAATTAAATAATATTAAAAAATCTTTAGATGAAATTCAAACTTACGTTACTAACAAACTAGCTAGCATATATTGGGAGAGAACCTCACCAACACAGTTAACTAGAGAGGAATATATGAAGGAATTTGAGAAATTCAATGAATTTTACAATGAAAAAATGCACACTTTTGATAATTTACGAAATAATAATGTTGTTGAACATTCTAAATTCATAAAATATCATAAAGATCTATCAAGAAGAATAAATAATTTAAAAGTTTTGTCTACAGAAGTACTAACAGAGTATAATGAAGTTATGAAGATTTCAAAACAAAATATAGAATTAATTTACCTTAATCAAAGCTTATGTAATATTATTCAAGATTATTTAAATTACTTAGGTAAAAAAAGAGTTGATACATTAAATGCTACCGTAGAACCCTTACAACCATTAAGCACAGATTCTTCATATGAAACAAATTCCACAGAAAATCCTCCTGAAGTTGTTGAAGAAGTTAATATTAGTAATGGTTCTAATGGATTAACTAAGGTTATGGTGATAATAGGTGTTTTGGGTGGTTTGTGTGTTTGTATTGGTGCGGGTTATTTCATTTATACTAAAAAGTTAATGAACACTTCATAATTTTGTTTTAAATAAGAAACTCACGGAATATTAAAAATATAATGATTTAACTTACATAAAAAAGAATGTATTAGCATGCCCGTTTAATAATATGAATAACATTAAAAAAAAAAAAAAAAATTTACTTTTAAATGAACATTTATATGATATTTATACATTTATCTTATTCAAACATTAATTTTTTATGTAAATTTTTTTGTCATTTTCTCACTGTTTTTTATATGAATTAGTATATTATTAAAAAAAAAAAAAAAAAAAATTTAATTTACATATTGTTTATACTATAATGTGAGAATAAAAATATTTTTTTTGTAAAATAAATAAATTTATATTAAAAATATATATTTTTTTTTTTTTTTTTTAGTATACAATACACTCTGAAAATGCAAAACATTCAAAAAACAGAAAATTAAAACCTTTAATTTTTTAAAATATTTATATTTTTATAATATAAGAAGAAAAAGATTAAAAAATATATTTTTTAATTTAATTTTTAAGGATAAAATTATCACTCAATTTAATTTATGAATATTTAATAAATTATAATTTTAGTAATTAATTATCATTTCAACTTTTGTAGAGTGATAAAAGGACAAATTAATGAGTATATATATTAGCATCTATTAATTTTGTTTATTATAAAAATATTTTTTACGGAAATATGTAATTTTTACATGATTATACTACATAACACGAAATAAGTGATTTATTTTATATACTTATATGACCCTTTAAAAAAAAATTTGTTAAATATTTTTATTATTTTTAACTATTTTTTGAATATATTTTTAATATAAATAATGTTACAGACCTATTTTACATAATTTTTGGATGAAAGAATAGGATAAAAATATTTTATTTTATGCGTGATAAATTATAAGAAAAATAGGCAATCATAAATGTGTGCACTAAAATAGTTACTAAAAAAATATATGAGAAAAAAAAAAAAGTAATTTTGAAAAAAAAAAAAAATTTTTTTTCTTTTTTGATATGATAATTACTGTGGAGTGCATATATATTTTTTTTAAACTAAAATGTAGTGTTAAATTACATTTATGGAATGTTGCTTAAATTAACCTAAAAAAAAAAAAAAAATTAATAGATAGTATATAATGTTGATTAATAAAAGTATGGATTTTAAATTAAAATTTTAGTTAATTTAAAATTAAATAGAGTTTATTCTACATTCTCTCTATTAATTCGTTTGCTTGATACTAGGAGAGTCTTTAAACAGGCAATTAATAAATCGTTTGGGGATGACAGAAATATCGAAACTGACGCAATCAAAACATATTGAAAAGCAATCCAAATAATGGAAGAATCTATTGGTAACCTTGGATTAAAGATATTTGAAGACATAGTTTCCTTTCATATATCTTATGTATTTAATGTGAAAATCATAATGAAACATCTAAAATTAAAATACACAATGGAACTCCAAAGTTAGAAGAAAAATTATTAAGAGATTATTTTGAATGTTTTTTATATTTTGAAAATAAAATAAAAATGCAAAAATTATCTAGAAAAGTAATATAAATGATACTTGAGCTTATGTTATCTTCAATTTTCAAGAGATAGTAGGAATGGCTGTTAATGAAGACATAACTAATATATTACAGATTCAAATTACATTAGCAAGATTTTTGTTTATTAAAAAAGAAGATAAATAGAAATTAATGGTAGAGATAACGAATGTAGGGGATAAATTTACAGTATTTGAGACTACTGATTATTTTACTGCCGTTTGTAAGATATATACTAAAAGTATTTTATGTATAAAGGAATCTAATGACTTAACAACCGTAGATCTTTGAAAGAAGATGACGTATTATAGCCACTGTTAGAAAAAAAAATTCCAGAAAACATACCATAATGAAATATTTAGAGAATATATAAAGAATTTAAGAGAGTTGGAATATATTATGAAGAATAAAAAAAGATCAAAAGAAATAGATAATGGTAATAATAAAGAGGTGGATATTAGTAAGAATAAAGTATTGAATAAATGTTATTGCTCTAAAGAAAAAGGTCATCTTAAAAAGGATTGTTTACATTGTAAGAAAAGATTTAATAATTGTAATATGATAGGTCATTTGGCATAAGTATGTAAAAATAAAGTAATTAGGGATAATGAAGATGAAATTAAAGGCGTGATAACGCATAAAAGGTATGATATTAGTTTAAGTTAATTAGAAGTGAAAATTATTTGAAAAAGTTATATTAATGAGAAAATATTTGAATAAAAAACAAATACGCTGTGAAAAACAGAAAAAAAGGTGAAAAGGGAAATGTCGCAATAATAAAACAAAAGAGAAAAATGAAGAAACAGTAAGAAAAAGAAACAAAATTAACAATGTATGTGAAGATGAATAATTACATAAATCTATAGAACATGAATGAAACATTGAAGAAGTGAGAAAAAATAAATTATCTATTAAAAATTTACAAAGTAATGAAAATAGTATATAATTTTGTGTAAAAAACAAATAAACTGTTGAAATAAATGAAAAAAAAAGTATATTTTTTGTTAGACATAGAAGTTGATATGTTTAATATATCTGATTTATCATCTGAAAAAATTAAAATATAATTAGATTTAGGATTTTTACCAATTAAAATTTATAAAGTATCCAATGGAAGAAAAGTACAGATGTCCGAAGAAGTTGTAATTAGTATGAAACCTACAAATAAACCGACTAAAACAAAATTTGTTATAGTAAATTTAGAAAAACTACTTATTCTAATCAATCGTATAGTAATGAATCAGTTAAGGTATTCCAACAAAAAAATTAATGTAAATTATATATATATATAATGTAAGTTGAGAAAAATGAAGAAAAGGATCCAGATGATACTAATCAAGTAATAATTCAAAATTTTATTGACGAAATATATTTCAAGTCTCAAAAGGATAAGGATAAATTGAGAAACTATTTGAATATAATTCATCACTTTGAGAAAATAAAATGGAAGGAATATTAAGTAAGATTTATACTTCTGTTCAAGTAAAGCTTTAGAGACATAATCCTAGATCTTTGAGTAAAGAGATGTTAATTGAGTTTCATAAGTTGATAAAATGATAGAGATGAATGTTATTGGTAGAGTTGATAATGAAAATTGAACTTCATCTATGGTATTAGTTTGTAAAAAAAAAAAATAGTGAATGGAAAACTAATAATTATTACGTGTATTTAAATAAATATATATTAGATGATTTGTATGTTTTACCTCATATGAAACATATATTCCAGATATTTTATGTGTACTAAATATTTTTCTAAAATAGATCTTAAAAATGGATTATGGAAAAAAAAACTAGATGAAAATAGTAAACAATACATTGGATTTATAGTACCCAAACGTCGAATATTTTCATTTAGTGTATTATCATTTAACTTGAAAACTAGTTCTACACAGCTTCAAAGAGTAATGAAAAATATCTTTAAGTATTTAATAATAGAAAACTATATAATTGTGTACATTGATGACATCATCATTGTAACAAAATCTATAGATGAACATTTTAAAATATTAGGAAAAGTATATAGGTTAATTATTAATATAGTTTAGGAATATATGTGAACGAATTTGAATTCTTTAAGACATCATAACATATTTAGGATGGATCATTGATCATATAGGAATTAGACTTTCATTGGATAAAATCAGAATGATAATTGAAACGGAATGATCTAGATCCAAAAAACAGTTGAGGTTGCTTTTAGGATTTTTTAATATTTATAGAAATTATATTAGAAATTCGCCAAGATGAACATCTAAATTGGTTTCATCATTAAGAGGAATTTTATTTTGAACAGAGAATATTTTCAGTTTTTTAACTCACATAAATGACATTGGTTAAACTTAATATATTCGTCATACATCAATAAATTGGAATTATATCCAAAAGAAATGGAACAAAAAAGAAAACGAACTATTACCAATAGTTATAGCCTGTGAATCTTTCAATTATTATATTAAAGGATCGGAGGCACTGATTAAGACTAACAATAAGGATCAAGTAAAAGTGAATTTTCTTAATAATGGAAAATTATATATATGAGAATTAAGGCTATCAGAATTTAAATTAAAATTTTAACACATTAAAGGAATTCAAAATAGTCTGTCTGATTGAGTAACTAGATCAAAATATGATGATACAAATCTCCCTAGTTATATAATTATATTTTGTAATAAACTACCAGAGAATTATGAAAACTCTTATCATAATCCATCCTTTAATAAATATATGATGAGGTTTGAGAAAAAAAGAATAATATTCCTAGAGATGAAATATGGAGAAATGATTTTCCTATTCATTATAAAAGTGTCAAGTTATATATATAAGAAAAGTATAGGATTCAAATGATTCACTTGTTTTATAGTAATAAGTTTTCCAGACATTGAAAAATCATTCAAATTTTAGAGAAAATATTAAAGCATTTTTGATGGACTAATATTAGTCGAGATATTGAGGAGTATGTTACAAATTGTATAGTTTGTCCGTTAATGCGCAATAGAAAATTTAAGCCTAATAAGAATCAGGTATTATCAAAACTCAATCAGTTGGACATGGCTTCATTGGATATTATTGAACCAAAAAAATGGAAAAGATAAGAATACTGTGTTCAGGCATCTATAGATCATTATTCACGATTTACATTTATTGGAATTAATAGAAAGATATCTACTGTTGGTAATTCGATTTCCATAATGAGAAACACTTGGATTTCTGTATTCCGATGTCCTAGAAATGTTATTATTCATAATGATTCTATTTATGTAAATCAAGAATTTCAGAAATACGTTACAGAAGAATTACAAATAAAATTATACTATACAAGTGCTTATTGTTCTTAAGAAAATGGTATTAATGAAATCTCTGATAAAAGTCTTGATTACATACTTAAGACTATCTATGTAGAAAAATATATGTCAACTGAAAAAATAGTGAAATATGTAGCATATATATATAACAATTCACCTCACGGAGCTAGAATAGGAACACCATATTTTACTATGTTTGAAATTGATGGTATATGTCTTGGTTTTTCAAGATTACTACTTGAAAATATTTTAAAAATTAGAACAATTTATTTAAAGAATAGATAGAAAGAAGTGTATGAAAATTTGAACCAACTGAAGGAGAATCCATTAATATAAAGTAAAGATAATAACGTTGAAATAATGTTTCATATAAATTATCGGATTATGACAGAAATTAATTAAAACATTATAGTAACAATAACCGATATAAACCTTATGGGTGTTTACTACGTAGAGAAATTAAAATTGAAAATGGAAAGATAATAGCTTAGCCTATGGACTATAGAGATAAAGAAATTCAAATTTCATTTTTTAAAATAAAATTATTATGTATTATGACTAGAGAAATATATGTAATTCATTTAAGAGATATGGTGCAAATTATTGAACGGAATAAGAAACAGTCTAAACTTATACGTGATTTAGAACTTAAAAGCCATTCTAATATTAATAAAAGAGATTTTACAACACCATATAAATCACATGATAATATAGATAATAAGATAAATAAAAAGATACAAAAAGGGCTCGGAACTGTAAGATAATTTAGAGAGAATAAAATAATCTCATTGTTATTCCCAAGATGATAGAACATGTTCTATAAATAATATTATAGACCTCTTTTATATAATATTTAGATGAATAAATATAATAAAAACACTTTATTCGGTGTACATTAAATTGTTGGGACAATATACAATCATAAATTCGTACTCTATAATAGTTATTCAAAAGTATGTACAATGAAAAACAAATCTTAATAAATAATAATCATTTTTATTTTTTTTTTGTTTGTGTATTTACAATTTTAAAAAAAAGATATATCACATTTTTTTTTTGGTACATGATGCAAACTTAAATAATATATTATGATGATAATTTTTTTCTATTTTTTTTTAAAAAAAATTGGTAATGTTAAATAGAAAAATTTTATATATTTTTTTTTTTCTTTTGAAAATGGAGTATTTGTTCAAATTATAATAGAGAGTGTATTTAATTTAAGTTTTAAAAATTTAATTAAATAAGAATTAAATTAAATAGAATATACTCTATATGCTCTTTATTAATTTGTTTTTCAATACTAGCAAATTCATTGAATGGCAATTAATAAATCAACTTCTGAATCATACATGTTCCCATTTTAAATAATATGGATATATTTTCTTTATTCTCTAAGTGTATAAACCACTTAGGATAATATCTTAACGATCTTTCGTTGAATTTTAGCAAACCTTCTTATATTTAGACTGTAGTAACCTTTCTGTCTTTCTTTATATTTAATATACAAAATTTGTTAAAGCATATTATCTCCTTAAATATATAAACAAGGGACCTTGTATTTTTTTTCTTTATTTTTGAATTTTCTAATCCATTGAATTGTTATACAGAATATTCAATTTTCTCTATTGTTTCCAATTGATTTATTAATTTTCTACTCAAATAAATTTATAGAATTTTGAACATTAATTTAATAAAGAGAATGTATAGAGATCTCTACTTTTTTTATTTATTGTGAAATTATTCATTATAGATAATCATATAATCTATACATAACTATATTATATAATATAAAATAAATAATTTATTTATTTTAAAATCCCTGAATGAATTATATGTTATGAAAGTATTTAACATGTGTAAAAACTTTAAAAAATTGATCACTATGTATATTGGGTTTTTATATCAAATTATTATTAATTCAAGAATCATTATAAATCAAAATCATTTAATAAAAATAAAATATATTAT
>NW_021628239.1:0-79 GCF_900005855.1 Plasmodium gallinaceum | reverse complement strand
TTATTTTAATAATTATTAAATTAATGAATGGAAGAATTATTTAAATGTTATTTTTGTCAATATATATATATGTGACTTA
>NW_021628238.1:2975988-2985323 GCF_900005855.1 Plasmodium gallinaceum | reverse complement strand
TATATTCATACTCATATAATTATATAAAAAATTTAAGAAAATACAGAAAAAATCCTTAACACGATTTCTTTTTTTTTTTTTTTTTTTTTTTTTTTGTCAAAAAAATAAAATTCTGAATTTTTTTAAACTTTTTTAAATTTTATATAAATAGACTTTGAATTAAAATAAAATAATATATATAATTTTTTATTTTTCTATGATCTTTTTTATAACAAGAATTATAAGTTATTTAAAAATACTGTCATTAGCATCTAATTTATTTTTGCAATTCTTAAATGAGCATATATGTGCATGTATATGTATGTCTATATGCAAATATAATTTATTTGAGTAATAGTTCATGTAAAAAAAGAATAATTCATTTATAAAAAAAAAGGAATTAAAATTTTATTTTTTTATTATTGTATTTTAGAAAAGATAAACTCTATGCAAAAGTTAATACATACTACATTTTAAAAAAAAAAAAAAAAAAAAAAAAAAAAAAAAAAAAATATATAAGCGAATAAAATAAAAGTAGTGAAAAATACTCTTACATTCTTTTATTTCTTTTATACTGTTTTTTTTTTTTTTTTTTTTTTTTTTTTTTGTGAAAACGCACTTTTCAGATCATTAAGAAATATGAAATTTATTTACACACAATATAAAATAAGCTAAAATTTAAGTATTTTTTTTTTTTTTAATGCATCTCTTTTTTGATGCGAAATGAAAAAATATAAAATTTATTTTTTTTAAAAATTTTTTTTACTAGCTAAAATTAAAAATATAATAAAGTTAATGAAAAAATTTCTCAACAGTTCATATTTTTAAATTTAATTTTCAAGCCTTCCTTTTTTTTTTTTTGTTTTATTAGACTTTTAATGATTAATTCAATATATACATTAATAAAACTTTTTCTCATAAGAACAAAAGGATATATTTTTTTTTATTAAATGTGTATGTTTACATTATTTATAAACAAAAAAAAAAGAAAAAAAAAGAAAGAAAATTTTCTTAGCTCTTATGTTAAAAAATTGAAATATAAAAGGATAAAAACTTTATTTTTTTGCTCCAGTTTTAGCAGGTTTATTTGAAGATACAGCTCCTGGCTCTTTCTTTTCAACTGATTTAATAATACCTACGGCAATAGTTTGTCTCATATCACGAATAGCAAATCTACCTAATGGTGGATATTCTGTAAATGTTTCAACAACCATAGGTTTTTTTGGTTCTAAACTAACTAAAGCTGAGTCTCCAGACTTAATTGCTTTTGGGTTTTCTTCAACTACTTTACCTGAACGTTTATCTATTTTAGAATCAATATTTACGAATTTACATGAGATGTGCGATGTATGACAATCTAAGACTGGCGTATACCCATTTTTAATTTCACCTGGATGATTCAAAATAATAACTTGTGCTGTAAATTTTGCACATCCTTTAGCTGGTTCATTCTTTGTATCTGAAGCTACATATCCTCTTTTAATTTCTTTGACAGATACGTTTTTAACATTAAAACCAATATTATCACCTGGTCTTGCCTCTTCTAAAACTTCTTTGTGCATTTCAACTGATTTACACTTTTAAAAAAAAAAAAAAAAAAAAAAAAAAAAAATATATGTATATATAAACTTTCATTATACTTTTAAAATGAATAATTTATTTAATTAAAAAATTTGTTTTTGTTTTTCTATTTTAAAAAAAAAAATCACATTTGATCAATTAGTTTAGGTCTATTATATATATATATATATATATATATATATATATATATATATATATATATATATATATATATATATATATATATCATTATTTTTTATTTTTAAATAATCTTTGATATTCTTTTTCGCTTTTATAATAAAATAAAATATAAATTATGGAAACACATATCACATAAAATTTAATAAAAATTATATTATTACTTGAATAAAATGAACAATCAATTAAATTATTTTAAAATTAAAGAACCAGATAATATGGAGATATAATTTGAATATTGAAAAAATGTAATTAAGATGAAAAGGTTTAAATAAATAAAAATTAGACATAAAATTGTTGTTAAATTATTTAATTATTTATTTATTTATTTTTTTTTTTTTACATATTTTTTCCTTCTTATTGTACATTTCTTACTTTTCAAGTGATTATATTAGATGTTTAATAAGCTACTGGTTAATTTTAAAAATAAAAAAATATATACATAAAAAAATTTTGATATTCTTTGGATATTTTTATAACAAGTGTGCAATAATTTTAGGTATTTTTATTCCTTAATAAAATACAAATATTAAACTATATGATTTCTTTTAATCTTTTTTTTTTTTTTTTTTTTTTTTTTAACTAATATATATATTATATATCCTCTTTTTTGAAAGACTATATTATTTTCTTTATTTTTTTTTTTTTTTGGTTAATTGAATAGATTTTATGGTATTTGCATAATAAAATATTATATTTTTTATATATTTAACAGATACGTAAATTATAGAATATGCAAATGGATAATAAATTATCTTTCTGATATAAAAATTGATAAGAATGAAATAAAGTTTCATTTAAATTATAATAGAGACATCTTTGAATTAGGTTAACAAAAAGCAATATTTTGAAAATTATCTACAAGTAAATCTTTCATTTTATCTATACATAAGATTAATTTATAATACATAAAACACATACATTTAAAATACATGACAAATTTTAGAAAGAAAACTAAGGAATATATCATTTGGGGTTATGTTATTCCTCATCTTTAATAGAAGCAGAAATATATAAATATTAAAAGATGTTATCTACAATATTTATTTAATATTAAATAAAACAAGTAGAGAATAAAAAGCTAAATAAAATAAAAATGTTAAAATATATAAAATTTAATTTAACAAGCTTCAGTTCTTTTTTCCACTTTGAATTCAACTTACTTTCTTCTTCATTATCTTTCATATTTTCTTCTCTTTTCCACTTTTCATTTTTTTCCATTATGCTCTTTTCCAACTCTTCCTTTTATCATTTTCTTTTCCCACTCTTCTTTTATTTTAGCATTTCCTTTTCAAACTTTTCAATTACTTTTAGCATTCTCTCTTCCCCCTCTTCCTTATTTTTTCGCATTTTCTTTTCCAACTCCATTTTATCTATTAGTATTCTCTTTTTCCATTTTTCGCGTTCTTCTGTAATTCGCTTTGCCCGCTCTTCTAATTCTTTTTGCATACTCTTATCACACACTTGCTTTTCTTTTAGCGTTCTTTCCCACTCTTCCCTATGTCTTAGAACTTCCTTTCCCCAATATTCCATTTCTTTTTTTTTTTTTAGCAGTTCCTTTTGACCATCTTCCATTTTTCTTTTTTCTTCTTGCATTTCCTTTTCCAAATCATCTTTCACCATTTTATTGCTATTATCCAATATCTTCTGCAACCTAACATTCATTTCATTTTTAGCTTTCAATTTACGAGAGTAAATTTTCTGTAAATTATTACAAATGATTTAAAATTTTGTTTTTATAATATATATAAAGTTTATAATTATAAACTTTATTTTACCTTAAAACGAAGGAAAAAAATAAAAATGATAACTAACTGAAAAATACTTAACGACATTTTATGAAGAAGATTTTTAGATGTAACTGAATCCAAATTGATATCTTCAGATTGATTTAGAATGGCATCACGTGAATTCAAATCATCATGTAGTGGATTTTCTGGTGTTGAAACAGTTTCATCTTTAATTTCCCTATGAGTGCAACTTGCAGTTGAATCTCCCTCATTTAGTGTCTCACAAGAATCAATACAAATAATATCACTTAGATTAAGATCCATTTTTGGTATCTTTAATAATGTAAAAAAAATTATTGAGAAATTATTTCTAATATTTTTTTTAATGAATTTTAAAATATTTCCCTTTTTTTTCAGTAAGGATAATATAAGTTAAAAACAAAAAATATGGAAATATAAATTAGAAATTAACAAATAGTTTAAAACAATATGATTTTTGAAAAAAAATTTAGTTTTAAAATTTTTTTTTAAATTTTAACGCAGAAATGTCTATTAAAAGCTAAATCAATAACGACAACATAAAAATTTTAAATTTAAAATTCTAAATCCCACATCCTAAATCCTAAAATTATTAATTATATACTATAACCTCTTATTTATTATATATTTTTAATTATATTTTTCATAATAGATATATTGTTTAAATAATCAAAAAATAATAAATTTTTAGTTAATCTTTTATACTTACAAAAAAAAAATTCCTTTTCGTTTTTTTATTTAATTTTTTTATCTAAATTAAAAGAGAATAATATAAAAAATTATTTAGATATGCAAAAAAAAAAAATGTTACATTCTTTTTTTACTTAAAATATTTTTAGAATAGTTTATATTTAGATACAATTATATAGAGCTTTAAAAATTTCTTTTTTTATTTTTATATATTTTTTTTATTTATTTTTCTTTTTTTGAAAATTATTTATTAAAACCATGCAATTTTATCCTCGTTTAATTTATTATGATAATTATTACTAATTCANGTTCCATTGTGAATTTACTTTGATAAAAATTATGTATTTTTATTAAAAACATATATTCTCATTGATTGTTAATTTTTAAGTACAAAATATACATCTTTCTTTTTATTATAATTTTTCTCTTAATATAACTTTATTATTATTGTAACTGTTTTTGCATTAGAACTTTTTTTTTTTTAACACTTTTTTTATTATTATATTTTTCTCCTTTATTTTTAGGACAATTTTTTTTTTAACACCTTTTTTATTATTATATTTTTCTCCTTTATTTTTAGGACATTTTTTTTTTTAATACAACTTTTTTTTTATTATCATTTTTATCTTAATACAACTTTGTTTTTAATGTAACTGTTTTTGTATTACAAATTTTTAACAATTTTTTTATTATTTATTTTTTCTTCTTTATTCTTAGGATATTTTTTTTTTAATACAACTTTTTTTTTATTATTATTTTTATCTTAATATAATTTTATTTTTAATGTAACTGTTTTTGTATTACAAATTTTTAACAATTTTTTATATTATTACTTTTTTCTTTTTTATTCTTAGTACAATTTTTATTTTTTAATACTTTTTTTTTAACACTGTTTTTAATATTATTTTTTAATTAACACAACTTTCTTATTATAACACTTTTTTTAATACTTTTTTTTAAATACAATTTTTATCTTAATACAACTTTGTTATTATGAGAATTTTTTTAATACAACATTTTTCTTAATAGAACTTTTTTATTATGACAATTTTGTTTAATACCTATATTCTCTGTTAAAACATTAATTTTTATTTTCTTAATGGTTATCAAACCTCTTAAAAAAAAATTTCAAAATATTTGATTTCTTATTTTTTGTTTTATTTTTTCCCTTCTCATTCTTAGATTCGGATTCTATTTTATTGCCTATCATTTCTTTTTTAGATTCGGATTCTGTTTTATTGTCTGTCATCTCATTCTTAGATTTGGATTCTGTATTATTGTCTGTCATCTCATTCTTAGATTTGGATTCTGTTTTATTGTCTGTCATCTCATTCTTATATACGGATTCTGTTTTATTGTCTGTCATCTCATTCTTAGATTCGGATTCTGTTTTATTTCCTATCATCTCTTTTTTAGATTCGGATTCTGTTTTATTGTCTATCATCTCTTTCATAGATTCGGATTCTGCTTTATTGTCTATCATCTCTTTCTTACATTCATCTATAAATTTCCGAAATTCTGAGAAAAGTTCACCCATAACAGGAAAAATTAATTTTTTTTTTTCTTCTTCTGTAATATCACTTCGATGAAATATTGAAGAGAGATCATTCACCTTATTAGCTGAAATTTTATTCCATTCATTATTCCATTTTTGTTCTCTCCATTTAGGGTCCATTCCACTTGTTTCTTTATTAAATTTTTCCAGCAAAAATGGAGTAATGACTTTATTCCAATGATCGTACGGATTCTCGTATCGAACTGGATTTTCCCATTTGTTTTTTTTATTATCCAATGGATATTTTTCTAGGCATTCTTCACCGTAAGTTTGCTTTTTTCCTGCTATGTCACCCTCTGTTAATACTCTTTCATATTTTAACTTATTTTTTGTTTGCAATATATTTTTATCAACCAATGTTTTATTGGAATAACACTATGGATTAAATAAAAATTTTTCAAAAGAATGTTTCTATTGTTAGAATAGAAAATCAAATGAAATATTAAAAATAATTAGAAATAAAATATATGTATATGTGTATTTTTGTAAAAATTCTAACTTACCTTATAAAAACATTGATACATCCATATTAAAAGAAAGAATGTTGTAATTTTTAAAAATAAAATTAACGTTTTCATATTAATATATTTATAGAATAATACTGATGTGGAAATTGTTAATTCAAGTTTAAAATTGTTTCAATTTTCAATAATACTAAATTATGGATTTGTAATATTAATTTAGATATTATTATAACTATTTATTTTTCTTTTTTTGAAAATTATTTATTAAAACCATGCAATTTTATCCTCGTTTAATTTATTATGATAATTATTACTAATTCAATAAAAAATGTGAAGTTAATTTAAATTTAACATTAGAAGGATTATGGTAATAACGAAAAATAAATATTACAACAAAATAGATACATATTCTATAAATACGTTTTTATTTTTTTTTTATTTCTTTTTTTTTTTTGATGACATTTTTAAGTTTTTGTTTTATATTTATGTAATAATTAAACATACTAACAGTTTTTTTTTTTTTATTAGTTGATTTTTTTTTCTTTTCTATAGTTTTATTATTCAAATACTTACTTTCAAAACTTTAGCTTATTTGTTTTCTATTGAAGTAATTTTTATTATTTTATAATAATGTATTTTATTTTGTCGTTTACTATTTTTAACGGAATCTTATTAGATATAATAAAATTAAATATAATAAAAAAGGATTAGTTAAATATAAAGTGCACTTGTAGGAAATATATCATTATACTGTATTCATAAAAGGAAGTTATGTTTTTCATTATGATCTTTTAATTTTAGATGAATCTTAAATAGATATATCTTAAAAAACTAATTTTTTTTTTTATTTTTTTTCGTAAATAAAGAATGCATATTTTTAGAATTTCAAATAAATTTTTTATATAAACATAGGATTTATATATTTCATATTTAATAAAATAAAATGTGAATTGTAATATGCTATAAAACTAAATAAAAAAAATAAAGAATAAAAAAATTATTACAATTTTAAATTGCTTTAACTTCATTCCTTGAATCTTCTAGGCATATTATTTCTCATTTTCTATATGTAATTGTTGTTTGCTTTTATTTTATATATTTACATATTTATATTTTTATATAAAATAATAGTTTTTATAGTATTATTTTTATTTTAATTTACATTTACATAACTATTCTTCTATTTTACTTACATACTACTAATATTTATCTTATTTTCATGTTTTTTATTTTTATTTTTTGTAATTATATGCTTCTATTTATATATTTTTGGTTTGAATTATTATTACATAAGAATAAAAAATATAATATAATATAATATATAATATGTGTAAATATTACTTTTAATTAAACATTTATAATTTTTTTTTATCCATATATATATATATATATACAGAGAGAGAGAAAGAGAAAGAGAACTTTATTTTAAAATATTACTTGAGCAATGATTATTTCATTTTATTTTTTTAATATTATTGTATAATTTTGCATTAGCTTATGTAAATGATTAATAATTTATTATAACTATTTTTTTTAAATTTTTATACTTAATATAATAAATTATATAGCGTAAATATAATGAATTTAAAAATATTAACTAAAAAAATATTTTTTTTTTGAAATTAAAAATATTAATTAGATATACTTTTTTTATAAAGTTTGCTTTTTTACTGAAATATCGAAATTATTTCTGTAATAAAAAAAATTGTGTGAAGTTTCTAAATAAATGATAAAAATAAACTACAATTATAGAAAATTAATTTATTTAATATTAATGTATTAATTTAAAAATAGTTATGTTTATTCTGAATGAATTGAAGATTCAAAGATATAAAAAAATTTTAAAAAAAAAAAATAAAATTTTTTTTTAAATGATAATAAAAGTAAAAATAAGTGTAATGATAAACATATTATATTGGTGAATATCATGATTATCGAATATTTCAATTCTTTAATGTTATTTATATTAATAAATTATGTAATTTAATTTGTATCAATTCTAAAAGTGACTGGTATAATGACCATTAATATCGTAAGATACATAAATTGATTTAATATTAATGCAGGATGTTTATAAATAATATGTAATTAAGATATTGGATATACGTTATAATTATAAAGTGTTATTAACATAAACAATTTTAACATACAACCACTAAAATATATTTGATAAAAAATTTATGATATATAGCAATAAATATTGAAAAAAATAAAAACAAGGTATCATAATCTTATTTACATTTATGGGTATAATGGTGGTTTTAATGAAAACAGTAATAAAAATGTAATTTACATAAATTTGAATTTATTTTAATTATGATTCAATTTCTTACATAACAATATATTGTTTGGAGAAATTAAATTTTAGAATTAATGAAATGCATTTTAATTTATAAATTCACAGCTAGGTGTTAACTACCTTTTTCAGATATATAATTTGAAATATATGACAATAAAAATCTGAAAAAAAAAAGAAATTTAAATAAATATAAAAATCATCTTACTTTTTATAATTTAAGTAATAATAATATATAAATCTCAATAAAAATAAACAATACAATGAAGTTATCATTTTTATAACTTAATGATATATAATTAAAGCAAAAATATGTGTACATATATTGCTAAAAGTTTCTACATAAATATGTTAAAAAGCAACAATAGCAATTATGAAAAAAAATATTTTTAAATATAGCGAATTTTAAGTTATAATAACAATAATTATAACAAATGTAAAAACTATTATAGATAATATTTATTAAATTATATATGTTACATATATGATAATTTTAACTTAAATTCTAATTATGATAGTTATGTTAAAAATCAAGTGAAATGAAATAAATGTAAATAGATTAAATAAAAGTAGATGCAGTAAATTTTAAGATATATATTTTTTTTCTTTGTTTTTTTTTTAATTCAATAAAATGTATGCAATTTTTAACCATTCTAATAGTTGTAATATAAAATAAAATAATTTTTTTTTTTTTTTTTATCATCTTCAATAGTATTATATCCATAAATCTACAAATATAATGAAAAACAATTTGTAATATATCATTTTTATGAAAATTTTTACTTTTCATCAATTTTATTTTCATTCGTTTGTTATGCTACTCA
>NW_021628238.1:2963030-2975151 GCF_900005855.1 Plasmodium gallinaceum | reverse complement strand
CCCCTTCATTTATAAAAATTATATAAAGAAGCTTTAGTAGCTTTATATAAAAATAAATATATCTTGAGATATATGTATCATATAATACATTGTATAATGAATGCATGCATTCCATTAATATGAAAATCCTTCTTAATTGTGTTACATTTATATCTATATATTTATATTTTTATATTTAAAACAAAATATTATATTTATCATTATTATTTTTTTGTTGTAGAATATTCTTCAACATATACGTTAGCTTTTATTGTTCTTTATTTTAATTATATATATTCTTTCTTTTTTCTCACACAAATAAATTAAAATATATTATATATGTATGTTAGTAATTTACTAATTGCTTATTCAATGATTTTTTTAGAGTATTGAACAAATAGATTCATAAAGAGCATGCAGATTTATCTATACTAATATAATTAACTTAAATCTATTTTTAATACTGTAAACCAGTAAATTGTATTTGTTTTGTCTAATTATTTGAGTATTTATTTTTTTCCAGAGGAATCTATTTACTTTAATAAAAGTCCTATATTTTCATTAAAAACTTAAATCTTCATTATTTATTTTGATTACATATATTTTATTTATAATGTTATGAGTAATCATTAACAATTCAAATTAACTGCCTTCAAATAAACAAGCATAAGCAATCAATAGAATAAAAATTGTATTATATAAATAATATGATATATGAAAACTTTATTATTATTAAAATAAAATTTTCTTATATAAATTTAAATAAAATATACTACAGGAAACTTTTTAGTCAGTAACTGTTCTTTTTTTAATTTTTCAACAATACAACATTATTCGAAAAAAAATAAATATATTTCTTTTATGTATTTTATAATTTACAAAAAAAAAACAAAAAAAATAACTAATTTTTTTTCCTTTTTTTTATCCAATGCTTGCATGACTAATATATATTTGGTTAATAAAAGGATTTATTAACCTTTTTGGTAATAAAAAGGATTAGCAATATGAAAAATACGTATTGGTTATGCATATGCAAATAAAAAAAAAAAAAAAAGTAAGATATTTTTTTTTTTTTAAACAAAAAAGAAAAAAAAAATTCAGGAAAATTGTCGAAAGATTAGTAAAAAAATCAACTGGAAAAAGATTTGTTACCAGTAAGAAAAAGATATTTTATATACAATAGAATTTAATTTACATAGTATTTATAATTTTTATTTGTAAAAGAAAATTTTATATATATTTTATATTGAATAATAACAGTTATGTGTTTTGTATTATAACTTAAGGGACATATAATAACATATATATAAAATGGTAAATCTGTGAAAGACTACATTAATAAAAATTTATTTTAATATAAAATAAAATTTACTTTAAATAATTAATCACAATTAATGAAAGTTTAATTATTATTTGAAATAATTATTATTTGATAAATTATAAAAGCACTTATATCTCTATATACTTTAGATTAGTTTTTTGTTCATTATTTTAACAAAACCAATGGTACAACTAATGAATTAATTAAAGAAAAAATAAAGAAGATAAAATATATATGATAATACTTTTTACCCTTTATTTAAGTAGTGAAAAATAGTTTAAAAAATTAAATATTAACATTTTATATATGTAAGTTGTACTAATTAAAAATAATTTATATTAGTAACACATACAATGTATTCGATAGTTGGATAATAAAGGATATTACTAGTCTTGTATTAGTGGTTAATAAAAAGTTTCATTAACCTTTTTGGCTATAAAAGGACTAGCTATGTGGAGAATACATAGTTAGTTGTGCTAACCAAAAAAAAAAAAAAAAAATTACTCTACATGTTCTTTATTAATACGTTTGTTCAAAATTATAGCAAAGTTATCTAATAGGAAATTAATAAATCACCTACACAGTTTCAAAGAATAATCGAATATATTCTTATAAACTTAATTAGAGAAAACTGTGCAATTGTGTATATATACGATATCATCATTTAATCAAAAACTACATTTCAGCAATTTAAAGAACTAAGAAAAGTGAATGAATTACTTATTCAAAACATTTTAGAGATAAATATAGAGAAATGTGTGTTCTTTAAGACGTTCATAACATATTTAGATATATCATCAATCCTAGAGAAAATAAACCTTCGTTTGATAAGATAAAAACATTTATTGAAGTGGTGATTTATTAATTGTTTGTTCAATGACTTTGCTGTAGTGTTAAACAAACAGATTAATAATAAGTATGTTGAGTTTCCTCTACTAATTCAATAAATTTAAATTTAATTTTAATGATATAAAACATAAAACTGTGTTTATAAAATCTATTTCATTGAGTATCTACTGTTTTTATAAGAAATTTATTTACTTTAATAAATATCCTATAATTTTATTAAAAATTTAAATTCTCATTAACTATTGATTTTTAATTACATATATTACATTTATAATACTAAGAGTTATGTTTATAAATTCCAATATATTGCTGTTTTAAAAATGGCACTTCTATATAATGAGGGATGTCCAAATTCAGAAGAAGACATTACCAAATGCAATGTCCTTGTATGTATAATACGTGGGGATAAGTTCAGAACTCAACATTGCGATCCTGCATTTGAATCACTTATCTTATATTATCCTTCTAATGATATTTCAAATAATCTTGCAAAAAATATATTTACATTTGAGCATTCTATAACATCTAATAGTCCTCAATCTAAAGTAACTCTTCTTTCAAATAATGATGGTGAAATTGTGTTTCTATATCAAATGTATCCATATGAACATAACTATTCATCTGAAACATATTTATGCCGTTTTCGAGATATAGACCAAAANTACCCAGTTAATAAATCAATTGGCGACAACGGCAAGAAAACCGAAAATAGCACAAGCAGAACCCACATTGGATTAGCAGTTCAAAATGGATAAAGAATTATACAACCTTAAACCAGATTCTTTTGCGAATATAATAGAATTTAATCATTCATACATATTTGAAATTAGAAACAATCGATATAAAATAAGAGCTAAAGTACCACCTGGACTCCCAAAATTTAATGACTGATCTTTAGAACTATACCTTAGTTAGTTTAGGATATTCGAAATTAAGGCAAAAATGCAAGGAATATCCAAAGTAAAAACATGTGTGCTGTTAGAATCTTTATCATCAAACATCTACCACCAGGAAATAGCTAAATTATCAAGAGACAAAAAAATCACCGATATGTTACAATTTCAAATTAAATTAGCTAAAGTAATGTTTAAAGATTCAGACGAGAAATTCATTTTAACAAAGAAGTTATTTAATGCACCAAAATAAGTATTTTTGAAAGAAGCTACTAGTTCATTTATTACGTACTGTAATTCGTATGCTCTTAGCTTTTTATGTTTCAAGAAAGAGAATAGCATATGCAGAAAGGATATTTTAAAATGCTTTAAAAGTTATATACGACAGAAATTCTTAAAAGAATTTGATAAGAAGATGTAAATGTATAAACCTACTATATAGATAAGAAAATATTATCTAATTGTAGAAAATAGAGAAACAAAGATAGATGAGGTCCGAAATATCAGTATAAATGCTACAGATCAGACCTACAAAGACAATAGTATTGGTAAGGATAAGAAACAAAGTCTTATGAAATGTTATTGTTGTGGAGGGAATAACCATTTAAAAAGATACTGTTTTTACCGAAAAAAAAGGTCCAAAATTGTAATGAAATAGGACACACAGTAAAAGTATGTAGAAATAAAGTTATTCGAGATAAAGAAGATGAAATTATAGGTATAATAACAGTTAAAAGTTGTGATTTAAATTTTAAAATGATCAAAAATGAAACTAATCCACAGAAAATCCGCCAAATATAAAAATACCTTATTAAACAATTGGAACAAATGGAAAGACAAAAAGAAAAGCAAAAAGAAAGGTATAAAGAAAATAAACCTAAAGGAAGTGATGAAGAGAAGGATAGAAAGAGGAATAGAGTAAATAAAGTATTCAAGGAGGAAGGACTTGACATTGATAAGAAATCTGATGAAGGGGTAACATATTCAGGAGAAAGTGAATTATCTGTTAATAGGAAAACAGAAATTGGAAACGAAAAAGGACGATGTACGAATATGGAACAAACAGTAGAAATTAAGGGACATAACGTTAATATATTACTAGATACAGGAGCAGATTTATGTACTGCATCAATGATGAAAGCCAAAAAACTAGGTATAGAGCCAGACATATGAATAAAACCAATAAAGTTTTGTGGAATATATAGCGGAGACATTGTAATGAAATCTAAAAACGTGAAAATATACATGAAATTTATCAATATAAAGATAATAACCAGATTTGCTACCATAAAAACAAATAAACCTCTTTATTACTTAGTGGTATAGTAATGGACGAATTAGGATATGTCATTATAAAAAAAAAATATAGATATATATATATCATGGAAGTTAAATCTGAAGTAAAAACAGATGGATTAAAGAATTTTAATAAAGAAATTATTCAAAATTTTGTTGAAGGATCTGATTTTAAAGATCAGAAAAATAAGGAAAAGTTGGAAAAAGTATTAAACAATAATACAAAACCATGGAAAAATAAAATAATGGAACCCAACAACAAATACAAAGTTTCTATTTAGGTACAAGGAAATCCTCGCCGTTATAACCCTAAATCATTGAGCGAAGAAATGTTATCAGAATTACATCGAAAAATAGATGTAATGATAAAATTGAAAGTAATAAGTAAGGTCATTAATGCACATTGGACCTCAACAATAGTAATGGTTGGGAAGAAAACAGGCCAATGGAAAGTCACGTTAGACTATCGGTATTTAAATAAATTTATACTAGATGCTTTATATGTCATCCCACATATGAAACACATATTTCAAATGTTTTATGGAACAAAATGTTTTTCGCAAATAGCCTTCAAAAATGGATTTTGGAATATCGCATTGGAGGAAAATAGTAAACCATATACTAGATTTATAGTTCGAAGAGAGGAACATTTGTATTTAATGTATTGCCATTTTGACTAAAAACAAGTCCTACACAATTTCAAAGAATAATGGAAGATATTTTTATGAAATTAATTCAAGTGAATTATATAGTTGTGTATATTGATGACATCATCGTTCTTACAAAAACACTATTTGAACGTGTAGAAGTATTAAAATGGGTATTTGAATTATTCTGTAATAATAATTTAGGAATAAATACAGAAAAGTGTGAAATTTTTAAAATATCTATAACTTATCTTGGGTAAGTAATAGATCGAAATGGTATAAGACCTTCATTAGATAAGGTGAAAACAATTATTAAGGTAGAACGACCTAAATATAAAAAGTAATTAAGATCATTCTTAGGAGCTGCTAATTAATACAGGAATTATATTAAGATTTTTTCAGAGTGGACTTCTAAACTTGTTCCATTGTTAACTAAGAAACATATATTTGAATGGCAAGAAGAGCATTCAAAGGCTTTGGAGGAAATCAAGAATAAAATGACAGAAATTACTTATCTTTCATTTCCAGAATTAGGAAAACACTATACTATTTATACTGACGCATCAGATTATGATATAGGAGCTGTATTGACTCAAATTGATAAGGACACAGATCAAACTAAATTCATTTATTACACATCGAAGAAATTAAATGAAGTACAACAAAGATGGAGTACGGTTGAAAAAGAATTATTTGCTATAGTAGTAGCATGCGAAACATTCTGTTATTATATTAAAGGATCTATGACCTTAATTAAAACATGTTGTAAAGGTATTATTGGAATGGATTCAATTAATACTGGAAAATTATATCGATGGAAGTTATGACTATCTGCATTTAACTTAGAATTTGAACATATTGAAGGAGTTCAAAATAGTTTAGTTAATTAGATCACTAGATAAAGAGAAGATGAAACAGAACTTCCTAATTACATGACCTTATACGGTAGTAAACCTCAAGAAGTATATGAAGATTTATATGTTATACCTTCTTGCGAGCAAATAGCAAATGAAGCAAGAAATGATAAAGATAACATACCGAGAGACGTAGTATGGAAAGATGATTTCCCAGCTCACTATAGAACAGGAGGATTATATATATTAGAAAAATATAGAAATCATTTAATGTATTGGTTTCACAATAGTAAATTCGCAGGACATGGTGGAGTAAATAAAACACTCAAGAAAATACAAAAACATTTCTGGTGTCCCAATATTAGTAATGATATTGAAGAATACATTACAAATTGTTTACTTTGTCAAGTAATGCGTAATCGGAAATTTAAATCTAATAATAAGCAAGTTTTTATCAAAACCGAATGTATTTGATATGGTTTCACTAGATATTATAGTACCTAAAACATGGAAAGGTACAGAATACTATATTCATGTAGCAATAAATCATCATTCACGTTTTATGGTTACTAATATAACTAATAAAACACCTAATGCTATGGACGCAATTAACATTATAAAGAAAACATGGATACCCATATTTGGATGCCCTGCAAGCATCTTAACAGATCGCGGTTCAATTTATACTAGTTAAGAATTTCATGACTATATTACAAAAGAATTGCAGGGTAAATTGTATTGTACCAACGCATATTATCCACAAGGAAACTGTATAAATGAAAGCACTCATAAAAGCTTGATTATATCATTAAGACTTTATATGAAGAAAAAGATATAACTTTTGAAGAAATAGTACAAAAGGCAGCACTAATATATAATAATACACGTCATGGAGATATAGGAGAAACACCCTATTTTGCTATGTTTGGAATATATTGTATCTGTCCATGGTTTGCAAAATTAGTACCAAAAACAACTTCCGAAATGAGGATTATATACTTAAACGATCGATGGAAAAATATACATGAAGATGTTAATGAAATCAAAACAAAACCTAAAATTGAGAATAAAAATATTAAGATTGAAGATATTATCTCATACGAATTATCGGAATACGAAAGAAATCAAATGAAACACGGTAGTAGAAATATACAATATAAACCATATTGGTCATTTCCTCATAGAGTAACTAAAATTGAACGCAGAATTCTGAAAGAATTAGCTATATATTATAGAGGTAAAGAAGTACAAATTCCAATGTCAATAATAAAATTGTTGAGTAACAAAACCAGGGAGATATATGAAAGGCAAATGCAAAATTTAATACAAGTTACAAATAAGAATAAAAGGAAATTAAATTTTACTCATGATTTAAAGTATAAGGATTATCTAGAGATTTATAAACGGAGTAGTATCATAATGTGTGATATCAACGATAATCAGGACAAGCAAATTGAAAAAGGATTACAAAAAGAAATTGATGTAATAAAACAATACAAAAATAACAAACTTTAACTAATAACAATTACCTTCCCATGGTGGTGGAGTATGGTTAATAAAAGACTTTATTAATCTTTTTGGAAAATAAAAAGACTAGTTAAATGAAGAATACCAAGTTCGTCATACATACACACACAAAAAAAAAATTGATGATTTTATTTTTGTTTGTACTTTTTTCTAAAAAAAAAGTACAAAGACTGTCAGTAAAAATTTTGATAAAAAAAAAAAAATACAAATATCGTCAGGAAAAAAAATTGATTAAAAAGTCAATTAGAAAAATATTTTTTACCATTAAATAAGTATAAAAAAAAAAAAAAAGAAAAAAAAAGATTTTTTTTTTTGGGAATGAATTATGATTTTAATGAATTTTGTAAGAGAAAGTTTTATACATATAACAATAAAATTTTCACGTAAATAATATTTATATAATAAATAGAGAAAATTTTACTTATTATATTTTTTATTAATTAATATATAATACAAATTATTCACTTTCATTAATTAATATAAAATAATAATTGAGTTATGTAACTATTATTGTTATTAATTTATACAATATGTCATGCATTTAACGTTTTTACGTTGCACTTTAAATCTTCCAAAAAATAAATATTCTAGATGATCTACATTGAAAAAAATAGAAATTTTTTTTTTAAGATAATAAATTATTTAAAAAAAAAAATAATAAAAAAAAAATTATTATCAAAGAAAATAAATTATTTTTTTTTTTCCACGTTAGTGTTACAACAAAAAAAAATATAATAATATATATCTACATTTTTTTTTCTAATATTTACTTATAGGGAGAGTAATTTTTTTTTTAGTGTACACATTTATGTGTGAACTTTTTCCTAGCATTCTAACATGCACTAAATAAGATGTTTTTACTAATTCCATTTATTTAAATATTATTACAAACAAGTTTTTAATTATATTTATAGATCAGTATTAAAAAATGAACTTCATCTATGTAATGGTTTGTAAAAAAAAAAAAGTCAAATGAAAAATTACTATAGATTATAGTCACCTAACTAGAGAAGCAGGAACATCGTGTTTGATTTTAGGCATAAGCCATGTAAGGGCTGTTGAAATATTGCTGTTGGTGAGTGAAATGAGCTAGAATGCTAAGGTGTGCTTTCCTTACTGTGTCACTGTGTTTCTGGTGACTGAGTATGGGCTGTGACTTTGCAGTTTGAGTTCCCCACTATGAGGTGCAAAAGCGCAACCACAGGAGTTAAGGAAAAGGGCACCAGGCTTTTACTGCAAACTCTCTCAGTTGGCTGTCAATATATTATCTTCACTTCAGTGAACAGAGCACTGTCTCCTAGATAGCAATGCAACAGCTTTATTTATCTAAGTAAAAACATAGTGAGAGGGGAAAAAGGCTGAACGTTGTCCTTTTTGCAGGCTACCCAAGGAATAACACACCCAGCAATTTAAGAATCAGTGGCACCCAATTCACATCTTTCGTAAAATGATGTGAATGCCACATTACTGCAGAGCTCAGTGAAATCACTCTGTGTGGAAACACCATGAGGAAACAAGATGCTGCACAAAATTCTAATTTTTCAATACATAGAATACTTCACTTTCTTATTTTAGTTAAAATTTTTTTTTTTTTTTTTATTTTTTTTTTTTTTTTTTTTTTTTTTTTTTTTTTTTTTTTTTTTTTTTTTTTTTTTAGAAATAATAGAAAGCTTATATAATTTTATTTGCCGTTTTATTATGTATAGTATTTTTAATTTTATTTTTTATGCTTCTTTTCTTTCTTTTTTTTTTTTTTAATTAATTTTTGGATGTTATTTACTTTTGGCAAAAAGATACATAAATGATTACTATAAGTAATTATTCGAAAGTTATATGTACACAAAATTAAATAAAATAAAATGTTTTTATTTTATTTTAACTATATGCAATAAACATAAGCAAAAACAGAAAGTACATATTTTTATAATAATTTATAATTCATTATATGAAATGTCTTTTTTAATTATAAGACTTTAAACAAACTTTTTTTTTTTTATAAGTGTTAATAATTACTTTTTAAAAATATTAAAATATTAATAATTGTTAGTACTTTTTTATTTTAAATAAAATTCGCACATTTTTTAATTATAAAGATAAATGTCTTTTCTATTCAAAAAAAAGTTAAAAATTTTCAAACTTAAAAAAACATATACATGAAATCTCATCTTTTAAAAAAAGCATGAAAAAAAAATTTTTAAAAGGATATTAAAATATATAAAGGCTAAATCTATCAAGATGGAGAAAAAAAAAAAAAAAAAAAAAAAAAAAAAAAAAATATATTAGTTACGCTTTTCTATTTATAGCTTAAGGTGCCGAATTGATACAGAATTTGTTTATATATACAGTTTGGATTTTTTTTTTTTTTCCTTTTTTTTTTTTATATTAGGAATGGCACATTAAATGAGGAAAAAGCAAATGAAATAAACTTGCAAAAAGAAAAATCTACGTGTGAAAATGAAATGAAAAATTTAGAAAATANTAATTTATTACGTAATACATAATTACTTAATAAAAAGAAGAACAGAAATTCAAAATGCAAATAAGAATGAATGTATTTACAATACATGGATTTATAAACGGAGTAGTATCATAATGTGTGATATCAACGATAATCAGGACAAGCAAATTGAAAAAGGATTACAAAAAGAAATTGATGTAATAAAACAATACAAAAATAACAAACTTTAACTAATAACAATTACCTTCCCATGGTGGTGGAGTATGGTTAATAAAAGACTTTATTAATCTTTTTGGAAAATAAAAAGACTAGTTAAATGAAGAATACCAAGTTCGTCATACATACACACACAAAAAAAAAATTGATGATTTTATTTTTGTTTGTACTTTTTTCTAAAAAAAAAGTACAAAGACTGTCAGTAAAAATTTTGATAAAAAAAAAAAAATACAAATATCGTCAGGAAAAAAAATTGATTAAAAAGTCAATTAGAAAAATATTTTTTACCATTAAATAAGTATAAAAAAAAAAAAAAAGAAAAAAAAAGATTTTTTTTTTTGGGAATGAATTATGATTTTAATGAATTTTGTAAGAGAAAGTTTTATACATATAACAATAAAATTTTCACGTAAATAATATTTATATAATTAATTTGTATTGTCACTAATTGTTTATGTTTGTTAATTCAACAGCAATACATATTAATTGCTGAATATAACTCATAAAAAAGAAACAAGGAATATACATTTAATTAATGATCAATATTCAATAAGGATATAAATTTTTAATAAAAATAAAGATTTTTATTCAAGTAAATAAATGTCTATTGAAATTAAAGAATGATGAATGAAGTATATTACGTAAATAAGGATCACTCATTCAAAACATATAAAATATATACAAATACATCAAAACCGTAGAGGCAACTCTATATGCTCTTTATTAATTCGTTTGTTCAGTACTCCAATAAAGTTACCGAACACCCAGTTAATAAAACATGCACAAATGTATAATAAATAAAAATAAAATTGTTTTCTTTAAAATAAATAATCTTAAAAATAAGTACTAAATATATAACGATAACCAGAATTTAATTAATCCATACTCAACAAATAAAGTTACAAAAAATTTAAACCAACAAACTTCGAATAACTATAAACTTAATAAATTTTTACTCAATAAACATAACCTTTACCCTTTTCCTCACAACTTGCATATTCCAAATAAATTTTCTAAAATTCAACAATAAAATTTTTATAAAATTTATACCATGCCATAATATTCGAATAATTAATTTATAGGTTATCTTCTCTTTTTTTCTTTAATATACTTATTCATTCTTAATCATAATGTCAACTTAATAATATAAATAAATAAAAATAAAAAAAATTATAAAAAATGGCAAATAATTATTAAATTTTTAATAATGAAAAACTATAAATATAATCATAAATATTCATAAAAAAATAGGTTTCACCTATAATATTCCTGCGATAAAAATAATCAACTCCCATAAAAATCATATAAAATGTTAAAAAAAAAAAAAAACACATTTACTTTTCTCTCAGACTTTCTCAATAAATCATTCATTGTAATTTATCTTGTAAAAATATATATATAAAAAAAAAAAAAAATTGAACAAAATGATAAATTTTATTTTTTTTTTTTTTTATTGTTTTTTATCCAGAATAATGAAGTTTCATAAATTCATCTCACACTTTTCATTCATTTTTTTTTTCAGTGTAATGATATCTTGTTTCTAAGAAATTTTTGTTAATAAACTATTGTTATTATTATTTTCTAAAAAATTATAAGAAATATTTTAAAAAAAATAATCAGAAAAGAATTTAAATTTTCTTGTATTCATAGTAAAAAATTCTAAAATAATAAATAATATCTCAAAGAATGTCAAGTACATATATATATTACCAAATAACAATTGCTTAATAAAAAAACAAAAAGATTAATATAGTTATAATGAAAAAATAAGTGCATTACTTATTAACATTAATTTTAGCTTTTCTTTTTTTTAAATATATATATTTCTTCAAAGATATAACTAAATTATAATGCACTAATTTGTCACCAAAAATTTAAATATTAAAGTAAAAAAAAATTGGAATAACTTTAATCTGCGTTTAAAATTTAATAATTTAACAACAAACAATATAGATTTTTATAATTGTAAGTCATTTTTCTATTAAGCTTAAAATATTTTTTTTATGAAAATATATATGAATAAATAAAATATTCTATTATAACTACCGCTTATAGAATTTACATGTATATATATATATGTT
>NW_021628238.1:2846071-2962122 GCF_900005855.1 Plasmodium gallinaceum | reverse complement strand
GATAATTCCTCTAGTGAAACAAGTCAACTCAATATAGAAATTAAAACATTTATGGAAGATACTAATAATGAACTTAATTTTTATCTGAATGACAACAAAATTAAGGATACTACAGAAAAATGTCAAAAGTCATCCTCATATGTAAATTGGAGAGGAATGGACTTTGTTAATTTAGTATTAAATGAAGATAAAAATTATACTATCTCAAGTCTTGTTGATTGCTGGAACGAAAAACAAAGTTTTTTAGAGACACATATTAATGATAAAACAAATTCAACATGTCCTTTGAAATATTTTGATTATTGTGCTGTTTTGAATAAAAATGATAAATGCACGAGTCCTTATAAAGATAGTGATATACCAGGGTTAATATTATTAGAATATAATCAACTCAATGATAGTAATCAAGAACAAAATAAAAGAAAAATTATTTATGATAGACTTACTAAGTTTACTAATATTACGAGTGATATATCTAATTACTATTATAAAGTATATGAAGCTAATAAAAGTCAACTTAATTGTGGAAAGTGGAGTATGTATATACATAAGAGAGGAAAACAATTTGTAAATATGGTGTACTATGAGTCTTATTCCGAAGAATCTTTTAGAAATGATTCTACTAAAAATTGGAATACTTATAGTACTAGATTGCAAAATAGTATATTAAGTGATACAGGAAATCATTGTAATATGACATCACTAATTTATCAAATTAAAGAGCGACAAAATTCAACTGATCCATATGGTTTATCTTGGATTCCTTCAGATGACCATAATGAATCTGGTGAAACTTTAGATCCTACAACTTCACTACAAAATACTGCACAACCTACAGTGGAAACTTCAGATGCACCACATGATAGTTCTATTGTAAATTCATTAGATGATGATGCAAAATCTATTATTGGCGGTTATAATGATTCTATAAATGATCCCATAAATGCTATAGCATCACCGGGTGATATAGATAAATTTGAAATAGCTGCAAAAACTGCAAAAGCTGCAACTACTGTTTCTCTAGGAGATCCACCACAACCCAATTCTTCAACTTCAAATAGCACTAATGGACATAACTCGTCTATAACTGAAACTACAATTTCACCTTCTTCTAAGGATGATAAATCTATACTTCCTACTACTATCATTAAATCTTTTGAAAATAATACTACACCTTCTCCTGAAACTCTACCTTCTCATGAGACTGTACCGTCTGCTGCACCCATGTTTTCTGCGAATACCAAATCATCTTCCTCAGAAATTTCTGCATCCCCTATTGCTGGGTCTACTAATTCTACAACTAACGATAATACTTCTTTACGTAATGGTACACATTCTACAAATAACCATGCATCTCCTTCTGTAGATATGCCCAAATCTCCTACTCCTAGCAGTGTACAACCTATAGCTGTTACTGAAATTAATTCTAATGGTACTCCACCTGTTGTAAATGAATCATTGTCTGAGGCACCTCCTTCTAAATCTTCTGTGGAGGTACATGCTCCTCTAATTAAAGCTGCGCTTCCCAAAAATGATACTGTATCTCCAACCTTATTTGAATCTTTAACACATTCAGATATCAGTGCATCTCCTAATAATACAATTGAATCTGCTACAACAAATGATAATACACAATTAATTGGAAAAAGCTATCCCCCAACTCAAAATTCACAAATTACACTTACTCCTATTGCTCAACAAAATAAATTACCTTTAAGCACAGCTCAAAATCATATATTATCAAATTGTTCGAGCAATTGCTCTACAAATATGAATATTACAAAGAGTACTACCCCACAAACGCCATTAGATGAAAATACTAGACCTACACCTACAATTAATCCTGCAGGAATTATAATAACAACCGTTCCAATAGGTATATTCATTTTAGGAATTGTTCTACTTTTAATTATAATATATAGAGTAAGATAAAATTAATAATTAAAAATTCAAAAACATATATATATAAAATACTAATAACTATATTAGTAAAATTTTCATAATTTTCTTATTTTTAATTCTAATTATAGTGCACTCCTATTGGATCTTGGATTCGTAATCGAAAGTCAAGGAAAAAAAAAATAAGAAAAAAGATAAAAAAAAATTCAAAGAAACCAATACCATTATCTACAAATAATATAGAGGATGGACCAGTGAACCGTGGAAATCACTCTTTGTTACAGCATGAAAAACAAATACCACCATCTGAGGTTAGTTTTGAAAGTGAAAAAAATTCGAAACATGAGCAGAGGGAAAAATCCAAAGAATTTAAAGGAATATACAATAAAAAAGAAAATAAACGCATTTGTAATGTTACAGAAGGGTCAAATAAGAATGAAAATGAACTTATAAGTGAAGAAAAATTAAATAAAGGTAATCCTAAAAGTGAAATTGAAAAAATTGAATTGAATGTAGATGAATCCAGAAATGAAATTAAAGGTGAATTAATTAAATATATATTAGAAGAAAATCCTGTTCATGCTGTAGGGTACATTAAGAATGATATATTAAATGAGGAAATAGAAAATGAAATAAATTTGCAAAAAGAAAAACCTACATGTGATAATGAAATGAAAAATTTAGGAAATAAAACGTCAATCAAGAATGATGTATGTAATTGGAATTCATGGGTAGACATACATATGACTGCATTACTAGAGTGTAAAAAAGAGGAATGGAAATTGAATAAAACCGAATTTTTTAATATTTGTTTAGAAGAGATTGAAAAAGATGGAGAAAATTCTAATTTAAAAGAAATGGGAAATAATTTTGTAATTAAAATAAAAGAAGAAAATAATACCGATACAATAGATAAAAATAGTAGTATATTAGAGAAATATAAAAATGAAAAGTGGTTTATTAATTTGAAGAAAGAGTGGGAGGAAGAACAAGAAAAATATTTAGGATATTTAGATGAACAAGAAATTGAAAAAATGACAGAAATGGGAATAAATAATTTTATGCAAGATAAAAAAAAAAAAATATGGAAGAAATGGATAGAATGGCAAGTAGAGCATTCATACGAATACAAAAATCAGAATTGGTTTATAAAATTGTTAGAAGAATATGAAAAAGAAGAAATGCATGAAAATACAAACGATGAAAAAATAAATAAAGAAACAAATAATGGAAGAGATAAAAGTGAAATAAAGAAAAATTTGGAAAGGTGAATTTTGTTAGATATTCATATGATGGTATTAGAGGAATGTACGAAAGAAGAGTGGGAAAAAGAAGAAGAATTTTTTAAAACAAACATTGAAGAGATAAAAAAATATAAAAATTTGGACGAAGAAACAAAGATATTAGATAAAATAGAAAGAGGAAGAAGTTGGAATATTATATCAGAGAAAAAAAAAGAAGAAATAGAAAAATGGAAAAAAGAAAAATGGTTTATTCAGTTAATGTTAGAATGGAAAAATAGAGAAGAAAAATATATAATGGAGATAAATGAAGAAATTTTATCAAAACAGAATCAAGGAAGAGTAATAGATGTTGTCTTAGAAAGAAAAAGCAATATATGGAAAAAACACTGCGAAAATATTTGTAAAAAGTGGATAAAAGATAACAACAATGAAGAATGGTTTACAAAGTTAGTTAATGAATATGAAAAAGAAGAGAAAGAACATAAAAGTAGAATTGATAAAAATAGTATAGAAAAGGAAAAGGAAAATGAAAAAACCATAGAAAGAGGTGAATCAATAATAGAGATTAATAAAATGAAGGATGGAAAAATGAGAAAATATGAAAGGAATAATTTAGAGGAATCATGTGAAATGAATAATTCTAAAATAAACAAAAAAAAATTAAAATGGGAGACTTTAATAGGAATATATATGGTAATATTGGAAGAATGTAGAAAAGAGGAATGGTCATTGAATAGAGGAAAATTTTTAGAAAACTGTTTAGAAGAATTTATAGAAGAAGATAAAGAAAAATATCCAAAACTAATAGAAAATGATTTAGCAATGATAAAAGAAGGGGAAGAAGACATTAGTATATTGATGATTGAGAAACAAAAACATTTATGGAATAAATGGGTAAAAAGAAACAAAAGAATGTCAGAGAAATGGAAAAAAGAAGAATGGTTTATTAATTTGAAAAAAGAATGGGAAAAAGAACAAGAAAAATATGATGAATTAACAAATGAATCAGAAATAGTAGAAATAGAAGCAGGAAAAAATCCTATGCTAGAGAAACAAAAAAGAATATGGAAACAGTGGCTAAAAAAACAAAGAAAATGGTTTATACTACATAGCGAGGAAGATTGGTTTAACAATTTATTAGACGAATACGAAAAAGAAGAAGAACGTGAAGAAGGAATAACTAAAATGGATTCGAAAGAAGAGAAGAAAATTCATGAAAATATAGAGGAATTGAAACAAGAAGCAGATGAAGAAATAGAGAAAAATAGAAAAAAAAGGGAGAAATTGATACAGAACATTTTGATAGAAATACATATGACGCTATTAGAAGAATGTGTGAAAGAAGAATTGCAAAAAGAAAAAGAATATTTTTTTAAAAAAATGGTGGAAGAATTTAGAATACAAGAAAATTTAGATGAGGATCTTAACATATTGGAAATAAAAAAAAAAAGTAGTAATGTTTTATTAAATAATGATAAAGAGAAAATAGATGAATGGAAAAAAAAAAAATGGTTTATAGAGTTAATATTGGAAATGAAAAGAAAAGAAAAGGAATACATAAAGGAAGTATATGAAGATATGATAGCAAAAAAGAATGAGGACAAAATTAGAAATCCCATGTTAGAAAGGCAAAAAATTATATGGAAAAAACACTGTGAAGATATTCATAAGAGGTGGATAGAAAAAAATAATAAAGAATGTTTTACAACAGTAATTTATTATTAAAAGAATGAAGATAATGAATAAAAAAGCAAAATTTATAGAGCATAGGTGGTAAAAATAAACGTGAAAAAACTGGAAAAATTCGTAAAACAATAGAAAAAAATTTAGAAGTGATAAACAGAATTATTGAACTTTTTGAATATTTGTTATGAAATAAACTCAAACATTGCTATATGTTTAATTATTTGATTCATTAATTTACTCATTCAATAATTTTGTTAGAATATTGATTTATTAATTGCTGGTATAATCAATTTTCTTATGATGAACAAATAAATTAAATAAAGAAAGTTTAGAGATAATTATAGTTATTTTATTTAGAATAAAATAAATCATTAGATAAATCATTTATTTTTATTAACTAATATTAAATTTTAACTCTATTATTTATTTGTGTAAGCTAATTTATACAATACAAATGTAATGTTTAACATTACGTTATTTAATTTTTCATGCAAAAAAGAATAATATCCATTGCATCACCAAAAAAAAAAAAAAAAAATTATTATTTTTATTTTTAAAATGATACTATTTTTTTCTATTAAAAAATAAACTTATTATCATTAATTTTTTGCTAAAATTTCCCAAGTCTCCAGAATATAAAACCAAATAAAAAAATAAAATATTTTTTTTTATAATTTTAAATAGATATAAAAATAAAAAAATAAACGAAATATATTTTTTTTTTTTTTTTTTTTTATTAATGTAATAACTCTTTAATTTTCTTTTCAGTGATATTACGAATTATTAATTTGTTAAATAATAACTTTTGTAGTGCTTTAAATAGTTAAATTAATATAGAGCTTGTAAAATAATATCTACTTATTCTTTTTAATATAAAATTAACCTATGCATATAATTATATACCAATTATACAAGTATCAATTCATAATAATCATAATATATTTATTATAAAATTCTCTCCATTTGGCATACTTCTTAGTATTTTTTTATATAAAATATAAAAATTTTGATATTTACTCATCTCCTAAAAAAAAAATAAATAAAAATAAAACATTCTTTTTTTTTTTAAAAATAAAAATGCATATTTAATGTTTTTTTTGTATGAGTAAATTATTAATATAACATATATTATACAAATAAAATTCTACTACATCTATGAAGGTATCCTTTTAAACATAATCTATTTTGTATTTTATTTCTATACAAGCAAAAATGATTATAAGCGTTCTCATATATATATCTCTTTATATACTTTTTAATTATCCTGTATGTAACTACATTGCTCTAAAATGAATTTCTATCTTTCTATAAATTATTAAAAGTTTAAATGAAGTCTTTTATTAGTCATATTTCTAGTATTGAGAAAAAAAAATTAATAAAAAACATATAGAGAAAACTATACTTGTTTTATTTAGGTTAAAATAAATTATCATACAAATTATTTAGTTTTTCTAATTGTCAAATATGAATCACAATAGTTACTGGGTTAATTTACACAACACACTATAAAATATAATATTAACATAATATTTCTAATTCTTACATATATAAAAATTATACTTCACACCATCAACAAAAAAAATATATGATTATCCTTAAGATTACAGCTTTTTTTTTTTTAAATTTCTTTTTCAAGTCAGTTATTTATTAATTAACCATTCAGTGTTATTGCTAGTATCTAACAAACATATTAATAAAGATCATATAAGGAAAATTTTACATATTTTTAATTTTTTTAAATTAGGATATAAATTAAATCATTCATTTTTTATTAATTAATATAAAACATTAAATATGTTAGTTAATTAATATTGTTATTAATTTACATAACATCCCATGCGTACCACATTTTACATTGCATTTTTAATCTTTCTTAAAAAAAAACAAAATACTCTTCATCTTTGTCCTTAAAAGATAAAAAAATATTTTTTTTTAAGATGTCATATTTTTTTTAAAATAATCTTAAAAATAAGCACTAAATATATACCGATAACAAGAATTTAATTAATCCATACTCAACAAATAATGTTACAAAAAATTTAAACCAACAAACTTCTAATAACTAAAAACTTAATAAATTTTTACTCAATAAACATAACCTTCACCCTTTTCCTCACAACTTGCATATTCCAAATGAATTTTCTAAAATTCAACAATAAAATTTTTATAAAATTTATACCATGCCATAATATTCAAATAATTAATCTGTTATCTTCTCTTTTTTTTTTAATATACTTATTCATTCTTAATCATAATGTCAACTTAATAATATAAATAAATAAAAATAAAAAAATTATAAAAAATGGTAAATAATTATTAAATTTTTAATAATGAAAAACTATAAATATAATCATAAATATTCATAAAAAAATAGGTTTCACCTATAATATTCCTGCGAAAAAAATAATCAACTCCCATAAAAATCATATAAAATGCTAAAAAAAAATAAAACACATTTACTTTGCTCACAGAATTTCTTAGTAAATCATTCATTGTAATTTATCTTGTAAAAATATAAATATAAAAAAAAAAAAAAAAATTTAACAAAATGATAATTTTATTTTTTTTTTTTTTTATTGTTTTTTATCCAGAAAAATCAAGTTTCATAAATTCATCTCACACTTTTCATTCATTTTTTTTTCAATGTAATGATATGTTATTTCTAAGAAACTTTTGTTAATAAACTATTGTTATTTTTATTTTCTGAAAACATTATAAGAAATATTTTAAAAAAAATAATCAGAAAGAATTTAAATTTTCTTGTATTCATAGTAAAAAATTCTAAAATAATAAAATAATATCTCAAAGAATGTCAAGTACATATATATATATTACCAAATAAAAATTGCTTAATAAAAAAACAAAAAGATTAATATAGTTATAATGAAAAAATAAGTGCATTACTTATTAACTTTAATTTTAGCTTTTCTTTTTTTTTTATATATATATATTTCTTCAAAAATATAACTAAATTATAATGCACTAATTTGTAACAAAAATTTAAATATTAAAGTAAAAAAAAATTGGAATAACTTTAATCTTCGTTTAAAGTTTATTCATTGAAGTAGGTTACATATATAAATTTTACTAGTTTGCAGAATTAAAATTAAATTTAAATTAATTAAATTAGTGAANACAAAATCTTCAAACCAGGATTTTCATAAAATCTAGGATAATTCAGGAAATCCTTAATATAAGCTTTTCTTAATATATACTCCTTTCAAGATATATCATTTAAAAAAAATAATAAATATCTTTTTTTTTTTTAGTTAGCAAAACCAACTACGTATTCTTCTCATAGATAGTCCTTTTTATAACCAAAAAGGTTAACGAAGCCTTTTATTAACCAGTTATACATTGCTCTATAAACAATACTATTGACGTTTTTTGTATAATATTTACACAAATAAATAGAATAAAAACATTTTATTTTGTGCATGCTAATTCAAAAGGACAATCTGCTATCATAAATGTCTGCTCTAAAATAGATATTCAAAAAGTATGTAAGCAAAAAATATATGTATATATTTACTTGCACTTAATGTCAGTGCACTTAAAAAAAAATAAATAAATAATAATATTTTTTTTGTGTGGATATTTACAATTAAAAAAAAATATATATTATGATGATATTTTTTTTATTATAAAAAAAAAAAAATATAATCTTAAAAGAAGAAATTAGTTTTTCCTTTTTTTTTTTTGTAGGATAATGTGCAGACTACTATAGAATGTATATTGTTATTTTAAGCTAAAATGTAATATTAAGGAAATTACATTTTAGAGTGCTTCTTATATTAAAAAAAAAATATTTAACTAATAAGTCATATGTAATGTTTATTAATAATAAAAAAAAATATATATAAAAATTAAGTAGAGTTTACACTACATTTTCCTTATTAATTTATTTCTTTGACACAAGAAAAGTAATTTAACAGCCATTAATAAATCAGAGCTATAAATAATTTCTTTTCCTTAGGAATATTATCTTATTTATAATAATTATAATCATTTTAATACTTCATGAACTATCATTTGGATAATTTATGTTCTTAGATCTCCAATACAAAAAATATTCAAATTATTTTAATATCATGTAATATTTATGTTAAATGTAAGATACTTTTATATTTTAAATATTTTTACTTGTAAGAACAACTTCTAGATATAATATTAAAAAAATATAAATCATAAAAAATGTAAAATGAAAAAAAAAAAAAAAAAAAAAAAGAAAGAAAAAGAAAAAGGAATAAAGAAAAAAGAAGAAAAAAACATAATTATGAATACAAAACAATTTCATAATATTTAATTTTTTTTTTTTTCTTTTAATGTATAATGAATTTTGAAAAAGAAAAGGATAATAATAAAAAAAAAAAAAATTCAAATAAAAGTGAAAGACTTGAGGAAAAATGTGTCAATGAAGAGAAAAACAACATAAATGATGCAACCAGTGATATATCATTATTACTTTCATTAAATAATTATAATGAATATAATGTAAAAAAAAAAAAAAAAAAAATTGAAGAATTTAATATTAAAAAGGAAAGAAAAAAGAAGGATAATGTTTCCTCATCAGAATGTATATTATCTGATGAATTAAAACAAGAAAATACAAAAAAAATTGATAGTCAAATAAGTAATACTTCAAATGAAAAATTGAATATAAAAAAAGAAAAAGGAGAATTTGATGATATGGAATTATGTGTAAATAATAAAAAAAAAGAAAAAAAAAAAAAAAAAGAAAAAAATAATATTTTAAAGGCAATTATTGCTTTTTTTTTTATTAAATTGTTAACAATATGTAATAAGGGAAATGCATGCATATAAATTCTTAAATATTCTATTTCATTATTAAAGTTCAGTAGTTATCTCTAAGTATTTTTATGTAATGGATGAGGTAAAATTTTCACTAATTTGTTATTTTTTATTACAAAATATATTTTTTTCATTAGATACAATCATAAGTACCTTCTTATTGAATTTTCTTTAATTATTTGAGATAGTATTTTTATAAATTGAATTTATTTTTATTTATCTTTTCTTTTTGTTTTAATTTTTACTTTCATAAAAAGTATCATTCGATTTTAAATGCATTAATACAGTAAAATGAATAAAATTTAATTTAGAATGATTTTTTTAATGATCATTTAATTAGCATGCTACTAATTTTTTAAATTAACATTATAACAAAATCATAATTAATTGTATATTAAATATAGTAAATACATTCAATAACCGAGAAATCTCTAAAGAACTTATATTATTTGTATTTCTTTTTTCATTACTATAGCATCCATAAGATATATTAACTAATTTTATTAATGATTTAATACTATTATCTATTTTTTTTTTTTCATTAACGATTTAAATAATTGTAATTCTTATCATATTTTTTTTTTTTTTACGACATAAAGTATATTTTTCTTTTTATAAAAAATTAGTTTCTAATTTAATTCATTATAGAACATGGTTAAAACTAAAAGTTTATATAATGGGATGTTTTGTGAATTAAACATTAGTATAACTATTTTAAATATTTTTTTTTGTTTTACATGCATAGGAATCTTATATGATATATACAATTAATTATTTATCTAAAATATTAAAAAAAAATTATTCATTGAATAGAAAAATTATTTTGTGTTTTAAAATTATTTACTTACATGTTATAGATATTGATTAGTAAATTTAGATTTTTAAATATTTTTAATTTTTAATTTAATTATTCAATATGAATGATTTGATGATTTATATTTAATGTATCATTTGTTTTTGTTAAATATTAATTTGTCATGTATAGATATTTTAAATCGAAAATAGTGTAATTAAAAAATATAAATATAATTTTTTATCTTTTTCATTGTTTCATTTTTCTTCACATTATTTGGAAATGCTTTACTTTTTATATTTGAAAAAATTACATGTATAATCTATAAGATTTTTATTGTTTTTAATTATATGTTACATTGAAAAACGTATAAAGAACTATTCGATAATATTAGGAATTGTTTTATATTCAAAAATTTTGTTTAATAATAATAAAATATATATTTTTACAACATATTATTAGAATTACTTGAAATAATACAGAAAATTTTAATGGTATAAATATATGTAAACCAAGTGATATTTTTTTGTAAATTTTACTAAATTTAGAGATTATGGAACATTCAAAAATAATAAAAATAAAAATATTTCGTTTCCCATTGATGACTATCTATATTTATTTTTTAGTTTGTATATTCCAATATTTTTACAGTATAAAGTAATATTCATCATAAAAAATATATTTATATGTTATATTTTTGAAAATTCGCATTATTCCATAAAAAATAATTTTTATAATTTTAATTTTTCAATATAATTCCAACTCTATAGTTTTGAAATTGGAAAGAATAACTTAAAAACAGAATTATGTCTCAGAAGTGGAAGAATTTTATCAGAAAAGCAACAAGGAACAAGAAGTAGAAATGTAAGATCAACCAGGGATATTAAAAGCAATTTGAAATTTTGGTTAGATACTATTGAAGAAGGTTTATTTGATGAAATAGAAAAATTAACTAATAATTTTACAGTTAGCAATGTTAGGAATTTTTCACAATGGATGAACCATAAAAGCAATATTATTACGAGAGCATTAAATAGAATACCAGATCCTACAGCTAAGAAATTTTTAAATGAGACCTTAACATCATGGAGAAAACTTACAGATGATATTATACTAAATCAAATATCAGATACATATATCGATAGATATTTTCCAAGTAATTTTACAAATTTGAATGGTTCATCATCTCCATCTGCATTATCATCTGCTTCACCATCTACCTCTACTTTATCATCCGTATCTGCCGCATCATCTAACTCTACTTCATTTTCTTCACCTACTCAATTACCTAGCTTAACTACATTGTCCATATTTAATTCATCACCAGAATCAACCGTATCTCCTACAACTACTTTTCCATCTACACTTGATTTATCACCTACAACTTCATCTAATTCTCATATTCATACTACTACCTCTTCTACAAATGATACAAGTGATTTACCTACTCTTCATTCTACAAATGAAACAAATAGTACAGCTGCGTTAACGATTAATTCAGCCTCAGTAATCCCTGTAAATAATAGTGGGGGTTTAACTAGTACAACATGCACAGGATTATTATGTTCACCAGCTTTTGTTGCTCTTCCTGTTTCTGTTGCTCTTCTTGGGGGAGTTTTATTTTTTGTTCTTCTTTATAAGGTGAGACGAAGTTATTTATACAAAAATATATATATAAATTTTTTTTCTTTTCAAACCATTTGTATAAATTAAAATTACATTTATTAAAAATAATTTTTTAATTTACAATATAGTATACTCCTGTTGGAAAATTTCTTGGAAGAGATAATCCAAAAAAAAAAAAAGGAAAAAAAAGATTGCATGAAATACCTATGGAAAGAATAAATTCTCCTAAATTATTAAAAGCAAAAAAAACGGAAAATGTAAAGAGAAGCAGATTAGATAGTTTTCTCCGTGCATTTGGTTACAACAAGAAATTTCCCTATATAGATGAAGATGTAACCTCAGATCAAGTAATATAATGGGAAAATCTTAACCAAGGAGAAATTCTAATATGAATAATTAAATAACAGATAAACAATATAATATTAAATTAACATAAATAAATTTCATTTTGGTTTAATAAATGATGTTTTTCTATTACTATTATATTAATGCTAAGGAAAATTTTTTTTTTTTGCTAGCTACTTATTTTTAATTTTTGTTACATTTAAAAATGTGTAAGTCTGAAAAAGAAATGTATCGCTTCTTTTAAGAAATAAAAATTTACTTCATTATTGATTTGTTATTTTCTATGTTAAACACTTTTATAAAGCATAGGATGACTAATTTCGTAAAAAGTACGTAAAATAATATATATTATGTTTTTTAAAGCAATTATTTCTATGATAGTAAAAAGAGAATATATTATGTTTAAATGTTTAACTATGAAAAATTTGTAATATTTAATACATAGTAATAATATATAACATATAAAGCATTTTATGCAAGTTAACTGGTAATTTAACTTTTTTATTTATTCTTCAATTGTTCAAAGACATCGCTAAAATATTAAGAGAAAAAATTAAAAAAGATAATGTAAAATAATATCTTTTACATTTTTTAATGTTATTAATACTCTTGTTGTAAATTAAAAAAATAATTTTTTAGTACTTCATATTTATATATTACATAATAAGCATTTCCATAAGCATACATGAATAAAATAAATAAAAATATTATCACAAAATATTTTTATTCTTTCTAGTGTTTCATTTATCTTTTTTTGCAAAAAAAAAATTATTCGTAATCACATATAAATGAATTATATATAAAAAAATATTTATTCTTAATTTAAAAACCATTGCAAATTAAAATCAATTCAACTTGAATATGTCTTTATCTTCTAAAACTTTGAGAGTTTCTATTTATATCTATTTTTAGTCATCCAATATATGGAAAATTTCATTTTATATATGATTTATTAACTGCCTACTAACAAACTTCTATAAATTATTTAACACACAAATCAATAAAGAACATGCAGAATAGGGTCCATTAATTTTGCCTATTCGCACATATATTTCCTATAAATAAGAAAACACTATATAATTGAATTACATCGTATGAATAATTAAATTATATAATTTTATAATACTTTAAATAAAGTATATCTATCTAATTAACTTACAAGATATTTAAAAAAATTAACAAAAAGCGTACTTATTTTCAGTAAATCTCAAATATTTAGTATAAATATAAAATTTTGATTAAATATATAGATAATGATACTGAAACAATTAATTATTTTTCATAAATATTATTTTTTTCATTTAGAAATAATAAAAAGAATTTTTTCTTTAAATTGGATGAATCTTTAAAAAGGATATTAATAATTTTAACGAAAAATTATTATTTTATATAAAATAAATATTTTAAAAAAATTTAAAGGATTTTATAAAGGATATTTATGTTTTAATGAAAATAAGGAGAAATTTTTACTAAATTTGTGCTTTATTAATTGCTTATTCAATGTTTTTTTCATTTATTAACTGCCTCCTCAAGGACTTTCTTATAAGTATTGAAGACACAAATTAACAAAGAGTGTGTAGAGTTTCCTCTACTAATTTAATGAATTTATGTATAATTTTAATGCTATAAACCAATAAACTGTTTTTATATATTACCTACCTTATTGAGCATTTATTGTTTTTTTAAGAGGTATTTATTTACTTTAATAAAAATCCTCATTTTTATTAACAATTTAAATTCTAACTGAACATGATTCCTAATTAAATATATTTCTACTTACTATGTTATGAACAATATTTAGAAACTCAAGTCGTCTACTTTTATATCAACAAACATAAGTAATTGATAAAATACATATTAAATTATGCAAACATTACAAATATGAAAATTTTGTTATAGTTTTTATAAAATTCTCTTTTAAAAACTCAAAATAAAAATTAACTACATAAGAAAACTCTTTATTCTGTATGTTACTTTTTATATTTTTTAACAGACTTTTTTCATCCTTCTATCTCTTTTTTTTTCCAAAAAAAAAAAAACAACTTTTTTATATATTTAATTTATAAAAAGAAAAAAAAAAAAAATTGTCATCTAATTTTTTTTCCTCTTTTTATCTAGCTTTCGCATAGATAACTATTTATTTTTTATGTAACTAGTCATTTTCATTCTCAAAAAAGTTAATAATTTCTCTTATTAACCATTTTGATAGTATTAAAAAAACAAATTAATAAGTAGAACATAGAAAAAACTCATTTCATTTTCATTAAATTAAAATACTAAGCAAAATAATCACATTTATTAATTAATATTAAATATTAATTACTTCAATTAATTACTATTTCTGCTAATTCCCACAATATCCCATGTATATAATAGTTACCTTTTATTTTTAATCTTTCATAAAAAGAAAATAGTCTAGATTATCATTATCAAAAAAAAAAAATAATAATAATAATAATAAAATCATTATCAAAAAAAAAAATTAATAATTTTAAGTCATTATTAAAATAAAAAAAATAAAATATATATACATTTTCTTCAGTGTATTAACTTACAGTGCAGTTATTTTTTTTGACGTACTTTTAGTGCATGTATTTTTTTTTTTTTTTTTTTTTGCACAGGTATATGTGTGCACATTTTCCGCACATTTTCCGCACATTTTAACATGCAGAAATAAAATTTTTTTTATTTATTTTATTCATTTAAATATGATTGAAAATAAGTGATAGCACTATTCATAAACGAAAACTATTATATGTAATCTTATTATTGTATTAGAAATTCAAAACGGCAAATAATATCTTTTACTTACTAGGTATTAAATGGTTCTTTAAGATAGATCTTAAAAAAAAATTTTATAATATTTCATGAAAAAAAAATAGTAAAAAACATACAAGTTTTATATTATCCATTTATGTATATTTTGTATTTAATATATTTCCATTTGGATTAAAAATGAGTTCTTCACGATTTCAAAAAATAATGGAAAATATTCTTGAGGGATAAATTCAAGAAAAATATATAATTGTATGTGCTTGTGATAATATCATTTTAACGAAAAAAATAATATGACATTTTAAATTATTAAGATAAATATGTAATATTCTTATAAATAGCTACGTAGTAATAAATGTATAAATGTGCAAGTTCTTTAAAGTATCAATAAAATACATTGAACAAATAATAGATATCAAAATAATTAAAACTTCATAAGCTAAAGTAAGAATAATCATTGAAGCTTAATAGCTTGTCTATAAATAATATTATAGACCTCACTTTTATAATATTTAGAAAAATAAATAAAACAAAAACACTTCATTTTGTATATACTAAGTCACCTGGATAATATTCAATCATAAACGAGTACAATAAAATAGATATACAAAAAGTATATACACTAAAAAAAAATGAATCCTAGAAAAAATGTTTATTTTTTTTTTTTTAGAAGGTTTAGGTAAAAATAAATATGGAGTGTATATATTTTCAACTTTTGTTAAAATGTAATAAGGAAATTATGTTTTGTATTGTTGTATAAATTAACTTGAAAAAAAATTAAATAGTATTTGGTGTTGATTAATAAAAATAAAGATTTTTTAGGAAATTTTTAACTAAATTAAAATTAAATTAAGCAGAGCTTATTCTTCTTTCTTTTTATTAATTTGTTTGTTCACCACTAGCAAAATCATTAAATATACAATTAATAAATCAGTGAACTAATATGCTAGCTATAGTGGAATAAGAAAGTTTCAATGACATATTAGAAAGGAAAAAGGATAATATAGAAAAATTATTTCTAGATTTAAAGATTCTGTTATATGTATATAACTATAAAAAAAATATGTATAAAAAAAAAAAAAAATTATTTTTTCTTATTATTATTAGTTTAATTTATTTTTTTAAAAAAATTACGTATTATTAAAAAAATTTTACATTTTTGAGAATAAAATTTTTATTATCAAAAAATAAGTTATGCAAATTTAGTCATCAATTTTTACGCATTTTTACTAATTTAAAACCAATGGAAATAAATTGCTAAACACTTAATCATAAAATTATTATTAAATATTTTTTCTTAGAAATCAATAATTAATGATTATTTATATTTTTAATAAAAATGAGGTAATTTTTATTAAAGCGAATCAATCCTTCTTAATGCAATAAATACGCAACAACATTAAATATAAATATAAAGTTTAATTATATGTGTGGTCAATATAATTTTTACATTAATTAAATTATTAAACATTCTCTTTATTATTTTTTCTGCTTATTATTCTAGAGAAGTAGACAGAAAATCAATAAATTGAAATGTGAATAACGTAATATATTTGTTAATTTACTAAAATTTTATTTCAGTAATACTCTTTTGTTTAATGCTTATTTATTTAATAAATATTAATTATTTTTTTTTTTCTTTTTACATACAGCATTATTTCATTTATATTCTATTGTATTTATACAATATTTCTTTTTTTTTTTTCATTATTTTTGTTAATATTTATCTTGTTTTTAAAAAAATAATATATATATATAGAATATTCAACTACAATTTATCAAATTGTGTTTTGGATTCATTGTTATATCCGAACTTTTATTTATACTTTAATTATTATAATACTACAAATATTAAATAAAATAAGTTATTCATTGTAATATTTTAATGTAATATGTTAAATTATTTCTATTAATACACCAATAACATCATTATTATATATACAATTTTATGTGTTAAATCTTCAAAATTTTATATTTTTATTAATAAAATATATTATTATCCTTTTATGAAATAATAGCTACTAATACAAAAAATTTAAAGTTAGATATACAAATTCTTCAGTTATTAAAAAAAAAAAAAAATTATTATTTTTTTTAATTATCTTTTCAATTTGTTCTAGATAGCTATATTTTTTTTTTTTTTTGAATAATGATAAAAAATTATATTTAGTTAATTTAATTTTAAATTAAATAAATAATTCAATTTAAATTTTGAAAAAAAATTAAAAAGTATATTGTTTCAATTATTATATAATTTTTATGTGTTTTTGAATATTGTTAGTAGCTTCAATGTAAAATTATTAGTTTTTGTTTATGAATTATTATACATACAATCAATAGTTTTAGCAAAAATTTATGTTTTTAATAATGATAAATTTTTATTAAAGTAAATAAATAACTTTGAAAAAACAAATATATAATTATTTAAACAATATATATAAGGTATATACATTTGTNACAAAAAATTTAAAGTTAGATATACAAATTCTTCAGTTATTAAAAAAAAAAAAAAATTATTATTTTTTTTAATTATCTTTTCAATTTGTTCTAGATAGCTATATTTTTTTTTTTTTTTGAATAATGATAAAAAATTATATTTAGTTAATTTAATTTTAAATTAAATAAATAATTCAATTTAAATTTTGAAAAAAAATTAAAAAGTATATTGTTTCAATTATTATATAATTTTTATGTGTTTTTGAATATTGTTAGTAGCTTCAATGTAAAATTATTAGTTTTTGTTTATGAATTATTATACATACAATCAATAGTTTTAGCAAAAATTTATGTTTTTAATAATGATAAATTTTTATTAAAGTAAATAAATAACTTTGAAAAAACAAATATATAATTATTTAAACAATATATATAAGGTATATACATTTGTAGCATCAATATAATTTTGTAACATTTAAAATTAATATATCGTGCTACATACTCTGTATTAACTTGTTTTCTCATTATTAAAAGGAAACTGTTGATCACCTTACTAATAAATCAACTTATAGTGAGCATCAGAACGAATTTAGGTATAATTTGTTAATTGACGTAATTTCTTATAACTCTTAAAATTTAATATTTTTTTATAATAGGATAAATATATCTTTTTTTTCTAAATGATTTAAAATAAATCTTAAATTTTTGTTTCATTATTATTTTTTTTTTTTTTATATATACTTTAATAATAGTTATATTTAATGCAGAAACTTTATATTTTAAAATTCTTTTAAATATTTATACTTTTTACTAGCATTAATATAGAAGTTAATTACATATAATTTTATTCACATACATTTTTCAGTTAACTGTACAATTACCTCAACAAGCAAGATATGTGCTATCATGTTCATTTCTTGTTTCATAATTGTTATATATATATTATTTATTATTTTAAAGGCAATTATTGTTTTTTTTTTCATTAAATTATTAACCATATGTAATAATGGAAATGCATGCATATAAATTTTTAAATATTCTATTTCATTATTAAAGTTCAATAGATATCTCTAAGTATTTTTATGTAATGTATGAGGTAAAATTTTTGCTAATTTTTTATTTTTTATTACAAAATATATTTTTTTCATTAGATACAACCATAAATACCTTTTTATTGAATTTTCTTTAATTATTTAAGATAGTATATTTATAAATTGAATCTATTTTTATTTATCTTTTCTTTTTCTTTTAATTTTTACTTTCATAAAAAGTATCATTAGATTTTAAATGTATTAATACAGTAAAATGAATAAAACTTAATTTTAAATTATTTTTTTTACATTCTCTTAATTAGCATGCTACTAATTTTTCAAATTAACATTATAACAAAATCATAATTAATTGTATATTAAATATAGTAAATGCATTTAATAACTTAGAAATCATTAAAGAACTTATATTATTTGTATTTCTTTTTTCACAACTATAGTATCCATAAGATATATAAACTAATTTTATTATTGATTTAATACCATTATATATTTTTGTTTTTTTATTAACGGCTTAAATAATCGTAATTTTTGTCATTTTTTTTTTTTTTTACAGCATGAAGAATATTTTTCTTTTTAGAAAAATTAGTTTCTAATTTAATTCATTAGAAAATATTGTAAAAACTAAAAGTATATATAATGGGATATATTATGAATTAAACATTAGATATAATTATTTTAAATATTTCTTCTGTTTTACATGCATAGGAATATTGTACAATATATACTATAAATTATTTATCTAAAATATTAAGAAAAAATTATTCATTGAATAGATAAATTTTATGTTTTAAAATTACTTACTGACAAATTAATAATATCGATTAATAAATTTAAATTTTTAAATATTTTTAATTTTTAATTTAATTATTCAATATGAATGATTTGATGATTTATATTTAATGTATCATTTGTTTTTGTTAAATATTAATTTGTCATGTATAGATATTTTAAATCGAAAATAGTATAATTAAAAAATATAATTTTAATTTTTTATCTTTTTCATTGTTTCTTTTTTCTTCATATTATTTGAGAACTATTTTATCTTGTATATTTGAAAATATTACAAGTATGATCTATAAGATTTTTATTGTTTTTAATTATATGTTACATTGAAAAACGTATTAAGAACTATTCGATAGCATTAGAAATTATTTTATATTAAAATATTTTGTTTAATAATAATAAAATATATATTTTTACAGCATATCATTAGAATTACTTGAAATAATACAGTAAATTTTAATCGTATAAATATATATAAACTAAATGATATTTTCTTGTAAATTTTACTAAATTTAGAGATTATGGAGCATTCAAAAATAATAAAAATAAAAATATTTCATTTCCCAATGATGACTATCTACATTTATTTTTTAGTTTGCATATTCCAATATTTTTACAGTATAAAGTAATATTCATCATAGTAAATATATTTATATCTTACATTTTTGAAAACCTGCATTATTCCATAAAAAATAATTTTTATAATTTTAATTTTTTAATATAATTCCCACTTTATAGTTTTGAAATTGGAAAAAATAACCTAAAAAAAGAATTGAGTCTCAGAAGTGAAAGAATTCTAGCAGAAGAGCAACAAATAAGAAGAATTAGAAATGTAAGATCAACCAGTGAAATTAAAAGTAGTTTGAAAAGTTGGTTAGATAGTATTCAAGATGGTTTATTTGATGAACTAGATCAATTAACTAATAATTTTACAGTTACCAATGTTAGGAAATTTTCACAATGGATGCATAATAAAGGTGGGATTATTACGAGAGCATTAAATTTAGTACCAGATCCTGATACAAAGAGTTTTTTAAATGATACCTTGACTTCATGGAGAAGGCTTACAGATGAAGTTCTAGTAAATTCCGCAATAGAATCATATGTAGATAGCATATTATATCCAGCAAATATAATAACAAATAATAATGGATCATCATCTACATATGCTTTATCATCTATTATACAATCTACCTCCACTTCATTACCCACACCTACTGAATCAACTAACATAACTACATTGCCCATATCTACTTCATCACCTGAATCAACTGTATCTCCTACAACTGCTTTGCCATCCACAATTGATTTATCATCCACAATCAGTTTATCACCTACTACTTCATCTGATTCTCATATTAATTCTACTACCCCTTTTATAAATAATATAAGTGAGTCATCTACTGTTCTTTCTACAAATGAAACAAATACTACGACTGCGCTAACGATTAATTCAGTCTCAGTAACCCCTGTAAATAATAGTGGGGGCATAACTAGTGCAACATGCACAGGATTATTATGTGGACCAGCTTTTGTTGCTCTTCCTGTTTCTGTTGCTCTTCTCGGGGGAGTTTTTTTTTTTGTTCTTCTTTATAAGGTAAGACAAAGTTATTTATGCAAAAATATATATATAAATTTTTTTTCTTTTGAAACCATTCATATAAATTAAAATTACCTTCATTAAAAATAATTTTTTAATTTACAATATAGTATACTCCTGTTGGAAAATTTCTTGGAAGAGATAGTCCAAAAAAAAAAAAAGGAAAAAAAAGATTAAATGAAATGCCTATGGAAAGAATAAATTCTCCTAAATTATTAAAAGTAGAAAAAACGGAAAATGTAAAGAGAAGTAGATTACATAGATTTCTTCGTGCATTCGGTTACGACAAGAATTTTCCCTATATAGATGAAGATATACCCTCAGATCAAGTAATATAATGGCAAAATCTTAACGGAAGAGAAATTCTAATATGCGTAACTAAATAACAGAGAAACAATGTAATATTAAATTAACGTAAATAAATTTATTTTGGTTTAATATATAATGTTTTTCTATTATTATTATATTAATGCTAAGAAAAAAATTTTTTTTTTGCTAGCTACTTATTTTTATTTTTTGATATATATAAAAAAGTGTAAATGTGAAAAAAAAAAGTCTAGTTTCTTTTAAGAAATAAAAATTTACTATATTATTGATTTGTTATTTTCTATGTTTAACACCTTTTTAAAGCATAGTATGACTAATTTCGTAAAACGTACGTAAAATAACATATATTATGTTTTTTAAAGCAATTATTTCTATAATAGTAAAAAGAGAATATATGCTGTTCAAATGTTTAACTATCAAAAATTTGTAATATTTAATATATAGTACTAATATATAATATATCAAGTATTTTATGCAAGTTAACTGGAAAATTAACTTGTTTATTTATTCTTCAGTTGTTCAAAGACATTCTAAAATATAAAGAAAAAAAATTAAAAAAGATAATATAAAATAATATCGGTAACATTTGTTAAAGTTATTAATACTCTTATTGTAAATTAAAAAAATAATTTTTTTGTATTTAATATTAATATATTACATAATAAGAATTTTCATAAGCTTACATGAATAAAATAAATAAAAATATTATCACAAAATATTTTTATTCTTTCTATTTTTTCATTTATCTTTTTTTGCAAAAAAAAAAATTATTAGTAATCACATACAAATGAATTATATATAAAAAAATATTTATTCTTAACTTCAAAACGGTTGCAAATTAAAATCAATTCAATTTGAATATGTTTTAACCTAAAATTTAGAAAGTTTCGATTTTTATCTATTTTTAATTTTCGAAGATATGGAACATTTCATTTTGTATATGATTTATTAATTTCCTACTAACAAACTTCTATAAATTATTTAACACACAAATTAATAAAGAACATGCAGAATAGTGTCCATTAATTATGTTTATTATCACATATTTTTCCTATAAATAAGAAAACACTATGTATTGAATTACACCGTATGAATAATTAAATTATATAACTTTATAATTCTTTAAATAAATTATATCTATCTAATTAATTTACAAAATTTTTAAAAAAATTAATAAAAAGACTACTTATATTCAGTAAATCTTAAATATATAGTATAATTATAAAATTTTGATTAAATATATATATAATGATTCTAAAACAATTATTTTTCATGAAAATTATAATATTTTTCAAAAATTCTCAACTACTTTATAAAAATTAATTCTTCATCTAAAAAAAAATGGATTATTATTTTTTTCATTCAGAAATAATAAAAAGAATTTTTGCTTTAAAATGGATGAATCTTTAAAAAGGATATTAACAATTTTAACTAAAAACTATTATTTTATATAAATAATTATTTTACAAATAATGAAAGGATTTTATAAAAGATATTTATGTTTTAATGAAAATAAGAAGAAACGTTTACTAAATTAGTGCTTTATTAATTGCTTATTCAATAGTTATGTCATTTATTATCTGCCTCTTCAATGACTTTGTCATAAGTATTGAAGAAACAAATTAATAAAGAGTATGTAGAGTTTTCTCTACTAATTTAATTAATTTATGTATTATATTAATGCTATAAGCCAATAAACTGATTTTATATATTATCTATTTCATTGAACACTTATTGTTTTTTTAAGAGGCATTTATTTACTTTAATAAAAATCCTTATTTTAATTAACAATTTAAATTCTACCTGAACATTAATCCTAATTAAATATATTTCTACTTACTATGTTATGAACAATATTTAGAAACTCAAGTCGTCTACTTTTATATTAACAAACATAAGTAGTTGATAAAATACATATTGAATTATGCAAACATTACAAATATGAAAATTTTGTTATAGTTATTATAAAATCCTCTCTTAAAAATTCAAAATAAAAATTCATTACAAAAGAAAACTCTTTATTTTGTAAGTTACTTTTTATATTTTTCAACAAACTTTTTTCATCCTTCCATCTCTTTTTTTCTCCAAAAAAAAATAAATAACTTTTTTATATATTTAATTTATAAAAAGAAAAAAAAAAAAATGGTCTTCTAATTTTTTTTCCTTTTTTTATCTAGCTCTCGCATAGATAACTATTTATTTTTTATATAACTAGTTATTTTTATTCTTAAAAAGGTTAATAATATCTCTTCTTAACCATTTTGATAGTATTAAAAAAACAAATTTATAAAGAGAACCTAGGAAAAACTCTTTTCATTTTTATTAAATTAAAATACTAAGAAAAATAATCACTATTATTAATTAATATTAAATATTAATTCTATTAACCAATTACTATTCTGTTAGTTTACATAATATCCCATGTATATCATAATTGCCTCACATTTTTAATTTTTCATAAAAAGAAAATAGTCCACATTATCTTTCTCAAAAAAAAAAAAAAAAATAATAATAATAACAAAATCATTATCAAAAAAACATTAATAATTTTAAGTCATTTTTACAATAAAAGAAATAAAAAATATCTACATTTTTCTTAGTGTATTTACTTATAGTACAGTTATTTTTTTTTAATGTATTTTACTGCATGTATTTTTCTTTTTTTTTTTTTTTTGCACAGGTATATGTGTGCACATTTTCCGCACATTTTAACATGCAGAAATAAAAATGTTTTTATTTATTTTATTTATTTAAATATTATTGAGAATAGGTAATAGCACTATTTATAGACTAAAACTCCTACATGTAATCATTTTGTTGTATTAGAAATTCAAAAGGGCAATTAATATCTTTTATTTACTAGGTATCAAATGGTTCTTGAAGATAAACCTTAAGAAAAAATTTTATAATATTTCATGAAAGGAAAATAGTAAAAAACATACAGGTTTTATATTACCCATTTATGTATATTTTGTATTTAATATATTTCCATTTGGATTAAAAATGAGTTCTTCACGATTTCAAAAAATAATGGAAAATATTTTTAAGGACTAAATTCAAGAAAAATATGTAGTGGTATGTGCTGTTGATAATATCATTTTAACGAAAAAAATAATATGACATTTTAAATTATTAAGATAAATAAGTAAAATTCTTATCAATAGCTATATAGTATTAAATGTATAGATGTGCATATCCTTTAAAATATCTATTACATAGAACAAATAATAGACATCAAAATAATTAAAACTTCATTAGATAAAGTAAAAATAATCATTGAAGCTCAATAACTTATCTATAAATAATATTATATACCTCTTTTTTATAATATTTTAAAAAATAAACAAAACAAAAATACTTCATTTTATGCATACTAAGTCCCAGGGATAATATTCAATTATAAACGAGTACAATAAAATAGCTATTCAAAAAATATATACACTAAAAAAAAAATATATATGCTTTTAATAAAAGTGAGTACACTAAAAAAAAAATAAATAATAATAATTTTTTTCTTATGTGTGTATCTACAACTTAATAAAAATATCATATATATATATATTTTTTTTTAAACCTCTTATTCAAAAAAAAAATAGGTTATGATGCTATTTTTTTTTTTATTACTGTTAAAAAAAAATGAATCAAAAAAAAAATGTTAATTTTTTTATTTTTGTTAAAATGTAATAAGGAAATTATATTTTGTAGTGTTGTATAAATTAACTTGAAAAAAATTAAGTAGCATTTGATGTTGATTCATAAAAATAAAGATTTTATATATAAATTTTAATTAAATTAAAATTAAATTAACAGAGCTTATTCTTCTTTCTTTTTATAAATATGTTTGTTCAATACTCTAGAAAAGTCATTGAATAGACAATTAATAAATCAATTGGTAAAAACAGTAGGAATATTGATACTATCTCAACCATAATCTATAACGGATTAGTAAGCTCAAAACGAAGAAAGACATAACAAGACATGGACTACAGATATTTGAAAACATAATGGAATTTAAAAAATCATAAATGTTCAATACAAATGAAATATAAAAAAAATACAAATTAAAAATACCAGATAAATTACCAGAACTGGATGAAGCATCTGAAGAAGATTACATTCGATGGTTCATAATTTTCAAAAGTAAGATAATAATGAATAAATTAACTAGGATTGAAACAAGTATGCTTTTATAATCATTGTTTTCATTAATTAATTCATTGAAAGTGACTCAATTATCTATATATAAAACTAAAGAAATTATGCTAAAATTAAAAATCAAGTTAGCTAGGAAGTTATTCAATGATTAGTATAAAAGAATCGAGTAAATAAGAAAGTTATGAAATTCTAAACATGATTTAGTATTTAAGAAAGACATGGATTCATTTATATGGATCGTACGATATATTCTAATAGTCGATTAACTTTTGAAGAAGCTAACAGCATTCATTTGAATGATTTATTGATCTGCTTCCTACAATATAACAAGAAAAGTATATGAAAATAATTAGCTATGATAGACCAAATAATGTAATATTTATGTAGACCGTGTTTTCGGTATTTGAATTAGAAAACAGTAATATCATAAAAAAAACATCTCGACAAATTAAAATGTGCACCATGAAACATGGATAATGAAAAAGAACATATAAAAACATACTGTATATACCTTAAAAGAAAGTGTGAAAATTGTAATATTATAGCTCATACGGTTAAGGTATGTAAAAATATGGCATTTAAAGACAAAGAAGATGAAATCAGAGCTATAATAACATATAAAATATATTATACTAGTTTTAACTTGGTTAAAAACAAAACTGATTTAAAAAAAAATTGAATTAATGTAAAAATATTTGGACAAATAACAGAAGCGAATTAAAAAGAAGAAAGAAAAGTCGAGAAATAAATATCACAGTAAAAAATTTAAAGGAATTGATTAACTTGAAAGAAAAAGAAAGTAGTCAATAAGGTACATAAAAGGCGAAATTAGGAAAGGGAAAGAGAAATAGATCGAAATATAGTAAGTTCAGTAAAAGGTGAATAGTCTTTTAATAAAGTACATGAGACAGATAGTGATAAAGAGTTTATTAAGAATACAGAGTAAATTGTAGAAATTAATGGAAAAAATGATAATGTGTTATTAGGTACTGAAGCAAAATTATGTATTTTATCATCTCTATGGGAAAGAAAACTATAAATAGAACCAGACATGTTAATTCAATCAATTAAGATTTGCGGGATGCATAATAGAGAGACTGCAAGAAAATCCAAAAATGTTGTAATACATATGAAATCTACCAACCAAAAATCCGTAACCAGGTTTGATATTATAAATACAAATAAACCTTTTATATTAGTAGTTTTGTAACAAATAAATTAGGATATTCTATTACTAAGAATAAAAATAATCATATATATATTATGGATGTCAAATCTGAAGAAATGGAAGAAAAGATGGAAAAATAAAATAGAGAGTTTATTCGGAGTTTAATTGAAAAATCTGATTTACCTGAGAGGAATAATTAAAACGAGTAGAAAAGAATTTTAGAGTATAATATGAGATTCTGGGAAAATAAAAGTATAGAACTTTCAGATAAGTATAATGTTTCTATTAAAATGAAAGAGAAGCTTCGCAGTATAACCATAGGCCACTAAGCAAAGAAATGCTCTCTGTATTACACCATAAAATAGATAAAAATTATCGATTAAATATAATAAAGGGTTATTAATGCAGAATAGATCTCAACTATTGTAAGGGTTCACAGGAAAACTAATAAATGGAGAATTATACTAAACTATTGACACTTAAATGAGTTTATATTACATGATTTATTTGTCATTCCACTTATGAAACATATGTTACAAGCTTTTCATGATATTAAATTGTTTTCTAAAATATATATTAAAAATGGATTATAAAATATTGCATTAGAAGAAGGGGGTAATTCCAAAAAATAATGGAAAATATTTTTATGGAAATAATTCAAGAGAATTTTCATAGTTGTGTGTATTGATGATATCATCATTCTTATGAAAACACTATTTGAACATTTATAAATACTAAAACAATTATTCAAATTACTTATGAGTAATAGTTTAGAAATAATAATGGAAAAGTGTTAACGTCTTAAAACATTTAAAATATATCACGAACAAGAAATACATTAAAAATGCATAAGAATTTCATTAGATAAAGTGAAAATAATCATCAAATCAGAACATTATAAGTCAAAAAAGTAGATAAGACCATTCTTAAGAGATGATAATTATTACAGAAATTATACTAGAAACTTTTCAGAATGGATATCTAAACTAGTTCTATTATTAATTAAAAGAAAAGAGTTCCATGGAAAGAACATTCAAAAGCGTTTGAACAAATCAAAGAAAAGATGAATTAAATAACTCATCTTTCATTTCTAGGATTACGAAAGCCTTATGATATATACGCTGATGAATCAAACTAATCCATAGGAGCTGTATTAAGTCAAGTAGACAATGATACATATTATACTAAACTTATTCACCGTACATCTAGGAAATTATGTGACATATAACAAAGATGAAGTGCGATTAAAAAAGAATTATTCCCAATAGTAATAACATGTGAAACATTCAATTATTATATTAAACAGACTAAAACAATTATTAAAACTGATTTTAAAGGTATTATAGAGATGTCTTCAATTAATATGAGGAAATTATATCGATAGAAATTGAGATTATCATAATTTAATCTAGAATCTTAACATATTCAAGTAGTTCAAAACGATTTAGCTAATTGGAATACTCGATTAGTCTAAGATAAAATTGATCTTTCTAATTATGACATTATATTACAATAAGCCTCAAGAAGTATACGAAGATTTATTTTATACAATCTTGTAAAGAAATTGCCAATGAAACAAGAGAAAACAAAATTAACATACCAAAAGACTCAATATTGAAGTATAACTTCCCAATTTACTGCATAATTGGAAAATATATATACCAGAAAAATATAGAAATCATATAAGGTATTGGTTTCACAACAGTAAATTTACATAACATTATGAATTATATAAAACAATACAGAAAATACAAAAACACATTTGGTGTCCTAATATTATTAAAGATATAGAGTAATGGGTTACAAACTATTTGGTTTGTTAAGTAATGCTTAATAGAAAATTTAAACATAATAACATTCAGGCTTTATTAAAACCTAAAGTATTTAGTATGACTTTATTGAATATCATAGGACCTAAAACATGGAAGGACAGAGAGTACTTTATACGGATAGCAATTAATATTATAGAGAAAATATGGATCCCATCTTTAAGTTCCCTTGTAGAATTTTAACAGATCGTGGTTCAATCTATACAAGTAAGGAATTTCATGAGTATATTACTATAGAATTGCAGATAAAGTTATATAATACCAGCATATAATCTACGAGGAAATACTATAAATGAAGATTCTTATAAAAGTTTATATAATTAGAACTTTTCACGATGAGAAAAATTTAGCTTTTGAGGAAATATTACAAAATGAAGTGTTAATGTATAATAATGCACTACATGGAACAATAAGAAATGCATCATATTTTTCTAGGTTTTGAATGGATTTCATGTGTTTAAGATTTACTAATGCATTATCAGAAATGACTTCTGAGATAAGAATCATTTATTTAAACGATTTGTGGAAAGTATATAAGAAGATATTAACGAAATTAAAAACACATAATTGAGAATAAAGATATTAAAGTTGTATACATTATTTCTTATGAATTTTCAGACTATTATATAAATCAAAAGATGTATTATAGTGGAACTGCTCAGTATAAACAACATTGATCATATCTATGTAGAGTAACTAAACCTAAAAATGGAATTCTAAAATAGATATCTACATGTTATAAAGGTAAAGAAATACAAATTCCATTAAAAAAATTTAAACTTGTGAGTAATAAAACGAAGGAGGTATATAAAATACAATTGAAGAATCTAATACGAGTTATTAACAATAATAAAATAAAACTAAATTTCACGAATGAATTGAAGAATTAGTATTATTTCGACGTTTATAAGGAAAACAGTGTAAGACCTTATGACATTAGTAATTAGGACAGGAAAATTGAAAAAGGAGTATCAAAAGGACTTGGTATAATAAAACAAATTAAAAATAACAAAATTTAAGCAATAGCTATTGCTTTCTCTTGGTGATGAAATATGATTAACAAAAGGCATTATTAACCTCTTTGGAAATAAAAAGTAATATCTGCATGGAGAATAAATAGTCATATGTTCAAGCGCTAGATAAAAAAAAAAATTAAAAAAAAAGAAGAGTTGTTGACTAAAAATTTTTTATAATATATTTTGTTTTTATTTTATTTAAGAAAATTTTATACTAACAATAATAAAATTTTCACATTTTATAATATTTATATAATTTATTTTTTAGTTTGTTAATAATTTATGTTTATTTACTTAGAAAGCAATGGGTTTTGAATTTCTAAACATTACACATAACAATATCAATACTGTATACGTAATTAGAATAAGTAATTAATGAGGATATAAATTTTTAATAAAAAATGGGAATTTTTACTAAAGTAAATAAATACCTTTTAAAAAACAATAAATGATCAATGAAATAGACTATATACATAAAACGGTTTACTGATTTATAGAATTAAAATTATACATAAATTCATTAAATTAATAGAGGAAACTTTACATAGTTTTTATTAATCTGTTTGTTCTATACTCTAGAAAAGTTAATAAATAGGCAATTAATAAATCAAACAACAAAAAAAAACTTTTTTTCTGTATAAATATTTTTTAAAAAAAAAAAAAAAAAAAAAATATTTTGTGTATGAATTTTTTTTTATAATTTTTATTTTTTTTATAATCTATTTTTAATAACTAAAATTTAAAAAAAAAAATAAAAATATAAGGTTAAAAAATATTTTATTATGATATTTCAAAAGACTTTTAAAATGGGACAATTTTTTTATATTAAATTGTTTAATTTCATAGGGTAAAAATATTTTTTCTTTTGAAAGTTCGTTTCCTACTAGTAAAGTCAACAGATATTTTCCTAAATTCTGTATTAATTTGATTATTTAACACTTTTCTAGTTTGCCTTTACTAATTTAATAAATTTAAATATAATTTTAAATTCTAGAAACCAGTAAAATGTATTTATATAGTCTACTTCATTAATCATTCATTAATTATAAGAGGCATTTATTTACTTTAATAAAAATCCCTATTTTTATTAAAAATTTAAAGCGTTAATTGTTTACTTTTATTTAATTGTATTTTATATATAATGTTATAAACAATGCTTGACAACTCAGATTCATCGCTTTAAGATAGCAAACATAAGTAATTAATGAAATACAAATTAATTTATATAAATATTAAAAACGTGAAAATTTTATTGTAGCTAATATAAAATTTTCTTAAATAAATTTAAACAAAATATGCTACAAAAAAATTTTTAGTAAACAACTCTTTTTTTTCAACAATTAAATAATTTAAAAAAAAAAAATATATATTTTTTTTAGCTATCTTATATTTACAAAAAGAAAACAAAAAGAAATTAACATCTAATTTTTTTTTTTTTTTATCTAGAGCTTTCATAGATAACTATTTATTTTTCATCCAGATATTTCTTTTTATTCTAAAAAAGATTAATAATACTTCTTATTAACTAAATATTCAAAATATTGAGTTAATGCATTTTCCTTAATAGTAAAGGTTATATGTTATTATCTATTTATTTCACATTATCTAATACAACTTCATTAAGCTACTTATACGTTAATAGATATTTTTGTGATAAGCAAAACTAGGAATGTTTAATTTAGATTAATAGAGTATATTAGCCTTTTACTTATGATTTACTATTATAAGTAAAATAAAAAGTTAGTCATACATTATTGTATTTTGAGAAAATAAAAATCTACATAATAGAAAAAACGCATAGTTAGATAATTATTTACAGATAAAAAAAAAATTTACAAAAAATTTTTTTTTTAATTATATCTTAATTCAAAAAAAATAAATATTTTTTTTAGTAATAATAGAAGTTTAAAGCTTAAATGTTTATAAAAAGATTTTATTTTTATTAATTTTTAATTTTTACTAATCATTAAAAAGATTGTTGATAGATCTAAAGAAAAACTATTACCTTACATAAAAGGGTTATTTTAAATAAAATTAGGTTTTTATAACAGGAATTTAGGTTTTAATAAAAATAATGAGAAATTTTTTATTAAATAGGATAGATATATTATATAAAAACAAATATTTTTTTAAGGACAATAAAAAAGTTAAAGCTACACATTTTTATTTAAATAATTATATATATTATATGAGAAAAAACCACTTGTTTAATGTTATGCATTATAATTTATAAAATTTTCTAATATGTAACGAAGTTATTTTTGGAATAATTAAAGTTAGTTGAAACCACTATATATTCTCTCCATTAATTTGTTTATTCAATATTGTCAAGGTCATTAGATAAAAAACTAATATATTAACTTTTCATTCTCTTCCTTAAAATTTTTTTAATGCATATATTGATTCAAATGTCTTTGAACAGATGACTGACAATTAAGTAATATAAAACTTTTTTCTTTTTTCTTATATTATATAGAATTACACCGTGTCTACATTATAAATTATTAACATACATTAAGGGGAATGGCTCTTCATTGTATTATCTTTATGTTAAATTCTTTTGTCACTTTACTGATATAAAATAACATGTATATTATTCTTAATTTCAATCTATTAATAAATTTTGTCTTTCTACTACGAATATGAATATTGTCATTTGTTTTAATAATATCAACAAGGACATTATTTATTAAATTCATAATGGACAGTAAAGAGTTATAATAGTCTTGAATTGCTAGTATATTTTGTCTTATAGCAAGAAACGATGATCTACCTCCTATGCTTAATTTAGTTTCATTATATATTTTCCTTAGATCTTTCAATTCATTCAAAGAAGTTTCCACTAACTTTTTTGATTCAGAGTTATTTTCATCAAACTTTTTCTCACTGATTATTGTGTTAATTTTTTTAAAAAATAAAAAAATTTTATTAAGGGATTCAGCTTTTTTTAAAAAAAATAAATATCTTAGAGATCTTAATATATTTTCACATACAGAAATTAACGTTCTTTTTCCTGTTTCACTACCTAACAAGTGAGCTAAAGATGTGTTATTTATATTCATTTCTTCATCCTTTAAATTAACCAATGTGGAAGCTTTATTACGATAAAATGAAATGTCTTCCTCTTCTTCTAATAAAATCTTGGATATTATTTCTGAGATATTTTTTTCATAAGGAGTTATCATTCTTTCATTAAAAATTATTTTATTATTCATATACTGATCATTAAGAAGATGAAATAAAGTTTTTACTAACATTTTGTTATCTTTATATGAAATATTTTGTGAACCAAAAAATGCTTCAAAATCCTTAAAGCATCTATTGAATAACATCGTTGAATTATTATATTTATCGATAAGATCACCTAAAAGATCTATATTTAATTTATTAAATGGTAGTGTACCTTTTTCAAGAGATACTTCAGTAATGTTCATTAAATCATCTAAATTTTGAAAGATTTCATTATATAATAAAGCAGATTCTTCTGAAATTAATATATATTTACTAACAAAAAATTCATAATAAAGACTACTATTCAAAACTCTTTCCATTATTTTATGTGATTCCAAAATACGTTTAATTCCGCTGAGTAAACTATTAAAGCATGATATAGAGCTTCGTATAGCATTAATTATTTTTTGTTCATTTTTAATAATATATTTTTCTTTTTCATTAGATGCTAGTAATAAAAAAAACTTCTTATTATTCATCATATATTTATATGTTTTATTTTTAAAATAATGATCTTCCATTTCATCTAAAATTGTAGGATCAATATCTTGTATTGCAATATCTGAAAATCTTTTTAACGAATCAATGTTAAAATATAATACTTTTGCAAATTCATTGTATTCATCTTTTAATGAATTAAATTTATTCTGTAAAGAAAAAATCATTGTCAAAAGTTTTTCTAAATCTAATTCAAAAACATTTGATAAAAGCAATGAAATAAAACTTTTATTGCTAATTGTAGAATCACTGGTCTCTGGAGAATCTGTACTACAACTGGGAATACTCTCACATATAGTAACTTTATCTTCTTTACCACGTTTGCGAAGTTTTCTTTTTTTTACAGAATCTTCTGTTATTTGCTCACATTTTCTCTTAAGTAGACTATTACAATCCTTTTCATTATTATCAGTGTTCATTCTATAATTGAAAAAAAAGATTATTTATATGGATAATATTTATTTAAAAAAATATATACATCAATATATGAAAAAAAAAAATACTTACTTCTCCTCACATGAAATATTTATCACATTTTGTAAACTACTAATAGTATTTTTTATAAAATTATCTACTGCTCCTGAATTAATAGATGTATACTGTAGATTGCAAGTTTTATATTGTGAATCAGATTGATTATTTTGTAAATTAATTAATTCATCTTGTAAATTATCAACATTAGTTCGTAAAATAGAATATACAAATTGTAAAGCAGAATTTGTTTGAAAATTTGAGCTACTGTTTTGCAAATTAAAACTGTTGTTTCGTAAATCATGTGGTGCATTTTGAGAATTATTTATATTACTTTGCAAAACAAAATATATATAATGTGGATCATATGTAGTGCCTTGTAAATTAATAGAATTATTCCCTGTAACATTGACCTCATTTGATGCACTAGAAGTACCTGGTAAATCACAATATATGCTTTGTAAGATACTTTCAAATACTTGTGAATTAGAAGTATTGTTTTGCGAACTAGATGTATTAGTTTGTAAATTAATAGAATTATTCTCAGTAACATTAACCTCATAATATGCACTAGAAGTACTTGGTAAATCACAATATATGTTTTGTAAGGTACTTTCAAATACTTGTAAATTAGAAGTATTGTTTTGCGAACTAGATGTATTAGTTTGTAAATTAATAGAATTATTCTCAGTAACATTAACCTCATTTGATGCACTAGAAGTACCTGGTAAATCACAATATATGTTTTGTAAGGTACTTTCAAATACTTGTAAATTAGAAGTATTGTTTTGCGAACTAGATGTATTAGTTTGTAAATTAATAGAATTATTCTCAGTAACATTGACCTCATTTGATGCACTAGAAGTACCTGGTATATCACAATATATGCTTTGTAAGGTACTTTCAAATACTTGTAAATTAGAAGTATTGTTTTGCGAACTAGATGTATTAGTTTGTAAATTAATAGAATTATTCTCAGTAACATTAACCTCATTTGATGCACTAGAAGTACCTGGTAAATCACAATATATGTTTTGTAAGGTACTTTCAAATACTTGTAAATTAGAAGTATTGTTTTGTGAACTAGATGGACTATTTTGTAAATCAAAGATATAACATGGTAAGTTATAAATCTTATCATTTAAAACAAATAATACCTCTTGTATATTTTGTTCAGAATTAGTTTCATTACCTAATGAAGCATCTAAAGGATTCATATGAGCTTCTATATTTCTACATTCATCTCCTTCATTTTGTAAATTAGCAAATTCCCTCTTTTCTTCATCAGTACATCTAAAAATAAAATAGAATGTATATATTTGTAAAATGTCTATTTAATAATGAAAAGTTTAAGAATAAAAACTTTTAAAAAATGATATACGTTTTTAAAAGGAAGTTCTCTTCTTTCTTTTGAAATTCTTCTGAAACACAAATTTTAACTAATCCATAAAATTGTAAAAAGAAAAAAAAACATCCTATATATAACATTCTTTTAATTTTATAATATATAAATCTATGAAAGTAAAATAAATTATACAATAAAATGTATCTCCTTATATTAATTATAATTTATTTTTTCTAGGGATTAAAGTATAATACGTAATAATTTATTATAATGTTAAAAAAATATATTATTTATTCTTTATATGGTTTATGAAAGAATAAAATACCCTTATGATACCTCTTATAAAAATTCATTTTTATTTAATTTGAATCATATAAATCATAAATTATCACCTTTTTATCTGAAAAGTTAAAGGATACTTCACTATTTTTAAAAATTACTAATTCATAAAGTTACTTGTTCACCATCTATGAAATGTTTTAATTTGCATATACTAATATGTAGGATAAAACATCTGAATCAAATTAAGAAATGATTTTAATTAGCCATTTAATATATATATATCAGAAATTGAGCATAAATTTATGAAGCATGTAAATGGATTAAACAGAAGATATATATGAGATGTCTAGAATAAAATTTCTTAATATATATTATACTATATTATTGTATCAATTAAAAAATATATTTTTTTTTTAATAAATTCTAAAAATTACAAAAAACAATTTATTCTAAATTTGAATTAATTGATCTCCGCAATTGTAAGGATTTATATTTAGTATGATTTATCTTTTTAACGGTAATTAAGAAAACATAAATTTTATCATTCATAAATGAAAAGAAAAAAGATAAATTTATACTGGTTAAAAAAAGTATCATTCGAAGTACATATCTCAAAAGAGCATGCATGCAAAATGGGATATTTAAAGACTAAATTTTTATATTTTGAAAAGAAATGAGAATAGAAATATTATTTATTTTAGTATAAATGATAACTTCATAAAAAATATTACTATTTTTAATTTTTTTTTTTTTTTTTTTTTAAAGTAATTATTCTTTTGTTTTAAAAAATACATGTACATAATTAATTTTATTTTCTTATTTCTTTTAATCTAAAAAATGAAAAATGATTTAAAAAAATGAAAAAAGACACAATTTCAAAAAATACTAAATTATTTAATAATTGTGATAATATATATTGAATAAAAGGATAATGAAAAATATAATACTAAAATTATCTAAACAGTTATTGTAGAATTTACAAAATGAGAAAAAGAAAAAAATTATACTAGTAAATTCCTATGAAAAAAATCAAAATAATAATTAATGGAATTAAAATTCTTCTATTAAATATTTCATTAGTCTACTTATAAAATTTTTCGTTTTTTTCTTTTCAAATTAAGTTTCATTTGATATGTTTTAATTTAGTATTTCCAATTTCTCGTATGAAAAAAGGAAAATAAAAATAATATTATAACAAAATAAAAAGTATTAATAAAAAAATTCAAATAATTAAAAAATGAGGAAATATTTCATATATAACTTATAAAATAATTTTATGTAAATTAAAAATTAGAAATTACAAACATATAAATATAATATTAATTATCAGTTAAAAGATTTTCATATAGAATTGAACAAAAAAATTATTAAAGAGCATGCAGAGCTTTCTTTAATATTATTTATTGTAAAAATATTTTTAATAACCAATATACCATTTTAATATAATTACATTATATCATGTTAAATGAATATAATACTTCATGCATCATTTGTAACCTTCTATATAAAGCACGTTAATTCAATATTTTATATTTCATAAACGAAATAACGTATGTAATATCTAAAAAGATTAAAGTTTTTACTTATTTATATTAAATTTTAATGAGTTCATCTGATAAAAAAGATTTAATTCTACATGAAATCACTTTTTATAACAATTAGTGTTTTTCCTTAGAATTATTTAAAAACCATTTCAAATTATTTTATATATTCCATAAAAATTAATTCTCTTCAAAATGTTTTTCAAAGTACGAAAAATATCATTTTTTTTTTTTTAAACAAAATATAAATAAAATGAAAAAAGTTAAAATTAAGAAAAATAGAAACAATGATACATCTAATAAATAAAAAAATTATCTTTTTTCATATATATAGCTATATAACTATTTTTTATATTTAAATTTTAGATATTTTCTCCATTATCTCACTTTTATAACTTTTTATTTTATTATTATTTTATAAAAGATTAATAACATCTTTTATTAATCAATAAATGATTAATATCTTTAGTTGCAAAATATTCTTACAATATATTATTTTTTATGGAATTTTATACATATACATTGACTATAAACTTTTCCTTATAAATGTATTTATCATCTTTCATAAAGAATTAAATAAATTATCTTTTTATTTTATTATTTAAATAAAAATATACATCACGATAGTAAAAATTCTTCTTTTCTCACAAAAAAACTAATTAAATTTTTTTTTTTTTATGACTATACAATATCATTTTTGTCTATATTACTACATTTTGTTTTCATATACTTTTGCTATGTATATTAGTCCTATTTCATATTGTTTTATGAACTTATGTCCTTTAATACCTTAATAATACTTTTTAATAACCCATTATATAGTTACGTTTATTAAAACGAGTATATAATATACTTATATGAGGGTAATTATATGTCTATTATTAACTACACATTAAATGTAAACTAATTATGATTATATAAAATTAAGAAAGAAAAGTTGTCTACAAATAATTTAAATTTATCTATTAATTCTTTTTTAAAAAAAAAATTTTTTCTTCTTTAATCCTATTTAAAATGACTTTATAAATAGGATTAAGGAAGAAACTTATTAATGATATAAACTATTTTAACATAAAGTAACGATTAATTAACTATAATAAAAATTTTTAAATTTAATTTTTCTAGTACGCATTATTTTTTCTTTTACATACGTTACTAAGAGAATAATTTCATATTTAAAAATTAACATTCATAAGAAAATATTTTAATAAAAATTTTGTGAAAACATACACTGTTATCACATTTTTTTTACTTTGTTTCTTTACTTTTTTTATTCATTTATAATTTTATAATTACATTATATTCTAATTTTTTTTATTTATTTTACTAAGAATAGGACTTCTTGGTAACATCTTGGAGAAAATATATTAACATAAATAATTCTTCCATATAAATTATAGTTCATTAAATCATCATTTTGCTTTAAAATTTCGTTAATTTTTTTATTCTAATATATATTTAAACAAATAAAATAATATATACACTATTCTTGATAACTTATTAGACAATTTTAATTAAAATGATTTTTTTTTTTACGGTTTAATTTTCTTCTCTGTTTTTTCTAAAAAAATATTTTTTTAAATAAATTTTGATTTTTTCTATAAATCACTAAAAATAGATATCATGATGAAGACATAGTAATTGCATTTTTCTGAAAAAATTCTTCATTTATTTCTTGAATATATTATTTTTCTGTGTTCACCAATTCACATAGCCATCATCATTATTATATTTGAGAATAATTGAAAGTTTTATAATATTTATTATATTTTTTCAATTATTATAACTTATCATAATTATTTTATATTCCTCAAAAAATTTTCATTTTCTTTTTAATTTAAATATTCATTTATATATGTATTATTAATAAAATAAATATTAACTTTATTTCATTTTCTCAAAATGATAATTAATACGCCAAAAGATAATTATATTCTGATTTATATTATTTTTACTTATCTAAAAAATTGTATATGATGTAGCCTCATAAAAATATGATATAAAATAATTATTTTTTTTTATTTTACTTCTTATAAAATAGTTTATTATGTTTTCTATACTTTATAATAAATTCAAAAACTAAAATTTAATTAATAGCTAATGTAATAAATATGTGAATTTTTATGTATAGAGTTAATCAAAAATAAAAAAAAAAAAAAATTAAAAACAATAAAGTCTCTAATAATGATTTATTATTTGTCTTTTTGTTAACTATGGTAGAGTACTAAATGAACAACTTAATAAAGATATGGTAGAGTGGTTTTTATTAATTTTAATTATTAAAAAAATATACTTTTATTATGAATAAACTTTATTCTTATGATTTGCATAAAAGAAAATTAATTTTGTTAGAGTTATATATTTAATTTAAATAAACATTTATTTTTATTATAAACTTAAATCTTCTTTATATAAAGCATTAATTAAGTATAATATAATCTTTTCAAATAAAATAATTATTTACGTTAGTGTTATTAACAATCTTCACAAAAAAAAATACATAAAAATTAAATATAAACAAAAACAAAAAGTATTGATTTTTTTTCAATTTTTAATATAATTTTATCTTGAAATCAAAATTAATTTCAAAGAGAATATTTAATTAATCGTAAAAAAAAATATTTTTTTTACTCCTTTTTTTTTTTTAACTATTTATTTCCTTAAAGATTGAATATTAATGGATAATTTGTTGTCATTTGTATGATTTGCCAAATATTATTTTATAAATATTTACTAACATTTCATTAACTAAATAATGATTTATTAAATGATCATCTAAATTTTTATATGGAATATTAAACAGAAAAATTAATAAAAAGTGTGTGGAGATATATCTACTTATTTTATTTATTATAAACTTATTTATAATAGGTAATTTTATAATCCTTTTAGAATTATGTTATTTGTAAATAAAAGAAATTATTGATCTTTTTTAGATTTTAATATGAAAAAAAAATATATTCATCAAAGTTGTTAGTGCATGCAAGATATTCGAAAGATTCGTATACAAATTATATATACTAGTGCATGTATTTATGAATACATACCTTTATAAGCGTATCTAGAGATATGAGTTCAAAGATATGAATAACAAAATATTTATAATAAAGTGCATTTGTATTATATATATATATATATATATATATATATATATATATAAACATTTTTTATTCATCAAATAAATAAAAATGTTTGACTACTAAATTAATTATTAAAGAGAAAGAGGAGACTCTATAGGAAAAAATATTATATATCTCCTCATTTTAAGAGATATATTAATGGAATGGGAATTTTTATTTTATTTTTTAGTATATTATAATAGACATCTAATTAATTTACTAATATGAAAGCACATTAATACTTTGTTTTGTAAAATGATCTATTAAGATATACTTAAATAAATTGAATAATTAATTTGAAACTAAAACAATAATAAACACTTTCTGGTTTAATTATATAACATAATGCATTAAAGTTTTTAGATTGATAAAAAAAGCTTTCCCATTAAAAATAATAAAATCTTATAAATAAAAATATTATTTAGTGTTTTCATTTTTTGCAAAATACAAATATCTTACACTAAAATTTACGATTCACTCATTTTTTGGTTGTGACGAAAAAAAAAAGATAATCATAATAAAAAAAGTAAACCTTTGGTTAATTTATATTTTAGTCTCAGAAACTCTATTTTATCTATAGTATTTAAATAATAAATATATTATATGTGCGGTTAATAAAAAGCATTATTAACCTTTTTGAGAATAAAAATTAGTAACTGTATGAAAGATACATAGAAATGCAAGAGCCAGACACATAATAAAAAAATTAACTTTCTTTTTTATTTTTTTAAGTTAAAAAAATGTTTAATATGATAAAAAGTTTTAATATTTTTTTTTTTATGAGAATTCAAAATTGTCGAAAACATTTTCTTTGAAGAATGAATTTCATTTGATATTTTTAAAGAAAATTTCATATTTTAAACAATAAAATTTTCGTTCATATAATAATTATATAATTTTAAATTTATGTTTAATTATATTCGTTAACTTAAAAGCAATGGAATTTAATTTGTAAATATTATCCATAACATCAGTGGTAAAAAATATTTAATTAAAATAGATATTTAATAAGTATCTGTACTTTTAATAAACATATAGGATTTTTATTAAATAAATTTTCCTCAAAAACAATAAAACTCTCAATGAAGTAGGATATATAAATACATCTTTCTCACTCATAGAATTAAATCTAAATTTTAATTCAATAAACTAGTAGAGACAACTTTACATGCTCTTTATTAATTTATTTTTTCAATTCTAATAAATTCATTGAAAGAACAATTAATAAATCAGTACTATAGGAAAGTCATGAAACAGGAAATTAACATGTTGCTATTTGTATGTAATTATCTTTTTGTTCATATGTCAATTGTATCATATAAGGAAATTTTTTATTTCACTGTTTTAAGTACTAGTCAACGAAAAGAATTCTAACTTCAAGTAGATAAATCAAAAGTTTAATGTAAAATAAATAATTATATATAAAGGCAGGATATTCAAAAAAAGCTCATAATATATTTAAAAATCGTCCTGCATAGATATTCATATTAATAAGAAATAAAACTTTTTTATTTTTATTTATAATTTAATTTTAAAAAAAAAATTTATTAGTTTATCATTTTAATCATACTAATTAATGATAGAATTTATCTATTACAAAAAACCATATTACTTTTTAGTAATAATGTATATTATAAATAATTATAAATTTGTAGAAAAAATATTAGATCGTATATGTTTAAAAGCTTTTTTTATTTTGAATATATGAGTTTTAGTGAAAATAAAGTAAACCTTCAATTAAGATAGACAAGTATTCTTTATATAATAATTAATGTATTAAGAATAATAAAAATATTGAGTTAACATATTTTCATTCTAAGGATTATAAATGCTATATGAAATAAATTGTTTGTTTTATATTACATAATGAAAATATATAAAGTTATTTACTCATTAAAATGTACTTTTAATAGTAAATAACATTAGTATAATTTATTATACGTTTTCTTTCTTATTTTTCTTGTTCAATACACTACAAAGTTTTTGAATGGAAAATTAATAAATCCAATAAATAAACATATAGGAGGTTTAATATATTATGTTGACTACTTATATAATTATTGTTCTAGTACACTAATCCATGTTTTATACCTTTTGATACTTTCGTAAAACTCCTAAATTATTAGTAATTCTTTTATAATTTAACATCTTAATATTTTCATAACACCTTGAAAAGAATTTATTTGTCCTTTTACTATTTAGTGAATAATTAATGAGCTAAGTAATTAAGCATATTTATTCTATGAAAAATAAAATTATTATATTGTAATATTTTTAATTATTAGATTTTTTATTAAGCTTTTTTTTTTTTTTTTTAAGATATCCAAATGTTATATACATATGCTTGTATAAATAATACATCTAACTAATAATTAAATTTTATTAGGAATTCACTAAAAAATATAGAATACACAATTTAGTATGCCATTCAAAAATATATCTTTTATATTTTACATACAATTTTATTTTATTCAACTGTAAAAATCATTGCTATGCTTTTTTTTTCTCTTCTTTTTAGTTCCATTATTTTATATTTACTAAGTCTAAAAAAGTCTAATATTTAAAGTGCTTCTTTATTACAAATTTTTTTAATTTACTCAAATGTGCAATTACAAGAAAGACAAGAATACATTGAAATCTAAAAATAAAACATATTAATGAAATTTTAATATATTGAAGAATGAGAATGAAAGAATAATGAAAAAAATAATTTTTGTTTATAAAGTGAAGTACAGGGAAAATGTAAGAATTAATAATATTTAAATAATTCATAAAAAATATAACAGTGAAGATTCTAAAGAAATATTTTATCATATAACTAATTTTTTTATTTTTACTAATGTATAATTTTTATTTTCCTAATGTTTTTAAGTTTTATTACGGTTTTTGGAAAACTTTGTTAATTATATCATAAATAACTTTTCTTAAAATGTAATTCCTTTAGAATAATAAAGAATTAAAATAAAAATGATATCATTATTTAAAATTTATGTATTTACATTTTGTTATTTTATATATAATTGATTCATTAATAGGACGTTCAATTTATTAGCTGAGTATTCAATGATTTTGTTAATGTTAAACAAACATATTAATAAAAAGCATATAGGAAAAACTCATTTTATTTATTATAAAATAATTTGTATAATAAATTATTTATATTTAACAATTTATATTAAACATTAATTCTATTAGTAATTTGTTAAGTTAATTAATACAATACCCTGTATACATAATATTTAAAACTACATTTTTAAATTTTCATAAAATATATACCATACACCCTACAGAAAAAAAAAAATAATTTTTTTAAGGAGTTATATCAAGAAAATAATATGTAATATTTTTTTATAATATAAATACTTTTAGTTTACACATCTAGATGTCCACACTTCTTCCCTTGTATATATAATGCATAGATAAAAAACATATTTACATTATTTAAATATCATTTATAGTAGGTTAATAATACCATTCATAGATCAATATTTGATTTATTAATGGATTATTCAAAGACTTTTATAGCAATTAGTATTGTCACGTTAACAAGGATCTATGAAGAGTTCTCTACTTATCTTATTTATTATAAATATTATCTACTATATATGATAATTAACTACTTATAAATTATAATATTTATTTAACAAAAAAGTTATCTTACCTTTAAGATGAATTTTACAATATTTAAGTAACTTTTAACAATTTGTCACTTAATACTAACTTTATTATTTATTTCTCACTTGAATAAACATATACACCACTTATTGTATATTATGCAAAAAGAAAAAAGTTCATATTTCTAATATAAAAGAAAATTGTTATATACATGTTCAGATATTTGTATAATTTTTTTTGTTACATGTACTCACAAAAAAGAAGTAAGTATATTTTTTTTCACTTTATGTATTAGTAGAGTACAACTTTTTTTAGAATTGTATACTCTTATACCCTTATTTTAATATGTATATTTTCCTTTTTTACTTTGCATATAAAACTTACATTTTGCATATCTTCTTAATAAAATTTAAAATAGGTAAATAATACCATTTATTGATTAAAAAGCAAAGAAATTTTTTGTATAATTAACACACAAATAAAGAGCATGTGCAAGTCTCTCAATTATTTTTGTTTATTAGAATAATATTTCTATTATCAGTAGGCTTTACATAAATAAATTACATGGTATGAAATAATTCATTTCATATTCTATTTATATGTATTAAAAGAAAATTTTGCTAATATAATGCTTTCATTATTCTTATTTAATAAGAGAGATTTGTGCACTTTATTAAAAAGTTGATAATTTTGTGAAGGTTTAAATCATCATTATAAAAATCTTTTATGATATATAAAATAATTCTTATTATTTATTAATTAACAATTCACATTAAAAAAAAAAAAAAATAATCTCAAATAAAAAAAATTAGTTAACGAAAAAGGATTCTCCCAAAAAATTAAATTTCTTAAAAAAAAATTAATATTAAGCTTTTTCTTATGATTATAATAAATTAAAAAAATAAAATAAAATATAATTAACAAACTCATTGTAACAACTAAAAACAATAATAAAGATTAATTTTTTTTTTTTTTATATAGATATACTGTAATATTTGCACCTAGTCAATGCATTTAGTTTAATCCCTTGCATTTGCAATTTTTTTATATTAAACTTAATTCATTAATTCTTGTATTTAAAAAGATTAATAGCATCCCTCACCAATAACAACGGTATATTATCTAACTAACGAATAAAAAATTAATATATGCGAATATTAAAATTTTAAGGTGAAAAAAAGAAATAATAATTATAGTATCAAATATATAATAAATTAATTCCTTTAAAGTATATATTAAGCTTTCATATGTCAATTTATTTCTTTTTACACAAAAAATGAAATACTTCTTATTACAGAAGAAAAAATATTTCATGTATCTTAATAACTAAGAAAAGGTATAAACAAAAAAATATTAAAACATACATACAATTCTTGTTTTTCATCTTATAGAAATATTTTTAAATATTAAAAGATACAAAAATATTTGTGCAATTTATAATAAATTATAGCAGACTAATTTCAATTATTTGGTTGTATAAAAAAAAATTTTAACTTATATAGCTAACATATAGAGTTTTTTTAAGTAAGAATAAAATATTTCACTTGCACTACAAAACTTATTTCATTTTATGATTTCAACTTTTATTAATGAAATAATCTTATAACATACATAAAAGTTAATATTTTTTTATTGTGGTAATTCTGTGCTACATTTCTTAATTATTTCCACACCATATGATAGCAAAAGAATTGTGCCCTCATCTATATATCCACCATCATCCTCATTTATCTTCATAAGTAAGTGTTTTTTAATTTTTTCACTAATTTTTTGTATAATTAACAAAGCATTTTGCATATTCATATGAATGGAGTCTGTTAAATTACATAAATTATCTAAATTTTTTTTTACAGCAATAAATATGCTTTTACATTTTGCATTTAATTTTATTGATTTCAATAAATTTTTAAGTAATTCTATTTCTGATAATATTTCTTCCATTGATTTCCCTTCTTTTGAGGATTCTTCTACATCTTTTTTACTTCCCATATATTTTATTAATCTATATATTTTTCTAATTAAATTCAATAAGAAAATATAATTTTTATTTTTCACTAATTTAATAATTTCTGAATGTAATTTGATTGCTTTGATCTTCTTTTCATCATTGTTTAATGAAGAAGATAACCATGTATTATCTATACCTTTATTTCTATCTATATTAAAATATTGAAAGAATTTATTGTAACATTCTGATAAATATTTTTGTTCATAAGAAAAAATGTCATCAATTGCTTTTGCAATATCATTATTAATAGATAATTTTGGAGATGAACTAAAAATTTCCACATTATTCTTATTTGCTTCATTTAAGAAATGAAAAATAATTTGTGTTACTTTTATATTATCTTTATATGATAGATTAAGTATATCAAAACATTTTGGAGGTATATATACACTTCTATAATGTTTATGAACAACATTCATAGAATAATTCAATAATTGCATACCATTTTCTAATAGTGTATTATTTATAGAAAATTCTCCTTCGTCGAGTGTCTCTTCAACACTATTTAACAAATTATCTAAATTTTCAAATATTTTATTAAAATGTGCTTTTTCATCAGTTGATAATAATAGTATTTCGTCTATTAATTGAGAATGCACATTGCCATCAATTATTTTTTTTATACTGTTTGCATCTTTATTTAAATTACATGCTTTTTCGCTTAGGCAAGTTAAATTAGGTAAAAATTCGTCTATGCTTTTATTTATTTCATTTAAATTTATAGATGATAATTTTATTGTTTTCTTAAGTCTATCTGCTTTTTTAGAAGCTTTGTCTAATACTTTTTCTAGGTTTACATTTTTATAATTTATTTTATACATTGTCTTACTTAAAATGCTTTGATCAACATTTTTTAATATTGTCTCAATAAATTCTCTTAAATTATTAATACTTAAATTATATAGTTTCAAAAAATCATCCACAATTTTTTTTAATCCTTCATGAATACTATTTGCATTGTTAATTATGCATAAAAAGTTATGATATTCAAATGTAAAAATTTCCTTTGACAGAATTAGACATGTTTCTTCAAATAAACATTTTACATTTTCGTAGTGATTGCTTTTAGAATTACACTCAAGATTATTTTCATCAATTTTAGTAAAACATTCTTCTCTATTGCCTTCTCCTTCAAGTCTCCTTCTCTTAGCTTGATGTATGGATATTCCTCTAATATTTCTCTTTGATAAAATTTGATTTTTCTTTTTTTCCAAACAAGGATAAAGATTATTATAATATGAAACAAACCTAAAAATAAAAACAATTATTTGCATTTAAGTTATATATTCATAGTAAAAATATTTATATTTAAAATTTATTAAGATAAAATATATACTTTTGTTCAAGTAAACAAATAAACCCTTCTGTTGAAAAAAGAGGAATATCTCCTAAATCGAAAACTACTTCTTCTAAACTATGGGGTATATTAAATAATTTGTAGCTTATGTTTTTTAACATATCGGGATCATGTTCCATATAAGTAGAATTATGTAAATTAATAATTTTACTCTGTGTATCTGTACTGCTATTTTGTCTACTATGTCTTATATTTTCTGCATTATTAGATTCATTTTCCATATTCACGGAATGATGTTGTGAATTATTTTCTATTTTTTGTAAAATACTATGTAAAATAGTATAATTCTCTTGTATATTAGATGCATTGTCTTGTATGGTTTTTAATTCACTTTTTAAATCTATGATAGTATTATTAAATTTAATAGGGTCATTTTTTAAAACAGTGATTTGATTTTTTAAATTAGATACAGCATTGTGTAAAATGCTTAATTCTTGTTGCATATTTACGACAACATTTAGGAATTCACAAGCACTACCTTCTATATTAGTAGAACAATCTTGTAATTCCATGGAATTATTTTGTAAATTAATAGAATTCTCCTGTGGTACCTTGGTACTACTTTGTAAAATATCATTAATATTTTGTGAATCCATTAGTTTGTCTGACAAATATGTGTTAGTATTTTGCAAATCAGTTGAATTATCTTGTAATAACATAGAACTATCTTGTGATTCATAGGTTGAGTTATTTAAATTACTTATTTCATCTAGTAAATCTGTCAGAGTATTTATCGAATTAATGGGATCATCATCTAATACCATAGTATTGCTTTGTGAATCAATTAATTCCTCTAGTGAATTCGTGTTAGTATTTTGTAAATCAGGTGGATTATTTTGTAATAACATAGAACTATCTTGTGATTCATTTGTTGAGTTATTTAAACTACTTATTTCATCTAGTAAATCTGTCAAAGTATTTATCGAATTAATGGGATCATCATCTAATACCATAGTATTGCTTTGTGAATCAATTAATTCCTCTAGTGAATTCGTGTTAGTATTTTGTAAATCAGTTAGATTATCTTGTAATAACATAGAACTATCTTGTGTTTCATTTGTTGAGTTATTTAAACTACTTATTTCATCTAGTAAATCTGTCAAAGTATTTATCGAATTAATGGGATCATCATTTAATACCATAATATTGCTTTGTGAATCAATTAATTCCTCTAGTGAATTCATGTTAGTATTTTGTAAATCAGTTAGATTATCTTGTAATAACATAGAACTATCTTGTGTTTCATTTGTTGAGTTATTTAAACTACTTATTTCATCTAGTAAATCTGTNAAAGTATTTATCGAATTAATGGGATCATCATCTAATACCATAGTATTGCTTTGTGAATCAATTAATTCCTCTAGTGAATTCGTGTTAGTATTTTGTAAATCACTTGGATTATTTTGTAATAACATAGAACTATCTTGTGATTCATTTGTTGAGTCATTTAAACTACTTATTTCATCTAGTAAATCTGTTAAAGTATTTATCGAATTAATGGGATCATTATCTAATACCATAGTATTGCTTTGTGAATCAATTAATTCCTCTAGTGAATTCATGTTAGTATTTTGTAAATCACTTGGATTATCTTGTAATAACATAGACCTATCTTGTGATTCATTTGTTGAGTTATTTAAACTACTTATTTCATCTAGTAAATCTGTTAAAGTATTTATCGAATTAATGGGATCATCATCTAATACCATAGTATTGCTTTGTGAATCAATTAATTCCTCTAGTGAATTCGTGTTAGTATTTTGTAAATCACTTGGATTATCTTGTAATAACATAGACCTATCTTGTGATTCATTTGTTGAGTTATTTAAACTACTTATTTCATCTAGTAAATCTGTTAAAGTATTTATCGAATTAATGGGATCATCATCTAATACCATAGTATTGCTTTGTGAATCAATTAATTCCTCTAGTGAATTCACGTTAGTATTTTGTAAATCAGTTGGATTATTTTGTAATAACATAGAACTATCTTGTGATTCATTTTTTGAGTTATTTGAATTACTTATTTCATCTAGTAAATCTGTCAGAGTATTTATCGAATTAATGGGATCATCATCTAATACCGTAGTATTGCTTTGTGAATCAGTTAATTTCTCTAGTGAATTCGTGGTAGTATTTTGTGTATCAGTTGGATTATCTTGTAATAACATAGATCTATCTTGTGATTCATAGGTTGAGTTATTTAAATTACTTATTTCATCTAGTAAATCTTCCAAAGTATTTTTCGAATTAATGGGATCATCTGGAAAAATCATGGATTTATTTTGTGAATCAATAACACTGTTTAATGAACTATTTAGCTCATCTGGTAAATTTGTTAATGTATTTTGCATTGTACTGGGATCTTCATTAAATTTCTTATCATCATTTTCTAATTCAGAGAGATTTTTCATGAAAATAAAATCATTTTTTATTTGGATAATAAATCTTTTTATATTGTTTAATGAACATTGTATATTAAAATTTATATTTTCTAACATACAAATATAATCTTTTACTTCTGCATCATCGATTTCTGAAACACTTCTATTACTTTGTAAATTAGAAGTATCTTTTTGTAGGTTATACGTAATGTCTTTGAAATTATGCATTTTCTCTTTTATATCAGAATAATTATATTTTAAGGTATTTAATGTATCACCTAAATCAGATATAGTACTTATGAAATTAGAATATGGGTCCTCTACATTTATAGGAAGCTTTTTCAAATTCATTAATAAATTATCTAATTCTTGTAATGTATCTTTTAAACCAATATCTTTCAGTGCATCATTTCTTACAGTAGTATTTTCATGTACTTCATCATCAGTATTCCTTAAAATAAAAAGAAATATGTAAATACATATAATATTTTTAATTAAAATTTAAAATATGAAAACTTATAAAATATTATTTACATTTGTATATTTAGTTTTTTTATGTCATCTTCTAATTCCTGTGAAGTGCTAAATTTTATTAATACAAAAAATTGTAAAAAAAAAAAAAAGCATTTAATGGACAGCATTTTTTTTTAATTTTAAATCATTTCCATTATTACGAAATTAAAAAAATTATATATAATAGATTTATTTATTATAAAATGTAAAATATTATGTCTTTGCATTAATATCTAATAAATTTTAACTCTATTAATAAAAATTTGTATTTATAGATTTTTATATGAAAAAAAAAGAAAAAATAACATTATTTAATATATTTTACTTTATTATTGAATTTAATGTATATTATTAATTTTTTAATTTGAAAAGTAATAGTATTTTGTTCTATTATTTAATATTACTCATAAATACTTAATTTTAAGTATCAAGTTTTTGTTTTAAATATTTTACATTACATATTAATGCAAGGTATGATATACATGATAATCAATATAATTATTCAATTTTATTTGATAATATACATATGCATATTTACAAAATAAACAAACGGTTTTGTAAGCACTCAAATGAAATAAAGGAAAGATATTTAACTTATATCTAAAATGATAGTTCTTGTAATTTAACCATGCATGCTCTTTTTAAAAATAAAATAACATTTTTTTTTTTTTTGCCATTTAAAATATTTTTAAAAATTATCAAACTTATGTTCTTTTGTTTTTGTTTATATATTTGCTAAATACATATTTACTATTAATCTTTTTTTTTATTTATTTATATAAATCTTTAAATTATCTCTCAAAAAAAAAAAAAAAAAAAAAAAGAGTAGATAAAAAAAAATTCTTAAGATATTCATGACGATAATAGTTGTTTGAAAAACTAATGCATGTTATATAAAGTATGAATTATTCAAAGTTTAAAATTCTACAATTCATTATATGATAAATTGTTAAAATATTGTTTTTTTTATTATTCATAATTATAATTAATTGTGAATAATCATTATTTTTCCTTTAATTTTTTTATACCTTTTTTTCTTTTTTTTTTTTAAGTCCATATTGAGTGCTGTTTCTACTGAAAATTTCAAATATTTTAATAATGTATTCTATAAAAAAAATAATAATAATAAAAACCAATTATATATATGATTTATATATTTTAACAATTATAATTAACACAATTATGTAAGATATCATTATAAAATTATCGTAATGAGTAAAAAAAGCCTATCACCATGTTAAATATTACATATTGAATAATAAACAATAAAAAATAAAAACAGTAAAAACAATAATATTCTTATTGATTATTCTATTAATTACTTATTTTATTTTTTTTTTTCACATATTAGATATAGTTTTAATTATGTTTAAATAAAGAATTATCAATTCATTCTCTTAAAGAGAAATTAATATATTAAGGCAACGAAAAATATAGAATAAAATATTCAGAAATTACCAGAAATTTACATAAGCCATGCGAAAAAATATTTAGCAATATAATATTAAAAAATAAAAAAATGGAAAATAAATAATTACATATCTATATACAAATTATTGAAATACCGTAATATTAATGCTCTTGAATTTATTGAAGGTTTATTAAATTGTGTTTTTATGTTATTTTTTACAATGTATTCGTATATTAAATTTAATTATTAATTAAATCAAACATTTGTAAACACTCATATATGCATTTTTATGTTAATTTAAAAAAATAATTAAAACAATAAAAAGTCAAAAAAGGAAAAATATTAAAATTTAATATTCTTATTTTTTTGTAGCTTAAAAAAAGCATTTTATACATTTACCTAAATATCTAATAATTAATGATTTATTAATTAGATGCTCAAAAACCTTTGTGAGATGTTGATCTAAAAAATTAATAAAAATTATTGAAAATAGTATCCACTAATCATGTTTATTGCAACAATACTTTTATTATAGGTTTTACGTAATTTCATTGTATAAAATTAAATAAATATTTTATTTATTGTAATATTTATTATATTTTCAACAAGAGTATTAATACTATATTCTTATTATTATTAATACATTAATTATTTAATAAAGACATATGTTTAATTTAATAAAAATTTCTCCCAATTTTTCTTAAAACCTAACTCCTTAATATAAAAAAAGCTAGGTTATGTATGAAATAGCTTTTTTTTTATGAATATATAACTTTTCAAAAAAATAAATTCTTACTAAAAAATAATATAGTATTTCATGAAAAATTTATTTTTATCCATGATTAATATAATTCAATAAATTCTCAAATTAATTTCTTTTTACAAAAAAAAAAAGATAATCACGAAAAAATTTATCACAAAAAAAAAAAAATGTTATACAAAAAAAATATATATTTTTTTTTTTATTAATATGAATATACATTAATACTTTTACCTATATTTCTAAGTTATTTTCTTAAATACCTTGAATATACAGATAATTCTTCATTTTATATTACATTATACTAATAATTCATGTAGTGATTTGTTAAATGGTCATTAAAGGTCATTTATAATACTTTTAATATTCAAATTAATAAAGAATATGAAGATAATTTTCTACTTATTTTATATATTAAAATGAATTTTACAGTAACAATATAGCTTATACTGATTTATATGTTAATTTCTGCTTTATTATTTATTTTTATATTAATATTTATTTAATAATATTAACACCTATATAAAACCAAGCACATTATTGTATAAATTATTTTACCTTATAATAAATAAAATTAAAATATTTTATTATTTATCACACTTCATAAGAACACAATAAAAAAAAAAATAAAAAAAAATCCTTTTTATATATAGTATTTCTAGAGCTATATATCGTAGTGCACACTTTTAATTATACGTATTTTTCTCACATATATTACACGTACAAATAAAATTTGTTACATTTTATATTTGTCTTTATTACATTTAAAAAAATTATCAATAATTTTATTCATTAATCATACTCCATCATCCAAATAAAGTAATGAAACTACCTTATTTTCCGTTCCTTAACTTGTTTTATAATATAAAGTCTTCTTTGTATATATTTATTTACTTTATTATTTTTGTCATTTTTCAAATTTTAATATGGAACGTTATTCTTCCAAAAATATCGAAATAACTTTTAGGTTTCAATTCATGTATAAGAATGTTCTTCTTCTTATTCTTCTCAGTAACTTATATTAAATTCATCAAGTTTTATATGTCTCATTTTTCCTATTACCTAATGACGTGATCTTATTAAGTGCAATTTGAACTTCTTTACCTCTATAGTACATAGGTGGTTAATAAAAAGCTTTATTAACCTTTTCGGAAAAATAAAAGGACTAGTTATATGAATAATACGTAGTTGGTCATGCACATGAAAAAAAAAAAAAAAAAAAAAAATGATCAATTTTTTTTGTTTGCATTTTTATAAAAAAAAAGATCGTCAGAAAAAAAAAAAATCAATTGGAAAAGGATTTGTTATCAACAAGAATGAGATATTAAAAAAGAAAAAAAAAAAGGTTTTTTTTTTTTACAAAATATAATTAATGATTTTTTTTAATTTGTAAGAGAAATTTATATACATATAATAATAAAATTTTCACGTAATTAATATTTATATCATTAATTTGTATTTTCACTAATTGTTTATGTTTGTTAATTCAACAGCAATATATTTAAATTGCTGAACATAACTCATAACAAAGAAACAAGTAATATACATTTAATTAATAATCAATATTCAATAAGGATTTAAATTTTTAATAAAAATAAGGAATTTTATTAAAGTAAATAAATGCCTATTGAAATCAAAGAATACTGAATGAAGTAGATTACATAGTTAAAGATCATTCGTTCAAAGCATTTAAAATATATATAAATAAATCAAAAATCGTAGAGACAACTCTACATTCTCTTTATTAATTTGTTTTTTCAGTCCTCTAGCAAAGTCACCGAATACCCAATTAATAAAACAATAGGTAATGTTTTTACTTTTCAGTTTTCAATCTTAGTTACTTCATGTATGGTTTATTAATAGTCTCATCAATGACTTAGTCAGTATTGAACAAGAAAATTAATAAAAAACATGTAAAAAAACTCCACTTATTCTATTAATAAAAAAAACAATTTATAACATTATTTATATTTGATAAATGATACTAAACATTAACTCTATTAGTTATTTGTTATTTAAATTTATTTCACATTTTTCTACAAACGTATTATTTCATGTTACATATTTAAGTTTTCACAAAAGGTATTCATATATTATCTTTATGCTCAAAATAAAAATAAAAACTATTTTTTTTTTTAAGGTTATTTCACAAATAAAAATAAAAAAAAATTATTCTTTATTTATGCATTAAATTTTTTTTTCTTATGTACAAACAAAAAAAAATATAATATTTTTTTTTTCTCACGATACATATTTTTAATATACACAAAATTCTTTCTTTTTTTTTTTTGTGCTTTTAGTGTAAACCTTTAGATGTACATATTTTTCCCACATATTATGCACATACGCATAAAAATATATACTTAATATATTTATTTAAAAATCATTTAAAATATGTTCATAATACAATTCACAGACCAATATGGAAAAGAGCCATAATGCTTATATTGAGTATTTCAAATGTAATTCTTTACTTTATTTCTTTCGTATAATAACATTTCATATGAAATAACACTACAAACATTAATATCTTTATTACTGATTTTGTTCTTAATCTATTTAAATCTTATGTGCTTGTTTTTATCTATAATTTAAATGTATCATTCTCATCTATGAAGCGTTTTTAACTAATAATTTCGAAAAAATCGAATAGATCAATCGATTCTAAGCATAGAAAAATATGATGTTTTTCATATATATCTATGAGATACATCATTATAAATTAATACATTTCTAACTATCTCTTCGAAAAGTATATCTTTTTTTTATATATTTTTTATGTATATAATCAAAACTTTTATTAGAATTTTCATTAATACCATTTTCTTTAGTACAATGAAATAAATATTGTACAATTTGACCTGCAATTCCTTAGTAACATATTTGTGAAATTCTTTTTTCATAAAAATGAGACTATAATATGTTAGATACTTCTTAGGAATCCAAATATAGAGATTTCAGATATTTTCCATTATTTAAATATCATTATTTACAGTAGGTGATCTTTTAATAATGCTAAACATGAAGCACAAGTAATTATCTCTCTCTACTTGTATATAATATTCTTATCCTTTTCATGACATATTTCAAACGATATTTAAGGAAATAATAACAAATAAATTATACTTTTACAAAATTTGATTCTTACTATGTTTAAATTTTCTACTATTGCATGATTAATTGCCCATTCAATTACTTTGTTAGTATCAAACAAACAAATTAATAAAGAGCATGAAGAACAAACTCCACTTAATATAATTAAAATTTCAATTTAAAATCTTTATTATTTATTAATAAATATGAAATATTACTTATTAGTTAATTATTTTTTTTTTTTTAATCCAATTTTCGCAGAACTCCAAATATAATTAACTTAATATTATATTTTAACTAAAAAAAAAGTATATACTCTATAATAATATGCACGTCATCTCCCACCACAAAAAAAAAAAAATTAATAAAAAATTATATTTTTTTTTAAGATTACTTTTTTTTTTATATTTTTTCCTTAATTTATATACTTTTTAAGTAGCTATTTTAGTTTACCATTTATGATTTCATTTATACGCGTAATTAATAATGCTCAAAATAAAATCTTTTTGTTCTATTTATTCATCTAAATATTGTAAAAAGAGGTATGTAATGTTATTTGTAGACCCCTACTTGTCAAACTAGACATTTATTAAGGTATTCTTCAATATCACAATTAATGTTAGGCCTCCAAAAGTGTGGTTGAACTTTTTTTGAAGTTTTATTAATTCTGCAATATTTTCTAACATAATAGATTAATTTGAAAATTTTAATACTTTCCTATAGTTTATTTAAATAGAACGTTATCTTGTTATGAATATAGTCCACTTGAATTATTGATCTAATGATTCAGCTAACCAAGAAATTGTGAATTTCTTCAATATAATCAAATTCTAAATTAAATTTTTAGGGTCTTAATTCCCATCTATGCAATTTTCCAATATTAAGAGAATCTATTCCTATGATACCTTCACAATATGTTTTCATTAATATTTCGTATATTTTAATATATTAATAAAATTATTTGTAATTTACAGATATTTATAACTCTTTTTCTATTGTGCCTTATTTTCGTTGAATGTTCTTTAATTTATTTGATCTATAGTAAATAAATCTTGTCTGATGAATGTAATAATTTATTTGAGTTAACACAGCCATTGTATTATAATATGATATGTCAGTATAGATGACATAAAGTTTTATATGTTCAGAAAACGAAAATAATTTATTTCAATCATCTTTTCTTTTATTTATCCAAATACTTAGGAATGTTCTTCGTTCTATATTATCTGCTTTTTCTTAGTAAACAGTGGTACTTTAAAACTATATTCTTAAAAGTTCTTAATATAATTTTTACAACAATTATCAACTCCTAAAATGATCTTAATTATTTCTTAGATTTAGGATAATCATCCTCAATATTTGTTCTTACTTTGTATCAGAATACCCTAACTCCTTTGTTATATATTAATTGTTCTAAGCATGTCACAGATGTTTTAAATTGTTTATGTTTCTTTTAAATTATTCCTAGATTAATATTAATAATTAATATATATACTTTTCTTAATTATTTAAAATGTTTAATTATTGTTTTTATAAGAATTATAAAACCATCAATATACTAAACTACTAAATATTTCTTAATTAACTCTATAAAAATATATTCCATTATTCTTTGAAATTATTTAGGACTAGTTTTTAATCAGAATTAAAATGCATAAAATACAAAATTTCTATACTAATGTATTATAAATATGGTATATTGTTTATTACTTTCTTCTTAAAGAATATGCCAAGATCCATTTTTAAAATCTATATTAGAAAACCATTTAGAACAATAAAATATTTCAAGTATATTTTATATATTATAAAAAATACATTTCATCTAACACACCTTTATTAAAAAAATGGTCTATAAATGATATTATTGACTTATTTTCAATGATACTCAAGTAAATATAATAAATACATTTTTATGTATTCATGTTAAGTATCCGTAAAAATTATATGAATCTAAATGAGTTTACTAAAGGTATATAAAAATAAAAAAAAAATAGAATATATATGAAAAAAAAATAATAATTTTTTTTACTTTTTTTTGGAGAAAGTGATGTGTAATAATTTTTTTTATAAGAGAAAGTTAAAAAAAGTTATGTTAAATATTGCATTTATATATTATTATGTAAATTAACTTAAATAGCAAATAACTAATAAAATTATTACTTAATATTAACAAGAAAAAAATAATTTATACGATAAACTATTTTGTTTTAAATAAAATAAGTAGAATTTCTTCATCAACTTTTTTTTTAATCTGCCTATTCAATACTAGCAGAATCATTAATTATGAAATTAATAAATAAAATAACTATAGTTTACAGTTACTCGCTGCTGACCGTCCTTTTTCCAAAAAAATGCAATTGAACAAATTCTTTTTGTATTATTAACTTTAATTATGACACCTTATTTTATCACTTTATCAATTTTATTGTGCAACATATATAAAAATTCATTGCATAAAAGTCTTGGATTATATCTATATTGCATTTCTTGAGCCTCAATAAGTGCTTTATATTTACTTTTTATTTTTATCATTTTATTATTCCTAACTAATGAACCAGATTTCAATTTTTTCATAATTTATTCTTGTTTTTCTTAGAAGTTAACCCATTTCTATCAATAAAATTTTAAATAATTACTTGATTGGGTAGTTCTGTCTTTTTCTTTTTCCTATTATATTTTCATAATATATATGTGATTTTCACTATTTTTCATGCTAACTTGTCTCAAATGATTCATGACAACACCTCTAATTAATAAAAGTGGTTTTTCTATATTTAACAAGGCAATTTTTTTTCCTAATTTAAATGAAAATATCATACTAATCACAATCTTCTTATGCATTTTTGCTTGTCCTCCATTAATTATGTCACACATTCTAACCTATGATATATCTAAATAAAGTTATATAATTTCCAGAAGTAGATGATATAGAATATAGTTCTTTCTTTTATCTAATAAAAGATGTACCTTCATTTCAATAATTTCAACTATTTTCTTAAAGTTCGAATTAAATCCTCTGACAATTTCAACATTTTTTGCCTTATTAAATGAATATTCATTTTTATCACTTCTATATTTTATTCAATTTTTGATTTTTATTATTACAATTCTATTTTACAATCATTTTTAAGTCTATCCCTTTTTCTTATTATATCATTATCACATTCTTTTGATTTTTTAATATGATATTTCTTTTTTTCTTTTTCCTTTTTCTTTTCAAAGTATGCTTTCTATCCTTCAATATATTTTTGAAATGTCTAATTTTTATGTATTAGTTTCATTTTTAATCCATTTAAAAATAATGTTGTACTTTCCTTAATTTATTTTTCATTTTATCTCATCCTTTCTATATCATAAAATATAATTTCTTCATACTGAAATCAAATGATCTATCATATTACAGTTATCATATCTTTTTTTAGTATGCATGCAATATATTTTTAAATGTCTCTTCTTATCACAACAACATCACTTATTAAATTACCCAAAATTAGTGTCCTCTATTCCTATGTTAATATTTTTCTTCATAAATTATGCCCTCAAACATGTAGATATATTATTGCTGACATGCAATATTTCAAATGCTTTCATAGATCTCATTTCTTCATGAAATATTTTAAGATTTTTCTTTAGGAATTAGTTTTTGTTAGTGTGATGGATGCATTTGCAAAAAACATTTCCATAGGTCTAATCAAGATCAACCATTTAATTATTTTAAATATAAAGAACTTTTAGCGTATACCTTGTAATCATCAACAAAGAAGTTTGTAGATTTCATATGTTTCTCAACTATCTAGTAATTAAGAGTTTACAAAGTAATCTATTGTCCTATAAATAATATTACAGACCTCTCTTGTATAATATTTAAATTAATAAATAGAATTAAAGAATTTTATTTCATGCATGATAAATCGCGGAGACAATGAGAAATCATAAACGCGTACACTAAAATATTTATTCAAAAATGTGTAAAATAAAAAAAAAAAATAAATAAATAATAACCTTTTTTTTTCTGTATGTATCTATAATTAAAAAAGAATTAAAATTTTTTTTTTTTTTGGAGGATGATGTGCGAATTACTATGAAGTGAATATTTTTCAAGTTAAAATATAATATTAAGGAAATTATATTTTGGAATTTCGTTTAAATTAACTTAAAAATTAACTGTATGTACTATTTGATGTTATTTAATGAAAATATATATTTTAATTAAATTAGAATTAACTAGAGTTTACTCTACATGATCTTTATTAATTTATTTGTTTGATACTAACAAATTTGTTGAATAGTCAACTAATAAATTAGTATGCGGGGAAAGTGCACATATCTAAATTAGTATATTATTAATATATACTCAAAAAATATTTACAATAAAAAAAAAAAAAAAACTTCCGATAAAGTAAGAAAATTAAACAAAAAATAGATGTAATATATTATTTTTATTTTTGTATACTTACAATTATAAAAAAAAAAATAATATTTTTTTTTTGGGGGTTATGGTACTGTTTTATTAACTATCTGTTCAATGACTTTGTTAGAGTACTAAACAAACATTTGAATAAAGAGCATATAGAGTTACCTCTACTAATTTAATAAATTTATGTATAATTTTAAATTCTATTAAACAAGTAAACTATATTTACATAGTATATATCGTTAAGCATTCTTTATTTTCAAGAGGCATTTATTTATTTTAATAAAAATAAAGATTTCTATTAAAAATTTAAATTCTCATTGAATGTCGATTTTTTTAACGAAATATATTTTTACTTATTATGTTATGAATAACATTTAGCAACTCAAATCCATTTATTCCAAGTTAACAAACATTATGAAATACAAATTAAATTGTAAAAACATTACAAACATGAAAACTTTATTATTATATATAGAAAAATTTCTATTAAAAATTCAAAAGAAAAATTTATTACGAAAGAAAACTCTTTATTCAATAAACTACTTAAATTTTTCAACTATTTTTTTCGACTATCTTCTTCCAAAAAAAATAAAAATATTTTTTTATGTATATCTGTTATAAAGAGAAAGTAAAAAAAAACTAACATAATTTTTTTTTTTTTTTATTTATCTAGCTCTTGTATGGTTAACTATATACTTTCAATAAATTTAGTTATTTTCATTCTCAAAAAAAGTTAACAATTCCTTTTTTTATCAAGGCATTGACTTAAAGAAGAAATTTTAATGTAAAGAAAAAATATGTTGATAGCTCCAATTTTTTTTATTTTTCTTAAAAAAAAAATAATTTTTTTTTTTTTGAAGGAGAGCGTACTATTTTTTTTTTTTTTTTGTTAAAGATTAAAAATGTAATGCTAAGTAAGATAATTATAGAGTATTATATAAATTATTCTATAAAATATATAATGGAATTAACATTTAATATCAATTAATAAAAATAAATAATTGATGTAATAATTTTGTCTTAAATATAACAAATAGAGTTTTTTGCACATGCTTCTTATTATTTTTTTTTTTCAATACTAGAAAAGTCATTGAATATACAATTAATAAAACAAATATTTATGAATATCCTTTTTCCATTCAAAACTTTTTTTTAGTTAATAATGCAATTAGTTAAGTTGTTTATTATGAAATGATCTTTGTATAATTTCCATAATTATCATTTTGGTTTATTAATTATCTGCTCAATAACTTTGCTGCAGTAATGAACAAAATAATAAAAAGCATGTAGAGTTTCCTTTACCAATTTAATGGATTTAAGTATAATTTTAACGCTATAAACCAGTATAATGTGTTATATATGGTCTTTATCAATGAGCATTTATTATTTTTAAGACACATTTATATACTTTAATAAAAATATCTATTTTTATTAAAAATTTAAATTTTCATTAAATATTGATTTTAATTGCATATTTTTAATATATAATGTAATGTATAATGTTTAGGAATTCAAATTCATTGTTCTCAAATTAACAAACATATATAATTAACAAAATGCAAATTAAATTATATAGACACTACAAAGTGTAAAAATTTTATATTTAAAAAAGAAAATTTTCCTTAAAAATTTAAATAAAATTTACTACAAAGAAAATTTTTTCCCTAACAATTATTCTCAAAAATTCCCAACAACATAAAAAAAAAATATTTTTTTTTTAATATTTTTAATTTACAAAAATAAAAATGAAAAAAATTATTAGAATTCTTTTTTTTTTTTACCTATTTAGTTCTTGTATAGATCACTATATATTTTTTTCAAATAGTTATTAATTTTTTATCCTCAAAAAGGCTCATAATTCCTTTTATTAACCAGGTAACTATAATGAAATACAAACATAGAATCATAATTATAATGATTAATAAAAAACATTATATACCTTTTTGGAATGACAATTAATAGTCGTATGAAAAATATAAAATTTTATATACATATTAGCTATTTAAAAAATAAAAAAGAATTATTTTATTTTGTAGTTTTGTTAAATTTTTTTTATATTATTATTATTTTGTTAATTATATTGTGTCTTATGGTATGGAAATTAACTTCAATTAAATAATTTTGAACAAATTAAAATAAATTCAAGGATTTAAAAAGAAAAACAAAATGATTTTGTTTTTATTTTGTTTTTTAATTCTTGTTTGTTTTAACATAGGACAGACAATTTACATTTAAACTTTGTTAACATAAATAAGCTTTCTACTTAAACATACTTTTTTAATAAATAAAAACAAAAGAGGCAATTCTACATATTCTTTATTAATTTGTTTATTCATCATTCTATAAAATTACTGAATGGGAAATTAATAAATCACATAATAAGTAAAATTAAAAGGGTTACATAAAAAAATAGGAATAAAAATAAAATAAAATTCAAATGTTAATACATCGGTGTTAATGTAAAAGACAATACATGAATTAAAATAACAGTACTTGATTTATTTTACTTCTTCTGAAGCATTCTCAAGTTCTTTAGTTTTTCTTAAATTCTCTTCACAATCCCCAAGAAATTTTTTCCATAGATTCGAATGAATTATCTTAAATTCTCTGAATGACCTCTTTTTCATCTCAAGAAAATTATTAAACCTTTCGAGGGAGCATCTTCCCCCTTTATTTTTTTCATAATCACAGTTATCTCGATCATACTTACTTTTAACTTTATCTGTAATTTCTTCAATCCATTTACCCCACCATTCATTCTTGCATTCTTCCTTTACATTATTCATTGAACAAAATAAAATCCATTCTACAAGAAATTCTGAATTCATAAAAAAAACCTGAATTCTCCAATTCTCTATACAATTCTCCCAAATTTTATTAAAATTTTCATTTTGTTGAATCTCTTTAAAATATGTTTCATTCTTTTTTTTTTCTACTAATGTTCTCATATGGTATTTACTATATTGATATGCTAAAGTTATTTTATCACCAGATTCACATATATACTATATTTAAATTCAAAAAATTAATTCGCATAAAAATATTTTGAAATTAATAAGTTTATATAGTATAAAAATAATTTTATAAAATTAAAAAAAATATATATTTAAATATAGAGTTAAACTTACTTCTAAAAAAGTGTATAAAAGAGAAATAAATAGAACTTTAAAAAGCTTATAAAGAAAGAGCTTTGAGTAATTTTTCTTATATTCTTTTTTTTGAATTCCATAAAAATGTAAAGCACACAATTTTAAATATGCTTTTTTAGAAGTCCATTTAGCCTTGAATAAGTCATTTTTTTGTGTATTATGGAATTCCATATTTTTAATTGCAAAATAACTTTTTTCTAAAGCAATTATTAATTTATTTTTAAGAAATATTCATTTAGTTAATTTTAAATATGAAAATTTTTCATAATTTAAAAATAAAAAAAATATATTAAAATTATATGGAAATATTAGTATAACACCATCCAAAACAAATATGCATACATAAAAAAATTTTATTCAAAATTTAATTAGAAACATAAATAAAAAGCACATATTAATAAGGAAAAAATACAGCTGTGAAATTTAAATATTAAATAACAGATTTTTTTCTATATCGACAAAAAAAAATTTATTATATATGAAACTGTATTTCTTTAGTCGATATTGAATATTTTGATATAAATGCACATTTTTATTTAAATATTTATTATTTTTGTTTTATTGCATATTAATTTTTCTTAAAGGTTTTTAAAATATTAAATTTTTTATATAGTATTTTTAACAATATATCATGGATTACTAATTTTATATTATGAAATATTTGGAAAGAATTATTTTTAAAATTCAAATTTTATAATTATATAAAAAAGTTAATATTATTCCAATTTTTTTTTTTTTTACTTTTGTTTCTGCTCTATATTTCTGGTCAAATAGATCAATTAATGATCTATAAATTTTTTTTTCTTTTGCATTATCTTATTAAACTTGTTCTAATTTATCCTCTATTTTAAGTATAATTTTTCTATTTTTCTATAGCAAAATAAAACTGTATAATAAAATGCATAAATGAAAAATAACCATAAAAAGCTATAAAGAAAAAAAAAAAAATCATTTATTTTTTGTATTTAAATATTAATCTATTAAAAAAAAAAAAAAGAATTATAAATTTTCTTAAACAGATGACTACTATGTAATTTTACAAAACAAATTTAGATACAAAATTCTGATTAAAAATTAACATTTTTCGAAAAAACAAGAAGGTTTGTAATAAAAAAAGAATATAAAAAAATAAATTATATGATATAAAAAATGAAAAAAAGGAAAACTTTTATTAAAGAATATTTTTTAAAAAAAAAATTAAAATAAAATAAAACAAGAAATTCTTGAGTATCAATAACAATAATAGTTATTAAACATTATATTTATTTAATGGTATTTATAATAACAATAAAAGTGTAATCATTGCATATGCTAAAATATCTAATTTAAAACAAATGTAGTTAATAAATAATTAATTACATTAAGGATACAAAAACAATAACAAAGTAATTTTCAATAATAAAAAAAAATAAAAGCTAATTTATAAGCGTTTAATTACTTCTATATAAATAATCCCTTATATACTATTGTATGCACTATAAGAAAAAGAAAATTAATAATAATAAAAACGAATGCAAAAATAATATTATATTTTGTGCTTTAGCTATGATGTTAATAATAATAATGAATGTAATAATTGTTCTATAAAACTTAATTCAATATAATTAAATGATGAGTTATTAAAATTAGTATAAGTGCAATTAATTTTTAGTATTAAGGGAATATGAAATTAAAATGAAAACTATATATAGTGAAGTTTTTCCATATAAGAAATAGCATTTAATAATAACGAGAGTAAAAATAATTTTTTTTATAATCTAAATTGACATTGTGTTATATATAAATTTGTATATATATGTGATATTATGATTTAATCTTTTTTCATGAGATTACATGTAATTTTAATCTATCATATTAAAGAATAATAAAATTAGTTTAAAAATATAGTTTCTATTTGTAAAAAAAATATATCGTACATGAAATATAAAAAAAATTTATATATTTTTTTTTTCATTATTTTTATAATTATGGATTATAGTACAAATAATACACAACTTAGATAGGAATAGATATAATTGCTAGTAAGTAGAGATAGATATAATTTTTTCTTTAAATAATTGTTATTTATTTTTATATGAATTTTTTCTGTTTGATACTTTTAAACAACTAAAAACAATGAATATATTATTGTTCAGTAATATTTTAGAAATTAAATTATAAAGTAAATTATTATGTTGTGTTTTTTTTTTTTTTTTTTTATTTCATTAATATAACTTATATATTTTTTTACTCGAGATGTCTTTAAACTCATTTAATGATATATATATATATATATATTCATAATGGAGAAAATCATAAAAAAAAAGAGAAAATATTTCATTAATATTAAAAGAGGGTTATTATTTTAAAAAATCTTCGTTAAGCGTTTTATTTATTCTTGAAATTGCTCTTTATAATTATATATTATTATTAAATATTTTATTTTATTAATTATCCATTGCATGTTCTAATAATTTAGTAATTTTTATTGCATATATTTTTATAAAAAAATATTGTGCTAATTATAATTTATGTTTGTTAATTTCATATATCCATAAATATAATTTTAATTAAGAAATGTACACATTGAATTAACTTAAAAATTATTAGTAGATATTCAAATATTTAAGATAGTATAAATATAATTAAAAATTACTTAATTTACGTAAACATATAATTAAATTAAAAAGGAGATAAGTGTAACTTACATATTAAATATTTCAGTTATTATATATATATATTTTTTTTTTTTTTTTTGATTAATAATCATTACTCCATGAAAAATGTAGAACTTGTTATAACTGTTTAAACTCACGATATAGTTATTAGTTTAGTTGATGTTCTTTTTGCTTTTTATCCAAATTAATCAAGACTTATACAGTATAATTAAAAAATTTTTTTTATTTGAATTTATTTTATTTCTAATTAGAATAATTATTAAAATAATGTTATTAATGTAATTTATATTATTGTTAAATTAAATATAAGAAAGAAAATTTAAAATCTTATGGTTTAAAATATATTGTAAAAAATATTGATAAAAATAAATATAACAGAAATTTATTTTGTTTATAAATATGCAAGTATAAGAAAAAATAGCATAAAAAACCAACTTTTTTGTAGAAGGTGATATATCATTATGTTAATTACTTTAACTTTAAAATATTTTATTTTTATTTCTTTTTAAATATATGGAAGCATAAAATTATTACTGTACATAAAGAAAATAAAAAAAAAAAAAAAATTTGAAGGAGCATTAATATTTCTTTGTAATTTATATCTTTCTTATATATATCAAACAATGCAGATTAATACATTTATAAAAATTTTTTTTTACAATAATAACGACAAAAAAATTTAAGTTAATATAAACAGAAAAAAATAGAAATAATAATAAATAAAATGTAATTTAATGTAATACAATATGGTATAACAAAGGTTGATGTTATAAAATAAATGTTTGGTTATTTTATAGTTTGATAAAATAAATTAAGAGTATGTAATTAATTTTATTATACATGTATATAGGAATTATTTTAAATATAAATGCTATAAAATTCTATTTATATACTTTTATATTTATATAAATTTTTATAAGGATAAAAATCTCTTCATTCAATGTTAATGACAATTCATATTGTAATTATAATTACAATTAGACAATGATAACAATAAAATCATTGTTAAATGTATTGTTATTATAATAATATAATTTTTCAAATTGTAAATACAATATGTGATTATAAGAAAAACAGTATTTATAAATATACGTTAATAACGTTGATGATTAGATAAGAATTATAGAAAAATTATTTATTAGAATGTATTTTTATAAATATTATGATAAAAGATATTTAAATAATTTTAACTATTAAACTAAAAATTATTTATAATAGGGTAATAATAATTTTAAAATAATTTAATACATATATAATAAATGAATCTTAATTATAATAGCAGTAATAATGTTAATAAATAATTTAAGCTGATACTTAATATGTAATTCTAAAAATTACTGTAATATTATAACATATTATCATAAAAATAAAATAAATATACAATATATTATTATAATAAGTACATTGTGTATATTAGTTATACCATGAGATATATAGAGATTTTTTTTTCTCAATGATTATAGGACTAAGATTTTACAGCTTAGCTAAATTCTCAGATAAAATAAAGTAAAAATTCCTAGAATACATTAATTTGTTTTTATAGTAATAAAGTATAAAAGATAGATATAAAAAAAAATTAGTTAAATAGTTATTATCATTATAGAAGTTATGTATATATTTGTAAAATTACAATTACAAAATATAGAAATATTAGAAATTAAGTTGGTGTTTGTGGCATCTCATAACATAGATGATTATATTAATGAATATATACACATGTGTCTATATGTTGACGTGGAGTATATTTACTTTAATATAAGGTTTTATATAATAATTATATACAGAATATATATTTTTATTTTAGAGATGGCAAATAAAGTTATATAAATCACATTATTAAATGATAATAAAAGATATTATATAAAGTAGGTTTCTTTAAACAATCCTTAATTGGTGATTAAAAAATTATTTATTAACATTATCGAATTTATAAGATGAAATAATAATCAAAGAGTTAGGTATGAATGAAGATAATCTAAAATTGTGATTCAATAATAACCTTTTAAAAGCTCAGTGAAGTAGTGAATAGGAAAATTATTAGATGTCTATAGAGAAATCTCCACTAATTTTATTTCAGATAAAAATACTTATATTACGAACATAAAAGATAGGTTATATTTTCATTCTAAATTTAATATGTATGTCTTATGTAATTACATGATATATAATGAAATAGATGATTTCTTATAATATATATAATCCTTAAAATTTTTTTAAAGTAATTATTTTCATTACTCTGTATATATAATCATTTTTTAAGATTTACTTTTATAATTTAATAAAAACTCATCTCTATTTTTATTTTAAATTAACTCTTTAATATAAAAGCTTTTGATTATTCAAAATTATCATTATTTGTCCAATAAAGAAAATTATCGATCTTTTTAAATTTTTAAAAGGATAAAATAAAATATAGTTAAATTTACTTATATAAAGTATTTAGGAAAATGAATAAGATAAATATTTTAAAAAAAAATTTTTTTATTTTCACTAAATTTTTTTTTTTGTAGAACATGTGTTTTTTTACATATTAGACTAATAAATAGAAAAATTATTATAATTTTTTTGGGAATAAATGTTCAGTGATAAAAAGAGATGAAATTTTATCATTTATTATAGTTAACTTTTTTTTGAAGAAAATACATATATTATCTAATGTTTGTAGATACTATGTACTTACGTTTTAATAAGAATATATAAGAATATTTAATAAACTATATAAATATTATTACAAATTCTTAATATAAAAAATAGATAAAATATTTATTTAGTGAATCATTAATTAAAGTGTTTTAAATTTAATATAAGATATTCTGTCTATTTTATTTATCGCAATTATATAAGGGATATATAATTATCTATTATATATAATTTAGTAATAAATAAAATAATTAGATATCACTTTATATGATCTTTATTAATTCAATTGTTTATTATACTGCAAAATCATTTGAATGACCACATAAACAAATTATCTAAGATTATACCTTTGTAGTTTCTTATATAGTTTAAAAGAAACTTTATTTTTATCTATTGTTCCCACAATCTTATTTCTCCAGATGATGATGTAGACTCAAGTTATTTTTATAATTTATTCATATTTTTTGGAGAGATTAAATAAATTTTATCAACGGAACTTCAGAAATCTATTGATCATATGTGTCTACTTCCTGTTTTCCTTCCAGTCCTACATTATATATTTATCATTTTTCGTAGTAATAAAATATCCTAATTTATTCATAATAACATATCTACCTCATATATGTGATTTTGCTTAATGTAATATAACTAATGTTGTCTTAACATGTTTATTTGTAAAAACAATATTTATCAATACTTTTTTCAATATTTATGCTTCTTTTATATTTAATATTCCGAAAACTTTAATTTATGAAACTTATAAATCAGGTTTTATTTATAATATAATAGAGGATATTGGTGGTATGATACATAATTCTTATAATACGTCTATTAAAATACGTATTATTTTTCCAATAAATTCAATCATTTGCTTTGAATTCGCATATAATCCTTTCATAATTTCTATTTTTTGTATTTTATCATCTTATAATTCTCTTTTTTCATTTCTTCTATATCCTTTTTACTACTTTTCATAGGTATTCTTCAAGCACATTTATTGATTATATTCCCTTTTCTAGTATATTTTTCATAAATTTTTTGTCGTTTTTTATTATAAACTATCTTTTTAGTCTTACGTTTTTAATTTTTCAAATACTATAGTTGTTAATTGATATGCTCATGTATTTAACGAGGTCTCTGAGGTTAGTATCATTGTTTGAATATCTTAAAATTAATGTCACATCTTTTATCTTTTAATATATCTATCATTTTATTTTTCCCACCTTTTAGAACTTTATTTTGTTATGCATATGTAGAATACCTAATACTTCAATTGTCACATTTTTTTTTGTAATGTATGTAATATTTTTTTTAACGAACTTTTTCAAAACAACATTTATTAGAGTTACCTAAATTCTTATTTCTTTAAGAGCTATATTGTATTCTCGATTCATATTACATACTTTAATATTTTTAAGTGTACTTCTTCATTGTTTAAATTATTAAATTATAATAAAGAATGTATAACATTCTTGATTACCTCAACTTTTAGATGGTTACTAGACATATTCATTAAACAAATAATTGGAATATACATCCTAAGATACTACTATAAATCATTAATGCTAATACTATTAATAAATACAATGCAATTTATAATAAATGAATAAATAGTTTAAAAAATTCATGATTTTTGTGTAGAATATGATATATTAACTGTTCATTTAAATACTTTTATAGTATTTATTAAATAAAAATAGCAAAGATAATACGGAGAGATATAAACTTTAATTTATTGAAATATTAATTATTATAAATAGTAATTAAACATAAATTACAACAAGTAGTTTGAAACAAAATTTTTTTTGAAAAATTTATTTACAAACATATATTTTCATTAATTCATTATTTAACATCAATTTATTATCCATCGCTCACTTTTAATACCCAAACCCGAAAATTATTATTATTTCTCTTTTTTTTTTTAAAAAGAAACAACAAAAAAAAATATATTAAACACACATATATATATTTTTGTATATAAACTATATAAAAAAAAACTTAAATACATTTTTATTTTTAGTGCTCATACTAAAGAATGTATTACATTTTACTTATTTTAGTTTACACATTTAATATATGAATTTTAATTTACATATTTTTTTCAAATATTTTACAGGTAAACTTTCAACTATATTTTACTTTTTATTAAAAATGTAAATAGGTTGATAATGTCATTTATTAAATAGTTGCTCAATAAAAAAAGTTATTATACGTTTTAAAATTTTAATATGATGAAAAATACTTTGTGCAAAAGTTTCTAGTTCTGGTCTATAAATACTATCATCAATCTATTTTAGATCATATTTAAATAAATAAAAAAAAATATTTTTTATATTTGTTCGTTCTGAGTATTCGGAAGAAATGTATACATCTAAGTAGGCATACCAAAAAAAAAAAAAAAAAATACTTCCTTTAAATGCAAGTACATGCAAGAAAAATTTGTTCTACACATAAAAAAAAAATAGATATATTGTTTTTTTTTTTTTTTTTGTGTGTATTTCCTTACAATTATAAAAAAAATATATTTTACTATTTTTTTTTTGAAGTTAGTGACATTGTCTTAAGGAAATTTTTAATAAAAAAAGGCGGTAGTTTTATTGTTTTTTATTATTATTTCTTTTTCAAAACATCACCTAAAATAAAAATAATTTTTTTTTAGAGTATAATTTTTTTTAGTAAAAGATTAAAAAAAATGCAACATTAAAAGATACATTTATAGTGCATTGTGAAGATTAACTTAATGAATAATAGAATTAATATTTGATATTAACAAAAATAAATAATTTTTATAAGAAATAATTTTATTTTAAATAAAATAAGCAGAATTTTCACTACATGCTCTTTATTAATTTATTTGTTTAATACTAGAAAAATTACTGAGCACATAATAAATCAAGTGTATAAAGATATGTATAACAAGTATTAACATTTGAAGATATGTTTGCACATATACAATAAAAAAAAAATTATAATAGAGTATATTAATTTAAAAAAAAAAAACTTTTTTTTTTTTTTACTAATTTTTTAGAATTTAAGAAATAAAAAAAAAAAGTGAATGATGATTAAACTTTTTGATTTTGATCATGAATAATTTAAGTTTAAAAATAAGAGATAATAGTTTACAGCAAAAATTATTGAACAACATGATTAGAAAAATAAGAAAAAAAGTAAATTTGTTTATTTTGTACTACATAGATAATTATAGACTTCTTATATAATTGTCTATAGTAAATAATTTTATAATAAGTAATTTAGTAGGAGTTGTTCAATATTATTGTTATAAATTTGACTGTTTAAAATATAGTAAAAGTATTCAAACGCCCAATTAATAAACCATTTGAAGACATTTTCAAAATTTCCACTAGATAGAAAATATAGTAAAGTTTACTTGATATAATTATGCTGTAGAGATACAGATATAGAGATGCCAATTTTGGAAATACTTGCAAAATAGATTTAATTAGTTCTTATGAGTATATTAAGAATAAAGATGACTACGTATATAGAATAAGTACACCTAAAAGATTTTATAAAACTTGTGTAACATATTTAGAAGATTATTTTGTTTCAGAGAATTTGAAGATATAGAAACACTGTTAAATGATCAAAGACTGAAATGTATATGTTAAAATGATATTCCCTAATATTTATTATAATGAAATATTCTAAATTTCATCTAATGAGATACAATAAATATGTTACAATTATACATTAAATTGTCAAAGTCTATGTTCTTTAAAACTAAAGAAAATTATGGATTATTTATGAATTGCCTATTCAATAACTTTACTAGTATCAAACAAATAAATTAACAAAGAGCATGCAAAGAAAACTCCACTTACTTTACTCTTATTATATTAAAATATAAAGAAAATTATTCACTTTTATTAATTAATATCAAGTGTTAATTACATTAGTTAATTACTATTGCTTTTAATTTACATAATATCCTATGTATCTCACATTTTCATTTAAATTTTTAATATTTTATAAAAAATAAGCACTATAAATTCTTCGTACAAAAGAAAAAAAAATTTTCAAATAAAAAAATATACTTTTTTCTATATGTATGTAAATACATAAAAAAAAATATAATAAAATATATCTATATTTTTTAGTGTATTTACTTTTAGAGGGAGTATTTATTTTTTTTTTTTTAGTATACCTGTTTATGTGTACATACTTTCATCGAACATTAACATGCACAAATAAAAATATTTTTATTTATTTTGTTTATTTATATATCATTTTAAATATGTTGATAATGCTATTTTGGGGTCAGCACTTGAACATCTTAGAGAAAATGTGACTTAAATAACTTATCTTTAATTCTCCGATTTTGTAAAACCTTACATTATTTATATTGAAGCATTAGATTATTAAATAAGATTTATATTAATTCAAATATATAGTGATAAAGGTGAGAAAAAGACTATTCATTATACGTCAAAGAAATTGAATGATATTCAGCAAAAATTAATTATGACTGAAAAGGAGCTATTTTTGATAGTAACAGCTGAAAATTTGAATTATTATATTCAAGGCTCTAAAAGCATTAATTACAATTAACTGTAAGAGTATTATAAAGATAAAACCAATAAATGGTAAAATATTATATGGATGGAAATTGACATCATTATAATTTAATTTAAAATTTTCAAACTAATAGAAAAAATTAAAAACATTTTATCTAATTGAATTACTGTATAAATAATTAAACTAATCTTATATTTACATGGAATTATACCGTAATAGAATATAGGAAAAATATGAAGATTTATATCATTTTATATTGAAAAAGAAATATTGATGTAGCATTAAAAGACATATGTAAACACTATAAAATTTAGTATGGAAATATAATTTTCCTGCTGGTTTATAAGAAGAATTATTAACCTTTTTGAGAGTAAAAATAAAAAGATATATGGAAAATACCTAATTAGTCATGTAAGAACCAGATAAAAAAAAAAAGTTTAGTTAATTTTTTTTTTTGTTCCTTTTTATAAGTTAAAATTATAAAAAAAAATAAAATTTTCTTCTTTTTTAGATTAGACATTCGCACAAATTACTAGTATGAATAGGGATTAATTAAAATTATATTAAGCTATTTTTATACTATATAAGTATAAATAACAAAATACTTTGAAATGAGTAAACAAAAAGTGCACATACTAAAATGTTCTAGATTAGCAAGGAAAGTCATATACAATTCTAAATGCCATATATTTCTGAGATTTCTATCTGATTCATAGAATACATTATTAATCTTTAAAAAAATAATAGTTAGAAATCTATATGGAAAAAATTTAAACATGCACATTTGCTAGTTTTAACAGAAAAAAAATGATTACTTACTTTTATTTTTGTAAATTTCTTTGTTAAATATATTTTTAATTTTTATTTTTATTTTTCTCTGTGAATTACCAAATAGACTATTGAAGATTTTAATTTAGTAGAATTGAGATAAGTAAAAATAAATTTGAAGTTAAAAATGAAAAATAAATAAAAAAAATTTTATTAATATTTAATTTTTGTGTTTTATTAAAATATTATTAATAACTTTAAAGTAAATTTGTTAGTTTCTGTTAAAATATTATTTTATATATAGTCAATAGTTTTAGCAAGGCTTTAAATTTTTAATAAAATCAAAGATAATTCTTATTAAAGTAAACAAACTACTCTAAAACAATAAGTACCAGGCTATGTAAATTGTATGTATAAAGTTTACTTATTTGTGACATTTTGATTTATAAGCTACCAGTTCAGTGAAATTGTAAGAGTATTGAAAAGATAGGTTAATAAAGAACATATAAAGTTTTCTATACTAATTTAATGAATTTAATTATAATTTTAAATACTTTAAACCACTAAATTGCATTTACGTAGTATTCTTAATTTAGTATTTATTGTTTCTTAAAAGGCATTTATTAACTTTAATAAAATCCTTTATTTTTGTTAAAAATTTTAATCCTCATTAATTGTCAACTTTTAATGGCACATACTTTATTTATAATGTTATTAGAATTGTTTAACAATGCAAATACATTGTTCTCAAATTAACATATACAAGTAATTAATAGAATACAAATTAAATTATATAAATACTTCGAGAAAAAAAATTATATTATCATAGTATAATATATTCTAGTTTAAACTAAAATTAAAATATACTACAAGGAAACTTTTGAGTCAATAACTCTTCCTTTCATTTTTTTCTAACAATTTAATAATTTCTAAAAAAAATAAACATAATTTTTATTCATTTAAATTACAAAAAGAAAACAGAAAAAAATAAATAAATAATTTTTTTTTTTTTCTTTTTTTATTTATCTCTTTCTTGAGTGATTAATGGAAGATATTATTTTTTGAGAATAAAATGTAATAGTTATATGGAAAATAAATAGTTACCAATGCAAACGCTAGATAAAAAAAAAAAAAATTAATTGCTAATGTTTTTTGTTTTCTTTTTATAATATAAATGTATAAACAAACTTTTTTAATTTTTTTTTTAAAATGATTTTTTTTTATCAAAAAATAAAAGTTGTAGACTAAAAATTTTCTTGTAGTATATTTTGTTTTAAATTTATTTTAGAAAATTTTATATTAATACTAATAAAATTTTCACATTTTGTAGTATCTATATAATTTAATTTGTATTTGTTAATTTGAGAACAATGAATTTAAATTTCTAAACATTACACTTAACATTATAAATTATATATATGCAAATAAAATCAATAATTAATAAGGATTTAAATTTTTAATAAAAATAGATATTTTTATTAAAGTAAATAAATGCATTTTAAAAATAAATTATTAACGAAATATACTATATATATAAAACAGTTTGCTAATTTATAGAGTTGAAATTGTACATAAATTCATTAAATTGGTAGAGACAATTCTATATTCTTTTTATTAATTTGTTTGTACATTACTCCAGGAGAGTCAATAAATAGGCGACTAATAAATCATTGAATCACTATTTATTTTTCACACAGCTTTTAATTTTCTTATTCTAAAAAAGGATAATAATATCTTTTATTAATCATATTACTACGTATTTTCCATAAAATTATTAATTTTTATTATCAAAAGAGCAAATAATGCTTTTCATTAACCACAAATCTAGAATCAATTTATATTATTTTAATCATGTATTATTGTCTGTATCATTAGTATATTCCAGTATAATATAAAAACAGTTTAATATATCCTATTTTTAGAAAACAAACTAATTAATATGTTATATTTGGACAACTTAGATACCTCTAATATGTTTTCAAAGTCTAAAAGCAATTTAAAACATTCTTTCAAAAATAACTCACTAAACTTTGATAATACTTTAGAAACTTTAAACTTATATATGGTATCTTCTTTTCTAATGTTAAACTTATAAGAATTATCTAGATAAAATATTTTGTAAATGATATATAAATTAAGTCTCTCCATGTCATTATTCATTATTGTATAGTTCTAATCCATTGAAGATCTTCTTTAATTGAATATTATATATTTCTATCATTGTTTTCAATTGATTTATTAATCGGTTCTTCAAACATTTTATAACGTTTTTAACATTAAAATTAATAAAATGAAAATGGAAAATTTACTTATTTTATTAGCTATAATTTATTTAATATATATATGATATGTAACTTATCACATATATGACTACGATTCAATAATTGGGCACTCAAAGGCTTGTATGTACTTTGAATAGTGAAGCTAATAAAGATAATGTAAAGAAGCCTCTACAATTGATTTATTAATTGCCTATTCAATGACTTTGCTAGTGTTGAACAAACAAATTAATAAAGAGCACATTGAGCAAACTCTAGTTTAATTCTTATATAATTAAATTTTTAAATTTAAAAATCTTTTAACTTAAAATATACTCTTATATTTCACACACAAAATTCCATTCTACAAAAAAAAAAAAACATCTAAAATTTTTTTTTAGATTATCACTTTCTTTTAAAAAAATAAAAAAGATACACTATAATAGTATCTTATTTTTTTTAAGTCAATATCATTTACAAAAAAAAAAACATATATCTTTTTTTTTAAAATTGAAGATACATACACAAAAAAAAATAAAAATTATTATTTATTAAAATTTCTTTTTTTCTTTTTTTTTTATGCACTCCCTTTTAATACAAGTATGTATATTTTTTTTTTTTTTATTTTACATATTTTTGAATAATTATTTTAGAGTACGTATTTATTATTGTACCTTGTCCTCGTGATTTAGCCTACAATAAAATGCTTTAATTCTATTTATTCATCTAAGTATTATACAAAAAAGCTTTATAATGTTATTTGTAAACCAACCATTTAATTTTTTTCCAAAATAAATTTTATTAATTTTACATAAATTTTAATAACTTATCATTTAATATTTACTTTACTAGTTATTTTAAACTTGAGTTAACGTATAATAATTACAATTAGTGTCATACACTGCATTATGTATTTTTACTGTACAATACTTCATGAATTATGCAAAAACCATTATTTTCTTCCAAAAAAAAAAAAAAAATAATAATAGATTATTTTATTTTTTTTTTTTTTTTTGCTATATAATAAAAAAAAAATAAAAAAAATTACCATTAATGTATATACATACATATTTATTTATATTTTCTTTAATATATCCATTCAAAAAAAATTAGACATTTTTTTCTTTGCTGGTATATTATCAAAATATATACTTAAATGTACGTATTCTTGGTGTTCTCATTTCAAAATGTGCATTTTTCTACATATTGGTTCATAATGAGTTTCGTTAACTTTTTCGATATTTTATATAATAATAAAATATTGCATTAAAGAATTTTCAATACATGCAAGATAATTGATAGATGCACATGAATACACGATTAAACATGTGTTTAATGAAACTTCTTATATAAAGAGAACTATATAAAAGCTTATCAAAGATGCTTAACTTTGGAAACATATTAAAAATATGCATAATAACAATAAAAAAAGTGTGTTCTCTTTTTTTTTATTTTATTTTTGGCATAAGAATAGATATCTTTTTTAAGATAATATTTTGCAGCAGAAACAATAAAGTAATATGATTAAAAAAAAAGATATAAAATAATTGTTTGTCATATAGTAAGTATATAATTACATAAAAGGTAAACAATTATGAAAATTAAATGATTTTATGATAAAAAAAACTAGACAATTCTATTCATACTCTTTATTAATTTGACTAATTAAAATATGATAAAAGCATTAAAACAGTCAACTAATAAAATATATATCTAATATGTGCAAGTAAAACATTGTCTTTTTTATATTCATTATTATTACAATTGAAAATAGACCAATAATATAATTAAATGTCAAGTATATTAATGACTGATTCAATAACTTTTATAAGATATTGAGCAAACAAAATAATGAGCAACAAACAGAGAAGTCATTACTTCTTTTATTTAGTTAAATTATATCCGTTAGTAAAAATTTATGTTTAATGTTAATCAAGTGTTTAGTTATTTAAAAATGCATGAACCTGCACTTATAATGCTTATAAAATTTACAATAAATTTTCATGTAAATATAAACATTATTCTTTTCCTATGTATTTTCTAAAGTAACATTTTAATTTTACTTTATTATTCTTTTTTTTCTACCAAGACTATTACTCTTTTTATTTCTTTGAACATTTTTCACAATGTATATTTTTACATATAGGAAGCGAAACTCTTTGAAATTAATTTTAAATAATACAAAAATTTATTTATATAGTAATAAAAGAAAAGCAAAAAGATATATAATATATATATATATATATATATATATATATATATATATGTATATTCTCCAATGTGGAATGCACAAATCTACAATATTTTTAACTATATATGACCTTTCTTACAAATCTATAACATTTTAGTATGTTCACTTTTTTATAACTCCGCTAAGTGTATATTATTCGTGTATATTTATGAGATATAAAAATAGGTTAATGTGATTTTTATTAACAAAATATTAAACTAAAAAAAGGTTTTTTATGTCTAAATTTTTGTAATTTTTTTATATATTTAATTTTTTTTCTTTAAATACAAAAAAAAAAAAAAAAAAATATATTGTTTTTTCTTCCTTTAAGGAAATGATATTAACTTAAAAAAATATAGTAAACTTCATTTTGCTCCTATATTTTGGTGATGTAATTTATCACCAATTAATAAAATACATTATTAATATTTTACGATATAAGATCAAAATATAAGCAAAATAAAAAGTTAAATATATACCTTTAATTCTTATAAAATATCTTAAATAGATAGACAAAAAATTTAAAAAACTCTATGAATAAAAAAAATATATTTTATTTTTTTTTATTTTTAGTTCTAGCGCTGTTTTTCTTAATCATATTTTTCTTTTTTTTTAGTAACGAAAGGGAGTTAATTATAAGGCATAAATGAAAATTTTTGAAAAAAATTAATAACTTTTGCAGAAAATTTTTAATTGTTATGAAAATTTTATTTTATACATAATAAAAGGTTTTTGTATATAATGAATATTTGATTTTTAACAAAAATAAACAAAATTCTTATTAAACTTTTTAAATGTTCAATAAATTAATAAATGTGTTAAGAATAAATAAAATATTAAATCCATATAATATATTTAAAGAAATGAAAAGCAAAATGAAAGAAGCTTTTTTTTTCATGATATATAGAGTAATTATATAGAAATTACACATTTGTTAAAAAGTGTATTTTTACCTCAAACAAAATTAACAGAAACCATTTTTCATGCTTATTTTTAATATGTTTATTTGTTAATATGAAAACTATGAGTTTTTAACAAATTAATTTCATTAAGCACACATATTCATTTGTTAATTGTCCACTTAAATATAGCTATAGTATACTAAACAGTTAAATTAATGAAGATAATGTAGAAAAATCTCTACTTTATTTATTGGAGATATAGCTCTAAATAATTACACTTTACATTATAAAATAAATAATTTATTTTGTGTTAAATTTTAAATCCATAGATTATTGCTATATTAAATAGGTAAATAACACTATACAATATTTAAAAAAAACTATCAATATATTTATAGCATTTATATCAAATTGTCACTTAAAATTTATTCATTTGTAATCATTTATTAGATATTTATAATGAAATTAATAATAAAAAATAAAAATACAATTCCAAAAAAAAAAATTGTAAATATATATATATATATATATAATTTTTTTTTATGTATTTTTTAATTTTGTGTACATTCTATTTTTCTTTAACGTAAGAATATTCTAAGATATATTATCTGAACAATTTAACTTTTAGCTACATTTTATTTTATTTTATTAAAAATTTCAAAAATTGATAACATTTTTTTTATCCACTATGTGCATATACATAAATTTTCTATTTAATAAATTCTTATATTTTTAAAAATGAAAATGCACATTTTTCTTCTTAAAATGAAAATGAAAAATTAAGAAAAAAATAATTTATCAAATTATTCTTCATACTTACCATTTTATATTTTCATGCATTATTTGTACAACATTTTGTTATCTATTTTATTTCTTAATATTTTTTAAACTAATTTTAAATAATAAAGATAATTATGATAAATGTTTAAATATATCATATGATTATTTAACTATATCGAAGATTTAAATCAATTTCACATAGAAATTAATTATACTTGTGTATTTTCTTAACAGTTTTTAACTATTTTTACATGATAATTTACATACACATGTAATAATATACTTTAGTATTTTTATTCTGTATACGTGAACATAATAAACTCATGAAATTTGAGGATTATATTATTCTTTAAATTCATGAAAACATTTTTTTTCAAAGTAAAGAGTTTATATATTATATTCTTATTTATCGTTAATATATATTTTATTTTCCATTCGAAATAACTGAAAAACCTGAAAGAATTGATTGTCTAGAAAATTATACACATCTTAATTAGAGAAAATAATCTATCTGCATATCCTGCGAGACTCTTCAGAGTTCTTAAGAGAATATACAAAAATTATAATACTGTAATATTATTTATAAGGTAAATTTATTCATAATTATAAGTTTAATTCCTTTAAAACTTGTATTCATAGGAATATTTTCTACTTTTAAATGATATATCATATAAAAATAATTCATTTACTTAAAAATTTTATTTCATTTCTTATAGGAAAATATTTAATGTTATCATTTTTATAAATTCAATCTTTCTATTTCTAGTCATTGAAGATTTCCATTATAGTAATTATCTTAATACTCGAAAAGTTACTTTTGTATTTAAGGGAAAAATCTGGATCTTGATTAATATATTTTTTTTTTATATAAATTATATGCACTAGTTCTTTGTTGTAATTAAAAATTTTATATTTTAAAATAAAAATATCAAGAAAAAAATTAAGTTCAAAAATAAATTATTATTAAAAAATATTATTTTAAAAAAAAAATAAGAAATTCACCTTTATAATTCTATACTATTCATAAGTTTTTCTTCTCAAAGTTTCTAGTATACACATGATAAACTTAAATAAAAAGGAATGAAACTAAAATTTTATAATATAATCATTTAAAAAAGTATAATATATTCCTTTATAATTTAATCATAAAGGTAAAACCAAAAAGAAAAAATTCAATCTTTAATTATTATTTTATTAACAGTGACATTTTGAGTCAAAACAATAGAAAAAGAAGACAGGCAAAATCATTATATTAATTTCTCATTTTATATATAAGATTATCACCGTGTAATATAAAAAATTTTTCTTTTATAATGTTAAAAAAAGAAATTAAACCATTTTAATAATTTTTTAGATATAATTATATCTTATAGTTCATCATAAAAAGAAGTTCATAGATAAAAAAGTTACTCATAGTTACTTTATATAGCTTACTTGTCATTCTTTTTTTAAGTAAACATATGAAATATTACTAATTATAATATATACCATTTCAAAAAATCAAAAACATTACGTAATTTTATGTATAAAATATTGTCAATTAATACCAATGAAAACAAAATACCATTATTCTACAATAAATTTTCCTGAATATTTTTCATAATTTAATTTATTTTCAGTTAAATTAACATATGGCAACCTCTTAATACAATAAACTAAATTTTTCATTCTTCAAAAAATATTCAAAAAAAATATTTCTATAATGTATCATTGCATTGGAAAAATTAAAATTTTTAGTTATAAAATAAAATAAAAAAAAAAATTTATATAGATGAATTAAAAATAAATATAATAGTGAAAATAATAATAAATGTTATCTTATAGATAAACAAAAAATAAATTAAAAGGTAATTTGTATATATTTATATATATATTTATCCTTACAATTGTTTTTTTATCTATTTTACTACAACCATACAATTTCATCTGTACAAAATGCATAATAAAGTATTTTTTAATATGATAAAAATTAATATGTATATATTTTCTTAATTTCCTATTCAAAAACATTATTTACTGTATGAACAAATTAATTAATAACACATGCAGAAATTCTACTAATTTTGTATATTATAAATATATCTTCGCTGTAAATAAATAGATATTATATTATTATAATGTAAAACATTAAACAATTAGTTCCTTTCTTGTAGCGTTTGCAGTCTTCTAAATAAAAATGTGTTAACTAAATTCTTTATTATTTTAAACTTTAACTATTTTATAAAAAGCATTTAAAAGATTCAATAAAAAAACTCTTATTTTTATTAAAACTTGAATCTTCATAATTAAAATTTTTTATTCTACTTAAAACAATTTTTGTTAATGCAAATTAATAATTTTTCATAAAAAAATTATTATATTCCCAATATAAAAAAAATTAACATTCTCATCAAAATATTATTAAAAAAGTCATTTTTTTGTTTTCTTATATATTTTATATATATATGATAATATTTTAATGTATATGTAAAGATATTTTCTTAAAAATCCTTTTTCCTAACTCTTTAAAATATATTTATTTAACTAATTATTATATTTAAAAAGGTTAACAACATTCTTTATTTACCAATTTATGAAAAGATTTCTAGTTGTATTTAACAATAAATACACCACCTTCTATAAGTATTTTATATAACATAATAATAATTAAATTAAACCGCTATTTTGGCTATTATTTTATGAAAAATAGTTATTTTTATAAGAAACGAGAATATTTACATGTGTGCATATGTTATTCATATAAGGAGTACCAAAAAGTTACTTAACATAAAATAAACTATTTACTAATAACATTAAGAAATATATCATATAATTAAATTAAGAATAAAACAACATAAACGTATTTCAAAAAAAAAAAAAAAAAAAAAAAAAAAAAAAAAAAATTAAAAATGTTGAAAAAAATATATAAATAAATTGTATAAACAAATAAGCAAAAACTAAATTTATCTTTCAATTTTCTACATTAATAGTCTTCAATTACAAAAAGTGTTTTAAATAAATACTTTAGAAATTTTCATACGCTTCCTGATATTTTGTTATTTATAAATTTTTAAATATTTACAAGGTAATATTTTTTATTCATAAGTTTACTTTTGCAACAAAAAAATGCAATATGATAAAACAGCTTCATACATTTAGGAAAAAATCAAATAGTATTAAGAACTTATGCTAATCTAAAGATAAATATATATTAGAATTTGTATTAACTTTTGGTAAATTATAACGTTTTCTTATGTATGATAAAATGTAGGTATCATAATCACATTCATATAATTAAGGATATATTTATACATTTTTGCATAAAAATAAATAATTCATTATGGAAATAGGCCCATATACTTTTTGTTGATGTAATTTACGTATTCTTAGAAGAGTTAACCTGATTTTTAAAGAATATTTTATAAAATCTCTAAAAGTGAAACATTTGTTTTATAACTTTTTCAAACTTAAATTTTTATATAAATTGTTTAAAATGATCACTAAAATTTATTAGAAATTTTTATTTATAATTTCTCTAATTTTTATGTGATTCAGCTCATTTTTATAGCTTTCCTTTTCCTTTTGTATTAATGAAATAGAAATGTTAATATTTCTTAATAAAACCATACAAATATTTCAATTTATTACTTATATTAATGTTCATTCTGTTTTATTATTTACCTTATCATCTTGTTTCTCTTCAGATTTTTTTTCATCATTACTTAATATTTTATCATATATCTCATTCACAGTTTTATTATTACCCAATACAAAATGAACAAGAGGGACAACTTTTTTGAACCACAATCTTTCATAACCAGGTGAATTTTCTGGAATCAGCTCTTGAAGTATAGATTCAATGCCATCGTTTTCTGTAAATTAAAAAAAAAAAAAAAATAATAACTAAGTATGTGTACTTACATGCATGCATTTTTAAGCATTTTCTTATTTGAATGTTTTCCTATATATTTATATCTTTATTTTTACTTAAAAATTATAACTTTTTCTTCTTTCATTTGTTATACGTATAAATTAATTTTTTATATTATAATTCATTAGAAAAATTAACATTTAACATACATATATATATATATATATATTTTTTTTTTTTTATATTTGAATATATGAAACTATGTGAAACTCTTATAAAAAAAAATTACTATTATATAAAAAACTTATTTTTATTAAGTAAAACTGCAATTTTAATTATTAACTAACCATTGTCTTTTTCTGCTAAAATTCTTAAGTTTATTTTATAATATATTAATTTTTCTGTTGTTGGTCCCTTAAATTTTGTTTTATCACCCAAATAGCAAAGATTGCCACATATAACATTTAAATGATTTAAAAAAATCATGTATACAATTATAATGAATAAAATGATTTTCATTTTTGCTCAAAAAATTAAAAATGTGTTACAAATATTATTTTATTACTTTTTAATCTATTTGCAACTTAAAAGAATTTTTTCATAAAACTAATTTAATATATATTTTTTTTAATTTTTTTATTTTAATTATCTAAAACATATATTTTTATTTTTTCACTTTTAATAATCAATATACTTACAACTATTTTTTTCTTTAAATTTTCAAATAATCATTTAATACTTAGGTATTTTTTTCTATTTAATTAAATTTTTATACTTTAATAATATATTATATTCACATCTTTTTTTTTTTTTTTTTTTGTATGAAAATTTTCCCAATAAACAAAAATTTATAATTAAAAAATAATGACAATTAAGATAATCTATTATTTTTAATTAATTAAAATTCAAGATATGTGATATATATAATTCGTTTTCGCATTTATTCTTTTACATGTATTGGTGTTTACTATAAATATAAAGATTTTGTATAATTTATATGAAATAATAAAAATTCAAAAGATATTTTTAAAAATATAGTGCATTATCTTTTTTTACTGAAAGTCCAACTTTACATTCAAAAGTCTTGGCTCTATAAAGCATCATTTTATAATATATGATTTTTATTATGTGGTCCTACAAATATATATTTAAAAATGAATAATTATTTGTTTTCTTAAATCCATATTAAAATAACATGTAATATTATATCAAGGGTTTAAAAAAAAAAAAAAAAAAAAGTCATATAAATATAAAAATATAACATAAGATATCTTGTGTATTTTATAGAAACGTTTCTAGTATCTACAATTTTTTTTTTAATAATAAATTTTGATGAAGTACATCAGCATTTAAATAAAATATACTACATTGAATATTTCAGATTGCAATATATTTCATATTTTAATAGAAAAATAAATTAATTTTTATAATATAAAAAATATTCAAGTTTAAAAAAATTTAATTACAAAGGATATTTATTTTTTTAAACCAATAAAAATTATATTAAAATAAATGTAAACCTTAGAAAATTTTTGAATAAAAATTAAAAATAAATTTTATATTTTTCATCCATAGGAAGACAAATTTTATTACCTGCTTTCACCTACGACAAATTCAAGAAATCTTTATTCTACATATGTAAAATAGTGAAATTAAATAAAAACATATTAATGTATTCAAAAAATAAATTTCATTAAACTTACATAGAATTTTAAAATATTATATCTACGAAAATTTGTTTAGTAAAAAAAAATTTTAAATAATTATTAATTTGAATTTTACAAATTTTGATTTTTTTTCAATAATAATATTTTTATTTAGTTGGCAATATTAGTTTGTAAATTCTTCTTTTTACCAATTACTAATTTTCGTGGAAATTAATATTTTTATTATTTTCCTTTTTTTTTTATCTTTTTAAAACATTCTACAATAATGAACTAGCATCACTTTTTTATTCTCTTTAAAAAAAGTTGAAGCATTTACAGACTATTATAATAACATTGTTCATCTATTTGTGATATATTTACTTTTTATTTGTAGAATACATATTTTTTCCATTTAGGTTTAATTAAGAAGAAATTATATTTAATATTTTATTAATAATTTTATCAAAAATAGACTGTAAAATTACTGAGAAAATGTATTTTTTTCTATATAATTATTATAAAATTAAAATTTTGCATATCTCGAATCTCATCTTAATTTTTAATAAAATATCTTTATTTTTTAAATAATATATTAAGTTTTTTCATTTTAAAAAAAAAAAATAAAATAATAGTAATTTAATTAAATTATGTAATCTTATAATTTATAATAAAAAAAAATTATAATTTTAAATGGAATAGCTATTCCTCTTAAACTTTTTAAAATATTAATTTTAAAATAAAATAATAGTAAAAATTACTAATTTCGTATTATAAATAAAAAAAAATCAAGTAATTATTATTTTTACTGTATAATTATCTAGTTTTGTAATATTATAATATAAATTCTTCGTTTTTACAAATAAAGAATATATTAAATTTTCAAAAATTTTTTAAGATATATATATGAATATTAAAAAATTAATAATATTTAGAAATACACTTAATATCATATCTCTGTTACATAATACCATATTAAATATAAATATTTCATCCAAATAAAATATATAACTTTTTATAATTTTTATTAGTTAAAATAAAAATTTTTTATTAAATATTCCAATATATTTTTAAAAAATTATTTATAAAAAAATTCCTCTATAACATAATATCTACAAGGGGAAAAAAGTATACAAATATAGAAACTTTTTTACTTCCTTTGAATACTAGTTTATTTAATTATATATGTATATAATAAAATAACATTTTTTAAAATCCTTTCAAATATATATTATTTTATTTCAATTTTTTATGCAAGTAGCTTTTTATGGAAATATTCTAAAATTTCAACTGGATTATATGACTAATTACACGGAAATATAGTTTAAACAATCTTGTATGCATAACTATGTGAAATTTATAAAAGATACATAAATATCAATTGTAAATTTTAGATTGTTCTATTTATACTATATTTATTTATTTATTTTATTTTGTTTTTTAAATCCTTCATTTATTTAAAAAATAGAATTTTTTTTTTTTTTTTATTAAAATATATTTTTTATTTGTTAAAATCACTTATTCCTAATATTACGGACAAAATTTTATAAATCTACACCAAAAGAAAAAAATATTTCAATAAAGGCCATAATTATATATATCTGTCTAAACGCAAAATCTTTATTAATCTAAGAAAAAAATAAGACACAGGTATTACTCGTTGTATCATAAAAGGAAAAGAGTAATAAATGATATTGTTTCAATCAAAATTATGAATGAAATGAAATAAATACAACAAAATTATAAGTAAATGAGAAATAAATAAAAGTATATGTGCTACTTATAAATAATTTTTTTTATCCAACAAAAAATTAATAAGATGTGTTCGTATACTTCATTTGAATGCTATTTTATATATAACTTTTTTCTTTTTTTTTTTTTTTTTTTAATTTAAATAACAGCGTATCCTAACGTATTAAAAAAAAATTTCTACAATATATGTGCTTGCAAGTTCATTTTATATATGATAATAATATAGTTTAAAATAGTTAGTTCTTTCAATTACAGAAGACTTAGTATTTATATTAATAATGAATCTTTCCATATAATCAATTTTAGTTTCAATTCATAAATATAATTTGCCTTATTTTTGACAGAACATATTCGTTTTAAAATTACATGCATTTGAAATAATACACTTTTATATTTTAGTTACATTTGGAAGTATACTAATATGAGAAAAAAGGGAGCTTTTTGTTGAAGTCAAACTAAGAAATAATTTCGTTACCTAACATAAATTATATACATTTAATACTTTTGTCATATTTTCCTTACTGTATAACCATATTTTATATATATTTTTTGTATCTACAATTGTATTCATAAAAGATCCATTGAACAATTCGAACATGACTATTAAATGAGTTTTATATTTTATTCAATAATTTATATAGTAAAATACACTTGTACAATTTCATATATTTAAGAGATTATGTTTCTCAAAATATTTTTTTATTTTTTATTAAACTTCGATAATGCAATCTTTTAAAATATGTATTCTATGTCCTTTTTGTTCTTTAATATTAATATTTAAAATATGATTATTCTTCATAAATATTTTACTCCTGTTTTATCCCATAAACACGTTATCAATAATTATATATATTTATAGTGCATATTTACAAATATAAGATCCGAGAACTTAGAATACTATTTAAGTTCAACCAAAACATCCAGTTAAAAAAAAAAAATTTTCAATTTTTCTTTGTAATATTTTATAAAAAAAAAAAAAAAAAATTATCCTTGTTACAATTTTTTTTTTTTTTTTTTTGCGGAAATTTTACTTGATATATTTTTTATTTTTAGGAACGAAAAAATTATGTTATTCATATAAGTTTCTATTGTGAGAAATGTTATTTATATATAAATATATATAATTTCATTAATAATATTTGAAAATCTGTATATATATTTTTTTTTATTACATGTATATGTGAAAATATAAAATTAATGAAACGAAATATTTTTATTAAATGTACTATATTTATATTTACATAAAATAATTATTATATATCACTCAAACAGTGCCTGATTAAGCTAATAAATGTTATGCGAAAGAATAAAAATATCAAAATAAAATATTTTCATTAAAGACATTGCTTTTTTATTTTCATAAAATGTTTATTACTGTCATGAAAATACTAGGTGCTAAAGTTTACTTATTTTTGTAAGATTGAACGTTTTTAAATCATATTTTTTTTTTTAATTTATCACAAATAAATCAATTAATGTTATGAATATAATGAAGATTCCTCTATATTCTCGTTATAATAGGGTTTAATCAATACCTAACAAAAGTATTGAATTATTAATTTATAATCACTCATTTAAAATATATGCGTTCAATTGACTTAAATTATAAATGTATTTATCATATAATGATTCAATAGGAAAAGAATGATGGAATATTTTTTTTTTTTTTGGTTTTTCTCAAAATTATTATTTTTGAATGTTTTCACCTTTTTTTATAAAAATTCTAAAATATATTCTTATTTATATTGTAATTTTCTTATTTTATAAATTTATGTCATAAAATTATGTATTAGGTATTTAATTATATTATTAGAGTGTTTCCCTAGTGTAACACTTTTAAATTCAATATATTTACTTATGAAAATTTTTCATTTGTCTTTTCCATATAGTGAACTACTTTAACAAACTCACTCTTTTCTGCAAGTATTTTAAATGATTAAAAGTACTTAATAATTTATATAATATTTTCTTTTAAGATATAAATTTATCCTATTATCTCTTATATATCATTTGTCTTTTTTATCATATTCTAAAATATCCATTTTTTTTATCTTCATTTATTGTTATATTTTTGTTTATTACACAAACTTCCTTACTTTCCTTTTTTTTTTAAATCATTTATTTATTTTTTGATTCAATTAAATCCATTTATAACATAATTTAAAATCTGAAAATTTATATATTTTTATTAGATATTTCAATTTTATATAATTTTCCATTCATTGAGTTAAATTTTTAAGTTTATATAATTTTAATTTTACATCCACATTTCTTTTGCCAATATACTTTTTAAAAATTTAAAATACTTATAAACTTTTAATATTTAAACACTTTAAATGGCAATACTACGTAATTTAGCAACTATAAGTGGTCTTTAAGAGCATTTAAAATATCTTCTTTATTTTTTATTTACTTATATATTTCAATCTTTTAATTAAAAAATTGTATTTGAAAATCTAATATTTAGTTAATAGAGTTTTTCGTTTATAGTTTATTATTATTTTTATAAATGTGATTAATAAAATATTAAATTTTTTTCAACATATTGATTTCATATTTTTTTATATTTTTTTTTTTTTTTTTTATATATATTTATTTTTATTTATATTTTAATCAATATCATATTTTAATTTTTTTTAGAATATTCTTACATTGTAATATTAAACTTCATTTAAGTTCATAATAACATTTTTAAACATTATCTCTTTTTATCCTTAAGATTACATAATTTCATGTATAATATATTATCTTCCCAATAATATCTTCCATTTAAATTTTTTTTTCGGTTTTTCTCATGTAATATTCCATCAAGATTATTTAGCTAATATATCAAATTATAAAATATACTTTTTTTTAATGTATAAATTCCGATATCTTTTGTAACTATTAAAAAACTATAATTACGATTAAAAATATATTTTGTTAAATTATTCTTTTATTTCTTCTTTTCTCATAGTATATTTAAGTTAAACGGTGTTTTAATAATTAAATGTTTTAAATTTTTCATTTTTTTTTTTTTTTTTATTCCTTTTTCTAATCATAATTTTATATAAATTATTTTTATATTTCTTATTTCTATGTTTTTCTTCATTCCTTTCAAGGTTTTCTTTAAGTTCATCTTATTTTTTTAATTCTTCAACCTAATTATTATTACCTTAGGGTATTTATTTTTAAAAAGTTATATTAATTATTTGAGGTTTTTCATAATAATGTTTTAATGTATTTTATTTATTATCTTAAATTTTGTTTAATTTTCAGTGTTATGTTTCAATTCAAAAGATTAACTATAATCTTATTATTATTTTTTTAGTTATTTAATTCGCACTTTTCATTTCATCTATTTAAAAATCGTAAGAATCATTAGGATCAACAAACTAAAATATATAACATAATATCATTGCTTCATTTTCACTTCATACAATTACTTCTTCGAATATCTTATTAATTTTTTTGGTATTGAAAAATTCTATTGTAATAATTACTTAAATATATATTTCTCCTAAATACTAATTATAAATGTTTCATAATTTAATATTTTCATTAAAACTTAAACCCATTAAATTTTTATAATGGAAAATGTTAAAGCTTTATATATATATATATATATATATAATTAAAATCATATAAATAACTTGTATCTTCATAGAATGTTTCATTATATCATTAATGCTAAAATTAAATAATAACAACAAATGTAAAAAAAAAAAAAAAAAATATGAACCTAGCTTATTTAATTCTTAAATCTAATAAATAATATATTTAGTTAAATGCAGAACTTTTTATATTTTCCATGTTTTTTTATAGAAATCTTGAAAGTTTATGAATAAAATTTTAAGTGTTAAAGAAAAAAAAATAAACATGTTAATATCAAAAATTTATTCATGAAAAATCCACTTTGTTATTTTATGATATTATATTTTTAAAATGAAGCTAAAATTATTAGGTTTAATTTTAATATTATCGGTCTTCTATTTCATTTACAGAGAAAAGCAATTGAATAAATTAAATTAATTAAAATAGTTCGACTTAACTCTTTAAAAAAAAAAAAAAAATATATTCTTTTAAAATTTTTTATAATAATTTTTTTTATATTTTTCTCTTTTATTCACATAAATTTTATGTATCTTTTCTTTTTAATTAATATACATAATACTCAATATTTACATGTAGAATTATTCCATTTATTTTTCTTTAGTAATTTTTAATATTTCTATATATAGGATTTAAAGTATATTTAAGTAAAATCTCTTTTGTTATAATATTTTTTTATATTTATAATTTTATATTTGCATAAAATACCGAAACTTTTATTAATATATTCTGCATTATTTAACTTAAATTGAGAAGCTACTTTTTTACTAAGTATATTTACTAAATAATAGAGGATAATCTGAAAAAATTAAAAAATTTCTATTAAAAAATAAAATTTTATATCTTATAATAATTATAACCTAATATGAAATGTAATACTACCTTAAAAAATATTACAATTAATGAAGATATCATTCTAGAAAATACAAAAATTTTTTAAATTTATTACACAAATGAAATATAGGTATATTCATACTATCAATATTACTATTTTTTTTTTTTTTTTTTTATGTTCTCTAATGTTACTATAATGCAAAAGAAAACTAATGAAAAAAAATATATGCTTTCTTTATTATAACTGTTTGTTTTAAAGAAAACTTAATTATAATAAATAAAAGCATCATATTAAGCAACTAATAATTTAAATATTGCCCTATTTTTTATACTTGATATCCTAAAAGCACCTTAGTAGTATAATAAAAACCAATAAGAATCATTAATAATTTCAGAAAAGGATATATGAGAAGTATTAACGTTAAGCATTGAAAAAAAAAAAATATGATGATCTACTGACTCTTAAATGATGAAAATTAATGATAGAAGAATTAGGAAAGAAATTCAAACAATAAGACAGGTAATATAACAAGTCTAAACCTATATAGCAATGAACGCAAATGATGAAATTAAATGGATAAATGAATGTTATAAGAAATATATATAAAAAAATTTTTTATTTTTTCTCTTTGTATATGCATACATGTATATTTAAATAATATTTTTTAAAATAAATCCCTTTGCTTTTTCATTCTAATATACTTTTTTTCTTATATAAATTAGTATTTCATTAATATAATAAAAACTAATTTTTATTTATTGTCACAAAAATCATATATAACTTAATGTCCTTTTTAATTACAAAGATAACTATTTAATTAATATTGCATTTATATGTATACCTTTATATATATATATATATATATATATATATATATATATATATATATATTTATTTATATAATAAGTTTTGTTTTAACATTTATTAAATTTACAAAATGTTCTTATAACTCCTCAAAAATTATATATTTATTATAAGTAAATCTTCAACTATGAATTGCAAAATATATATATTTATATTTTAATATTAGACTCAGTTACAATCTCGAGATTTAGTTTCTAATTAATATATTAGTTTGAATATATAAGTCTTATATTAATGTAATTAGAGGTAAAATCACAATAATATTCTGTCAAATTGTTTTCTATAAAAAAATATTATTAAATTAAATTCTTTATATATTAATAAAAAGTTAACTTTCTTATGAAAGTATTTATTAAAACTAAAAAAAAATATAAATTATAAAATAAATTTAAATATCTAACATATTTGTAAATTATATTTTTTTCTTCCTTCTATAATTTTAAATAATTCATATTAAAAAAACAAAATTTTCATTTTTTTTGAATTCAATAAAATTTAATAAGGAAAAAACAGTTTTAGAGTAATTTAATGACAAAATTGGTAAACATTTACATTTTATTTATAACAAATTTTTTAATCTACTTTAAAATATAAATATTTTTTTAATTACAAGAAATAGATTATATTTTTTTTTGTTATAATCACATTTTTTAAATTATTAGAAATAAAATCTTGAAATACATTATGTACCGAAAAAATGATTTAAAATTTATTAATTGTAAAAAAGAAAAAATAAAAAAAGATAAAATAAAATATATTTAAAATTTTGATTATTCCTTTACATACACTTTTATGTATATTTAAATGGATATATGGATAATAAAACATCATTAGTAACTCATTTATACATAAATTTATGATGTTTATTAAAATATGTGAAACTTACATAATACAACATTTTTTCTCAAAAAGATGAACAAGAACTAATCATATTCATAGTATAAAAAAAAATTTTTTTTTTTTTTTTTTTTTTGTTGTGTGCTTTATTAATTTAAAAAAATAATATATATATTTTTTTATAACATATATTTCGTTTTTTTACTTAAAGCAAAAATATAGCTATATTGAGAGATCATTCTATGTTAAATTTTTGAATGAACTACGTAAATATATCACAGAATAAAAGTTCAAGAGTGGGATATTCATATTAAACTTCCTATGTTTTCATATTGCATATCTTTTTTTATGAAAAATTAACAATATATGCTTAGTAGTTTATATGTGTATTAATTAAAACTTACTAAACTTGGCTTATGAATTTGTTAATAATAATAAAAATATTTTTATGTTTATTTAAAGGATTAAAAATTCTTTATGAAATAAAGTATTCCTCTTATGGTATATAATATATATAAACTTATTCACTAAAGTCAAAAGATATATAAATATATCCTACTTCCAACATAAGTTATAAAAGTATTTTCATAAAATATCAACTTGGTAGAGATAACTATGCCATACTCTTTAATAGTTTTTTAATTATTCATAATAACCTTTGAAAAAGTAATTAATAAATAAATACTGTAATAGTATAACTTTATATAATAACAATTTAAGAGATATTTTATTTTTAAAAATTGTGGATAACTATTATTGAAAAACTGTTTACATAAAAAATATTATTCATTTTTTATTCTTGTATTAAAAATAAATATATATCATGAATGTAAATACTATTCTTTGAATTTCTCTTTTCTGTAATTTATACTGAGATTATAATTTCTTTTATGAAATTTTATGGTATCAATTTATTCATATATAAAGTATCTAAAGCATAAAGATATATTTTTAAGAAATTTTTTTAACTATTTACTTCATATTTTTATAATGAATAATGTAGTTATAACATAAATAATTTAATGATCAACTTAAGTTTGACAAATAGTATAAACTTAAAAAAAAAAAAATTAGTTTGATTTTATATGAAAAAAATTATCAACTAAATTATTTCTTTCTACTTTTAATTTGACTATAAAAAGATTTTTATGTAATGAAAAAACTAATAAAAAGTATTTAAACCATTTTATATGAATCTATATAATTACAAAATTACTTTTCATATAAATATGTTAGTTAAATTATATCAATATTTTACCTAATATAAATATGTAAGTTTTATATAATTGAATTATATAGATTGAAGGAAATAATATATTTCATAAAACATTTGTAATTCTATAAATAGAAATATTAAAAATTCATTATTTTATTATTCTTAATGTTCTAAATATCTTATAAGAACTATTTATATAATTTAATAAAAATGTATCCTCTTTTTTATTAAAACTTAAATCTTCCATGAAATAACTTTTGATTATATACATGTAAATATTTTCTCTGTGTGTTAATAATTTTCCATAAAAAAAAAAATACTCAATAAAAAAATACATTTACTTAATAAATGAAGAAAAATAATTTTCTTTCATATATAAAAAATTATTCACAAAAAAAATTAATATTGTTATAGTTATTTTATTTTTTTTTTTTTTTTTTCTTATGACAATATTTTTATGCAATTATTTAAAGTATTTTAATATTTAATATGAGTAATTAACTCTTTTCTTAATTTGTTCTTATGTAATATTTTTTTTAATATTAAAAAAGATGATATTTCAATATATTTTTTTTTACTTTCATTATCTTATCATTATAAAAAAATAAAAAAAAAAAAAAAAAAATATCCTTTTTTTTTTTAGAAAACATCACTTTAAGATAAATAGATCCATTCTTATTTTCTTGTTCCAACTCAACAAAAAATTACCTCTCTTATTAGTGTTGTAACTTTATATTTATTATAATGTGAATATTATTTGAATATTATTTATTTTATTGTTAAGGTAAATATATACAAATAAATATATTAATAAATTATTTTTCCTATTAGATATATATATATATATATATAAAATTAAAATAATTTTATTATTCAAAATATTCATCAAATATTTAACTAATACCTTTTATATTTAAGAGAATAAAGTTTTCTCCTCATCAATGTCCTAGATTTATTCTTTATTAATACAAGTTTTATAGGAATATATTTTTTTCATCTGTGACTTATAATATCATCTTCAAAAATTAAATATAATAGTTACAAAGTTATCATTAAAGATAACTAATACAATAAAAAAAAAAAAAGGATATTTCAAAATTATTATTTCAATTTCCCCTAATCAAAGATTTTTTTTTTTAACTTTACAATTAATTGTTTACAGCATTGTAATTTACTTAAATATATTTTCTGTCCATTTATTTTTATAACATTACATTATGAATCATTTAATAAGAACCCTTTTCATCTAAAAAATTATATAATTGAAAAAAATGAATTGAAAAATGTTTTACATTTTTTACATGAATATTGATTTATAATATATTATAAGTGAGTCCATTTAATATTAACAGCTAGAATTATGAAAAAAAGTAAGTATATTATTAAGTAACAAATGCGGAATTACATCCTGTTTTAAATGAAACTTATTACTTAATTGTTACTTTAAGAAACGTTTAACTTGATATCATTCATTTAACAAGATAAAAATAAACTATTATAGATTACATTTTTAACATTTATTTATCTTCATATCAATTTATAAAATTATGTTCCGTATATCCCCCCTAAATATTATATATATGAGCATCCTTTAATAAAAATGAGTACTAATTTTCTATTATTATGAAAGCTATATTTTTAAAATAAAAAATTAAATATTTAAACGCCTTACAATTTTTTTGATATCAAGGAAATTAAAAGATTTAAATGTGTTTCTTATTTTTTGTAAATTATCCCAATACTAATATTACATAAACATAAGATGTTGTTTCATTTTCATTTCCATCATAATCATAGTAATCTTTATATTTTAAATAAATATTATATATTATATTTTTAAAGAAATAACAATTGTAAGTTGTTTTATAACTTGAGTTACCTTATATTCAACAAATATTAATTTTATAATAATATTTCCAATTTTAACCATTACATTATTCTTTATGAATACTAATTCACTACTATTAAAACTATTTCATTGTTTTTTTTTCATTATTTTACTTTTATTTCTGTCATTATAATTACTAATGTTAAATAAAAATGAATAACTTTTATAATAATCAGTAATGTCATTCCTATAATATAGATCATCATTATTAATTTCCTTTTTTTGTTTTTATTTTATTTATGTATGTTTTCATATATACAATTTCAATTTCATTTTTTTTTTATTATTAAAATATAAATTCCATAAAATATTACTATTATATAAATTTGTCATTAAAATGAAAAAAGTTTAATATAAATATCACATCTCAAGTTATTATCTATTTTTTTTTTTTTAATTTATAAAAATTTTCATCAGGACTACTTTTATTATTGTCTTAGAATAATATTAATCTATGACAACAACATATAAAATTTAAATTAACAATTATCATTATATAATTCATTCTAAATTATTCCATATTATCTTATTTAAAATAAAGGTAACATATCGAATTTAATTTTTTTAGAATAATCCTCAAAATAAATATAAACATTTGATTTTCTTTATCTATATGCTTTTTATTAATTCTTTTGTTAACTTCATAAATTTTTGCTATTATAAATTTGTTCATTTTTAAAGAAATAAATTTGTATTCTTACTATTTAATTTTTTCATAATTTTCCTGATTTAAAAAAAAAATTTCATATTTTTAACTTGTGAAATACAACTAACAAATCAGATTAATTCTGGTGTAGTTTACTATATATATATATATATCTGTTAACTTCAAAGATACAACTTTTTTCTAATAATTCGAACTGATCTGTTAAATTTTTAAAGTTACATTAACAACCAAAAAAGTACTATTACCCTAATAAAAAATATTTACAATTAATTTTTTTTTATTTCTATATCTAATGTATAATGATGAATTTTTGTTATTATTTTTTGCTTCTTTTATATTTATAAATATAGAATAATTATTATTTTATTATGTTCAAATAAAATTATAGTTTATTCACTAATTCATCATCAAATATATCATATAAAATATATATATATATTTATACAAACAAAAAGGAAAAATAAACCATAAAATACTTGTTTCATCAAAGTCTTATGTATTAATTATATAACAGTGAAATTATAAGTATAAATCATACTGTTACTAATTATCATGGAAATTATTTAACATTTTCCAACTGGATACTCAATGAATGCAATTTTATAAAAAACTTTCATGTTTTTAAAGTTTTTTTTTTTTTTTTTTTTTTACTATATAATTTAATACAAATAAATACATGACAAAAATATGAATCCATTGTCTACTTCTTTTATTATTTTTAAAATATAATTAATTTTTATTTCTAAATATGTTTCATGTCTTTAAGCTTATTTTTTTTGGAAAATTTTTATAGAATACCTACATTTCCAATGATTCTTAATGTATTGATTTACTTATTTATTCTAAATACTTTTCATATTTGATATATGTAATTATTTTTTTTTTTTCCAAAGTATAACCATTAACCATTTTTTTTTATTTTTTGAATGAAAAAAATTGGAGTTCTTTTCACATTTAACGTAAACTTTTGTTTTATTTCCTTCAAAGATAAATCCATAATGCTACATTTTTTAGAATACCATTCTATACAACACTTATTATATGTACTTTTTATAGTAAAAAATTTTACAATAATATTTTCAAATTATAAATAAAATGCTATTATAATCAATAATAAAAATAATCTCATTGTAATCAAGTAGTTCTAATATATTAACAGAGGAAATAAAAAAAAAAAAAAAAAAAAGACATAATGCAAAGAGATATACCAAAAACATGAAAACAATGATTTTTAAATTAAGTCAATAGAAAAAAGAAAGACTATCAAAATAAATATTCCTTAATTTAATAAAAAATAGGTCTTAAGAATAACTCTAAAAAAAAAAAAAAAAAAAAAAAAAAAACGATACTGTGGAAAACATATTTATATGTATTTCATTAATTCTTTTTGATTTTATCCTAAAATAGATGTCTCTAAGATGTCTAAATTAATAATTTAAATGTCTCTTAGATGTCTAAATTAATAATTTAAATGTCTCTTAGATGTCTAAATTAATAATTTAAATGTCTCTAAGATGTCTAAATTCATAATAGAAATGTCTCTAATATATTTAAATTAAAAATAATCCCTCATATATCATTAGATATTATGTCGTATGTCAATTAAATTAATTGCAATATTTTCAAAAATATATTTTTCTTCATAATTTAGTCTATATATTTATATATTGGTTTATTATATTACCTGTTTTTTACTCATAAATTAAATACGTAAACTTAATTATTTACGTTTTAACACACATTGTTAACATAAAATTAACACTTTATATAAAACGTAAACAAAATACTTCTAATAAAAAAAAAAGTCCATATAATTATTTTTATTCTTCATTGTATATCTGTATAACTCATAATAATTTGTATCACAAAAAAAAAAAAAATCCCTTTTTTTTTTTTTTTTTTTTTTTTTTTTTTTTTTTTTTTTNNNNAACGTAAACAAAATACTTCTAATAAAAAAAAAAGTCCATATAATTATTTTTATTCTTCATTGTATATCTGTATAACTCATAATAATTTGTATCACAAAAAAAAAAAAAATCCCTTTTTTTTTTTTTTTTTTTTTTTTTTTTTTGCTTGTAACCATTAAGTTTAGCTCTATAGCTTATTTATACTCTTAAACATTTCGTGTACGTCGTTGATATCATTAATTTTACTTCATAAAGTTACTTATGCACATAAAAAGGTTGATAACCAATTTTTTTAATCATATATAAATTGTCTTTAAAAAAATTAAATTAAAAAAAAGACTAAAAATAATTATTAATATTTTTACAGAATAATTTTTTACATAAAAAAAATGCGTTTTTTTTTTTTTAAACGACAAACAATAATATTACACAAAAATTACCACGACATCATATATAACAATAAAAAAAATTAAAAAAAAAATTTTATTGATGCAGAAAATTTTTTATTTGGGTAATAAAACAACCAAATATGGAAGCTTCAACCATAGATTATTTAAATGATACTCAAAAAATTAAGGAACATGTTAAAACTTTCATAGATCAAATTTTACGTTCAGAAAAACTTCAATCAGAGAATTCCACCAGATTATTACATTTATATACTTCTCAATCAGCATGTGAAGATATTTTAAAAAATGTTATTTATATGTGTTCGGCTACCTTATTTTTAGCTTTTATGATGATGCTTTTTGGGATTGTAAGAAATGTATGGAAGGATTCGAAATTTTAAATATAAACTTTTCTCTATTACTTATAATTATTTATTTAAATTAGAATTATATCTACATAAAAAAAAAAAAAAAATTTAGAAAACAATTTTTTTTAATTATACTATAGAAACAAAGATATAGAGAAAGAAGATTTAGGTGTTGTGGTTGTAAAGAAGACACGTACGATGAAGAAAATGAAGAAGAAGCATATGAAGAAGAAGAGATGGAAGAACCATAATGATAATGTAAATAGAATAAATTATTTATATAAGTCATTTATGAAATTTTATCTTAAAAATGTTCATTTCCTATATTTTTTGATATAATATATTTTATTAATATTTATGAAATATTATTTGTGCAGCAATTCTTTGATATATATGTTTAATTAGGGTTACTAATTCAGGTAGTATTCTTTTTTTTTTTTCATCTAAGTATTGTTATTTTTTGTTTAACTACTTTCATATTGTGCAGGATTCATTTTCTACCTCCTACATTTGCTTTTGTTTTATTTTATTTTTTTTTTTTTTTTGACATAAATGAACTTTAAATTAAAGATAAATTTGCTTGAGGAAATATAATTTTCCTTGATTTAAAAATACCTTTACATATAACCAATAGATATTCTTATATATGTATTATTTTCTTTACTTTTAAAGATTTTATATGCAAAAATTTTTCATTCAATTTAAAAAGATAAATATTAATCTTTAGTTAGGCTAAATACATCTCATCATAGCCTATAAAATATAAAAAAGATTTTGAAATATTTTTATCATAAATGATTTCTTCATAATCTTATGAATTTCTTATTATTTCATACTTCCTATTTAAGCAAATAAAAAATATATTAAGATGACTTTTTATGTTTTTCTTTGATACGTTAACCAAAATTTTCATATACATATTTGAAGTATTCTTAAAACTTCACTAATAGATTTATTAAGTCTTCTCAAGAGATTTTAATCTTACTCATTTTAATATTTTTGTTTGATAAAATTCTATTTTGTTATTAATTTTCATTGTATAGTATCAGTTAACCGATAAATTCAATTATTTTTAAAAAATACTCTAAATTTCTTCTTAATAGTTTCAAATTAGAATAGAGAAAAAAACAATTCTAAAAATACCCAACTATATATTATAATATATTAAATACATTCATAAAGTTTTCATAAATTGAAATAGTGTCTTTAGTATATATTACAAAGTGATTTATTTCCATGCATATGTTTTGTATTTTGTACTTAAAATCTAATTGATGTTATGTTTAAATTGCAGCATATATAAAGAGCTTATTTTTAATTACTTGAATGTTTAATTCTATTAAAAAATTTAATTAATTTTAATATTTATTTAGTTATCCAAATAAATTTTTTCTATTTTTTCTTTGCTAAATATTACTTACCAATCTTTCTAATAATTTAAAAAAAAATTGTTACAAATATACTTAACAATATTGTGTAATTCTCGTAATACTATATTTATATTATATAAATTCTAATTTTAATTATGGAAAAATTCCCTTTAAAAACATAAAAATAAAATTTAAAATTCTTTAATATTTAATGATTCTTTAAAGAATATAAACTAAAAATAAAAAAAAATTTTAAATATTCATTTTCCCTTCGCTTATTTAATGGTATTCCTATACTTAATTATTTATATTAAAATTCTAAATTTTAAATAAAACCAAAAAAAAATATATATATATTAAAATAAAACTAGTGTAGTAAAATGAAAGAATACACATTGTTACACTAAAAAAAAAAAAAAACTAAATAAATAATTATAAAATATTCTTATTTATTATATTCCTTTTTAAAAAATTATATAAAAAATAACAAAATAAACATGATAATTACTAATTTCATAAAATTGTTTTTTTATTTTTATTTAAGTAAAATTTTTTAATTTTTAATTTGTTTTATTAAGATCTATGCTTTTTATATTATAAATTACTAATATTATTAATAAATATATTATCACTTAATATAATTATTAAATTACTATTTTTGTATAGTTATATATATATAATTTAGGTTTTGACTTAAAGATAAAAAAAAAAAAATCCAATTAGAATAATCAAAATGACGATAAAAATATTAAAATATAGGACTAACCATGTATAAAAATTAAAAATAGAACACAATGAAAATATATTAACTTCGTAATATTCCACATAGTAAAAAAAATGTATTTTATTAATTGTAATAACAGCAATATTATAATTAAAAATAATTCTTTTATAATACTATTAGACTTAATAAAAAAAATAAAATTATCATTCAGAGTTATAGCATCAAAAACGGTTTTATTTATGAAAAAAAAAAAAAAAAACTAAAATGTTATTTGTTTAATATTATTAATAAATATTTCCTTATGATAAATCGCTATAACTCTTAAAATTTCATTAATACTATCATCATTAACTTTAACATGAAACGGGACTGATAAATATAAGTGGTATAAATTTGTTTTAATACAGTAAAATTTTTCATATTCACATTCTATATATATTTGTGCAGGTAATTTTGAATCTTTTAATATGTCATCACATTTCTGGTATACTCGAAAAATTCTTTTTATTTTATCATGACTAATTTTAGAACTATAATATTGTTTTAAATATGGAATATAATAACATAAATGAATAATATCTATACCATGAATTTCTGGTAAAGTAAATGGAGAATTATCTGAAGCTTTCACAATTTCATCATAACATCCCGTACTCATTAGCATCTTAAAAAAAAAAAAAATAAATTTAAACAAATAAATTTATACCATAAAAACTTGTAAATTTCTGAAAAATATATATATATATATTACTATTTTATCATTATGCATATATATATATATATATTATTTTTTTTATTTAATTTTTTTTTATCTTACTGATTCTATCGTGGAAGTATGTCTAGAAAGGTAAAAAAAATCTCGAGGTGATGCATAAGAACATACATAAACACAACATATCTTTTTTCTTATATAATTAATATAAGCATATAAAAATAAGCTGCAAAAAAAAGAATAAAAAAAAAAAAAAAAAGGAAAAAAAAAAAAATATAATTAAAAAAATATAAGAAAAATATTCTTAAATAATTACAAAATAACTTTTTGTTATTTTTGAACAAGTTAATGATACATATATAAGAAACATATGAAAACATTTCAATGAAGTTTTTTTTAAGAATAATTTTAATACTTTGGATTGTAAATAGGTAAACAAATGGGAGTCCACGATTCTGCATTTTTGAATGATTTCATTGATGTTATCATATTTATAAGAATTATTATATCCATTGAATAAATGGTATACTTAGATATTGATAAGCATATAATTTTATCATTTATAATTAAAAAAGATAACAAAACATTATTAATTTTGAAGTTTGAAATCCAATTATGTACTTGATTACGATATTCCTGTTTTAAAGGCAAAGGTTCAAATCCGTCAAAAATAGAATACATATTTTTAGAACATGATGATATTAAATTACTTATAAGTAAATCAGCACCATCCAACAAATATCTAATGTCAAAAGATGGTTTTATTTGAAAAGATTTATCAATGCTCTTTGTTAATAATGATATAATTTGAAAATAAATATAATTTAAAATATTCAAAATATAATTATTACTTTCATTAACTTTAGAAATGCATACTAAATATAAAACACCTTTATCTAAATAAACTACTTTAGTATTTTTACTGATAATATATTTTAATGTGTTTTTTGTATTTTGTTCATTTATTTTTTTATTTATTTTAATATCCCTGTTTTCATGAGAGAAACAAAAAGATTCAATTTTAGATATAATAGCTAGTAATGTACCATAAAAACTTGTTAAATTTTCTTCATTTCCATATCTTGTAAAAACTGGCTTTCCCGAATAAGTAAAAATAAAAAAATGTCTTTTATGTTTATACCACAATGGATTAGTTTGGTCTTCATTAACCCTTTTTTTCTTTAATAAACTTTTAGAATTATTTATATTATCTTGAGAATCATTATTTTCAAGGTAATTCATAATATTAATTTTCTTAGATTTTTCATTTTTTATATCATTATTTTGCTCTTCCATATTTTTTTCATTAAATAAATTTGATTTTTCAATAGTTATCTTTTCATTATTAAAATTTGTATCTGCTTCACTTTTAGAATTATTTAAATATTTCATCAATAATTTGTCATTTGGTAATGTCTCTTTTTCAGCATAACTCAAATTTTCTTTTTCTTCTTCTTCTTCTTTTTCTTCCTCGTCCTCTTTATCTTCCTCTTCCTTTTTTTCTTCCCCATCCTCTTTCTCTTTTTCTTCCTCTTCCTCTTCTATTTTTTTTTCTTTCTTCAAATCATTAGTTATAATTAAGTCATTTTTTTCATCATAAAAATTTTCATTTTCCATTTCTGATATGAAATTATTTGTCACATCATCATTCTTTTTATTTCCAATATGTGAAAAATTATCTTCAAGTTTTATACTTAATTCATTTATACCTTTATTTGTATTTAATATATTCTTTTTACTCCCTAGTGGGTAAAAATGTTCGTAACATTCATTGTTTATTGTATTTCTAAGAAAAGAATTTTCTGAGTCTTCATTTTTATATCCATCAGATTTTGTAATTTCATTTACTTCATTATTTAATGATGATTTATAATCTTTATCCTTGTAAAATTTGTCATATTTATTTTCACTACTAGACGAATAATCATCATCCCTTATAAAATCATCACCTTTTTCTAATTTGTCTTTGTAGGTTTCATTTTTTTTTTCTACTATTTCATTTGATTTTTCTCTAAAAAAATTTTCAAGATCATCATCTATATTTGAATTGTATGACTCATTATCTAGTGAAAAGTTGTAAATATTCTTATCCAAATTTCCAAAATTTTCATTAACATTAAAAATGTTTTCTGATTTTTCCTTTGTTTCATCTATGCCCTTAACATCATAAAATTCCACTTCATCATTTATAAAAGAATGTATATTTTCACTATTATAATGTATACTATCATCATTTATTACACCAACCTCTGATTTTGGTTCTTCACTTAAGCCTAAATTATCAATATTAACTATATTACTGTTTTCATATTTTTCATTTTCCTTTTTATTACATTTAATTTCCATTTTTTTTTTTTTTTTTTTAATTATATTTAAAAAAAAAAAAAATCAAAAAAAAAAAAAAAAAAAAAAAAAAAAAAAAAAAATTTTTTTTTTTATAAATTATAATAAATCTTTTTTTTTTTTTTTTTTTTTTTTTTTTTTTTCTTATACAATAAAAGAACCGGTAATTTAAATAATATTTATATACATTACCATTTTTACATTAATTTTCATTCTTTTCAATATAAAGTAAAACAGAGTAATATTTTTTGTGTATATTTTTAATTGTAATATTGTTTCGTATTCTTTTTTTTTTTTTTTTTTATAGAAGATTTTTTTTTTTTATTCATATTTAAGTTTTTATTTTTATTATTAAAATGTTTTTAGTATTTTAAAGATTTAAAAAAAAATATATATTTTAATAAAAATTGATGAAAAATACAAAAAGACCAAAGAAATTTTTTTTAATTTTGAACGGCAAAAATAATGGAAAAAGAAGGAAATTAATTAAAACAAAGAATAAAAAAATATAAATTTGTGGAAAGCAATAAGATTAGAGAAAAATTATATTTTTAATCCTAGTTCAATAAAAAAAAAAAAATAAAATAAAATAAAATAAAATAATAAAGATTTTAAAAAAGTAAATATATATATTAAATCGTAAGTATTTTAATTATATCAAAAGTAAAATGCTCTAGAAATATAATTTTTCTAAAATAAAAAAAAAAAAATTTTCCTTTTTCTGCAACTATATCAGAATTAATTTTATTCCATAATAAAAATCAATTTCTTATTGTATACTTTGACTTTATAAATTTATATTAGTTTTTATCTTGTAAATAAGCTTTTGATAAAGAATACAAAATGGTATAAAAGTGATTTACATCTTTTATAATAACAGGCAAGTTATTTTTCCTCTCTGTTGTATTAAAATGCTCATTCATTTGTAATGATAACTCTAATTTATTCTTTTTAAAAAAATACAATGGTTTTTTAAATTCATAATTCTTCTTGTACAAATTATAATTACCAACTACATATAAACCAAACCTTGCTCTTGAAAATGCAACAATCAACCTTTTAATGTTTTTCAAATAACCAATACTTTTTGATCTAACTAAAGATATTATTATATAATCGTTTTGTTTTCCTTGATATTTATCAACTGTTGTAACTTTTTTAGGCATTCCTATTAATTTATTATATAAACATTTTTTTTTTAGAATATCTAATATTAATTCCTTTTGACCGTTATAAGTTGTTAGGATGGTTATTACATCACTAGAATATCCTATTAATCTCATATACATAAAAATAGCAACAGCCATTTCAGCTTCTAATAAATTTTGATAAAAATATGGTATCGGTGTATATTCTTGTGATTCAACATGTATAAATTGATAAGTGTATGTAAAACCTGGATTAAAACTTTTTAAAAATTTTTCTTTATATACACACTCTAAATTTTCTATTTGTATATTATATTTACTATAGAAGAATTTATAAATATTACACAATTCATTCCGCATTCTCCCTTGTTCATTTAAGTAAATGGAAGGTATTTCTAATCTTAAAAACCTTTTATATAAAGATTGCTCATAATTAGAAAAATTTTTTATATATTTATTTTTTATAATGGGAGGTAGTTGGTTTGAATCTCCAACAAAAATGATTCTTTTTAATTTACTTTTATGATATCTATTTTCTTGAAGTAATAATGGTAAAAATGTATCGTTCTCAGTAATTTGTGTACATTCATCTATAATAATATTATCGAAATAAAACTGCAATTTTGCTATTTTACTTCTATTTATGCTTGCATGTGTGCATGTTAATGCAATAACCCTTGCCAACTTCGCTATTATATATACTCCTCTTTCTCTTTGATTTTTTAAAACTTCGAATGCTCTACAATCTTTTAAATGCTCAAAGTATTTTATCAGTTTTCTTAAATAATATTTACATATATCAAAATCATCTGAATTGTTTTTAAATATTATATCATTTGCATCTTCATTAAAATTGTCATAATCATTTTCATAAATTTCTTCATCTTTTTCTGCTTTTGATTCTTTGAAATTTGTTAGAATATCTTTTTTTGTATTCTTCTCAACCAGAACATTTTCACTCACTTTTCTTTTATTTTCATCTTCGTTTTTGAGATTCTCTTTAATAATGATGTTCCTTTTAATTTCTTTTTCTTTGTTATTTTCCTTTTCATTTTCATTTAAATTTTTTTCTGTATGCTCTACTAAATTTTCAGAATACTTTGAATCGACATTTTTATCAGAAAAACTGTTTTTATAATCTAAATATTGTGAAATATTTATTTTTTCTAACTTCAAATTCATATATTTTTTAAAAGGAAATAAAATATTATATATACTCAAATTTAATACTTTCAATTGATCTTCAGGATGTATTAAATAAAAATATGATTTATCTTCATCTAACAATTTTAATTTTTGTATTTTCTTATCATTGTGCTCTGTAGGATTGTTTTCCAAAATAATATCATTAATATTTGAAAATTCCTTTAAATATATTTTTGGGCATAAAAATAAGTTGTATAAATCATAATCATCAATAGATGATGACATATATAATGTAAAAAAATTATTAATATTCTCACTTTTTTTAAAAATATCAATATATTTAAAAAATGTTGTAATGCGTTTTTTTATGTTACTTTCATAATATTGGTTAGCATATAAACAATTGTATATTTTTTGGTTATTAATTGATTCTGATAGTAAATTTACTTCATTTAATAATTTTTTTCTTAAGTCAATCATATAATTTATTCTCCCGTATTTTGAAAAATTAAAATTTTCATCTTCATCATTAATAGTATTATTTTCTTCATTCATATTAAAATAGTCTTCACTGTTATTCTGACTTAAATTCTTCTCTATTTCCTCAAACTGAATTTTTAAGTTTTCAATGTCTAATTCTCCCATTCCTACACGACATAAATATTTTTGATGAATAAAGTTTTCTTTGACAAGCAGATTAAAAATGTAATTTAAACAACTATTGCTGTGTGTACAAATAAGAATTTTTTCTTTTTTTTTATTATTAAATAATATATTGATAATTTTATTTAAAATACTCGTTTTCCCACTACCAGGAACACCCTCAATAATAGTAAAACCTTCATACAAACCACTTTTTATGCACTCTACTTGTCTTTCTGTGTATTGTATTTTTTTTTTTTGTATTTGTTTTTTTTCATAAATTTTATTGAAAAAATCAATATTAGTGCTATTTTTTTCTTTTGTATGAACTAATAGCCCTTCTAATGGATAATTTGGATCATCATATATTTTATTTTGTATTCTATATATACCATTTTTTGTTCTTAAATGATTAATACAATCTTCTATATTTTTCTCAAAAATATTTTTTATATTATTATAGTCACTAATTACGGTAACTTCTTGGGAATTCGGCTGTTCTACATAATTAACCATATTGTCACCTAATTCATTTTCATTTTTTTCATTTTTATTAGTTAATATATTTTTATGAATATTGCTATTTTCTGAACTTTTTTTTTCTCCATTTCTTTGATATTCTTTTTTATTCAAATAATTATTTAGAATTAAAAAGTATTTTTTATATTTATATTCAAAATGAAAAATAAAAAAATTTTCATATTGATAAACAACCTTGATATTTGATAATAAATTTGAAATGAAATCCATGTTATTAATTTTGTACTTGTTAATTATGCATATATGATAAAATAAACTTTCAAGTATATTGTTTTGTAACTCACTTTTTTCAAGACATTTTTTTTCATCTTGATATTTTATAGGAATATAACTTAAGAATAAAGGTTCTATATATTCATTTAATAAGTTCTTTACATCAATTTTACTATCATTTATCACATTGATGTATGAGGCATCTAAACATATATATGCGACATTAGTAGTTTTAAGTATGTGTTTAATGTTTAAAAAAGTATTTAAATAATTAATGTCCTCAATATTATTTTTTATGAAATTTAAATTAGATTTATTATATGTAATTTTTTTCTCTAATATTTTCATCGAATTTGATTTATCAGAAATTCGTTTATTTAAATCTCTTTTATCTAAGCTTTCTTCATCTAAATTTTCTTCACTTGAATTTCTTTCATCTAAGCTTTCACTATATGAACTTTCTTCATCTGAATTGTATTCATTTGAATTATTTTCATCTAAATTTTCACTATGCAAACTTTCTTCATCTGAATTTCTTTCATTATATATATTTTTATGAGGCAATGTCTTTTGGTAATATTTTAATGAATTATCACAGTAACCCAAAAAAATATCATGCACCCACTGTGGTATAATTGCATCATCAGGATTCATAATTAATGTTTTAATATTATTCAAAATATAAAAAAAATTGTTTTCCTTCTGCTTTCTTCTTATTAGTAAATTAAATGAGCTATATATTTCAGGGTCATTTAAAATATCTTTTTGGTACTGTAAATAATCCAAATAAACTGTAATTTTCTTCAAGTTACTATTTTCATCATTCATTTCTTCATTATTTTCTACAAAATTTGAATATTTTAATACTTCGCAACCCCTTACATAATTAATTCCTAGTAATTTTTTTAAGTCACTATCATTAACAAGATTTAATTTATTTCTATAATGGTTGGTATAATTTTTTACACAAACTAAAAACAATATATCAGAGGGTCTAATCATATTCCATTCATGATGAACTTTTTCATAATGTTTATATTTTAGATCTATAACTATTTCTGCCACAATCTTTTTACTACTATTATTAACATTTACAATTTTAAATGAGTCAATTTTATTGCTCATTCTTCTCTCATTTGCAAAATATGTATTTTCTATTTTGTTAATATCATTTATTATTGAATTTAATTGATATTCATTATATGCAATATTACTATTTGAATAATTATCATAGCTATTCATCTCTTCTTCTTCTAAATATGTTTCTTGTTTTCTTTTTTTTCTTAAAGAATTTCCATTATTTACATATTTCATATTTATTGTACTTTCAAATTTCTTTTTGCTATTTATTTCTTTGTTATCACTATTTTCATCAATTTCAAAAACATAGTTGCATATAGTATTTTCGTTTACCTTTTTATTTTTTGGATTGGTTTCATATACATATTCAATTATATTTTTTCTTATATCATAATAACTTTGCAATTTGAATAAATTGTATATTCTATATATGTAGTCATTAATACATAAATACTGTAAATTTAATTTAAACAAAGGTTTTGTATATATGAAAATTTTTTTTTTTTTTAAATCATCTTTGGTATCAATTAATATATTTTCAAACAAATCTTTTTCATTTGGATATTCACACTGCTCATTAATGTCTTCGAATATATTATTTTTATAACTTAAATTTTCAACTAATAAAACTATGTAAAATAGTTTTTTTTTTTTATGAAATATATTTAAATTATTAAACAAACTGTGACTAATATATTTTTTATTATGTGATCCTTCATGTATTTTTTGTTCCTTCTCAAACTTCTTTTCGGAAGAAATCATATATTTTAAATTTTCACACAAAAATAATAATTCTTTTTTTTCTAATTTTGAAAAATTCTCAAGCATTTCACTTTTTTTGTCCATTATAAAAACTGATTTTAAGTAATAATTTTTTAATATTTTATGATCCTTAAAATATTTATAGCAAAATGTTTGAAAATATTCAAAATTTTTATAATGATCATTATTTACATCTAAATAACTTAATGAATTCCCTGAAAAATTATCTATATACATTTCGATGAAATACATTAGTAATTTTATTAATTCTTTGAATTTTCTTTTTTTATTTAAACTAGAAATTTTACAATAAATATGTACATTAAAATATTTTATAAATATATATAATATCCTTCTTGAATAAAGTTGACTTAACAAATCAATAAAAAATTCTACACATTTTTCAATAAATAAAATAATAAACTTAATATTTTTGTTGCAATATTTTCCTTTTTTTCGTTTTAAAACCAGCTTAGGATTTTTATGCATTAATTTATTTTCATATAGTGAAAAAATATTTAAAATTTCTTCTTTTTTATATTCATTATGACCTATATATTTATTTTGCATTTCTTCTTCATTAAAAGAATATTTTAAATAATCATCAAAACAAATCTCATCGTAATTATCATTGTTATTAATATAATTCATATTATTTTGTTCACATTCAATATCATTATCATTTTTCTCAAAAATTCCATCTTCATAAAAAAATTCACCTTTATTCATGTTTTCATATTCATTAATATTATTTTCATCATTAATATTGTCATCATTTAGATGTGTAATTTCTTCTGTATTATTTTTATTGTCTATATGTTTATTTTCATCAAAAGAAACATAATTATCTTCAAATTTTTCGTTATCAAATTTCAGTTTTTCTAAGAATGAACTTACTTTATCATTAAAAATATCAATATCACTATTGAAGTTATCCATATTAACGTTTTCAAATTCATCTTCACTAAATGAAGAAAGAGAAGAGCTATCTATTTCATCATATTCCTCATATTTTCCCTCTAAATTATCTAAAACTAATAAAAAATAATTTATTAGGTTATAAAAAAAATCATTTTTATTTATAAATAAAATTATATTTTCATGAAACTCTATTTTTCTAATACATTTCTTATTTTTTTTGCATTCTGAATTTTCATTTAATTCAACTTTTGAATTATCATTACATATGGTGGTATTACAAGTGTAAATTTTTAAGGAATTAAAACTTTCGTAATTTAAATATTTTTTTTCAATATTTTTTAAAATGTTTGTGAAAAGTGTTTTAGATTCTTTATTTTTTTTAAAAAGAAAATTATTTAAATAACTGTAATTAACATGATTCCATATTAAAGGATTACACAAATCTAAACACAATTTGAATAGAAATTTTTTATCTATGCTTGAATATACATTTATAAAAAATTGAACAACAAAAGATTTCTCTAAGAAATTTAATTTAAATAATCTTTTTCTATGATTTATTAGCTTTTTATACAAATTTACATCTTTTATATTATAGCTATTTATAAATTCATTTAAAATAAAATTATAATTAATTAATTTAAGCGTGTTAAAAAATAAACTATTAAATTTTTCTATGAGAAATTCTTTATACAAATTGTTTCTCTCATTTATTTCGCTATTTTCTTCTTCTGAATAATTGTTGTTTTCAATTTCTACTAACTTTTCAAATTCATCTATCTTGTTGTATATTATTTGATCCCATATTTCATATTTTCCCTTTTCTTCATATTTGTAACAAATAAAAACAATTAACGACAATATATGTTTTATATATACACTTATCTTTTTATTTGATTCATCATAACAAAAAAAAACACTATTATTATCTAAAATATAAAAATCATCATACATATTATAATATGGCCACAATATTTTTTCAAAATATTGTGAATTTTCTAATTTTTTTAAATATTTTGAGTTAAAATTTTTTTTTTTTAAAAAATCGTAAGTTCTTCCAATGAAATTTAATATTTTTGAAGTTGGTGTTTTTTCTTTATTTTCTATATTATCAATTTTTTCTTTTTTTTCACAAAAGAGTCTAAAATCTATATGTTCAATTAAAAATCTAAAACTACGAGAATTTTTTCTATGTTCTTTTATCATATCATTTTTATTTTTATTGTTCTCTATATAATTTTCATGAATGTCACTTGCATTTCTATTTTCATTATCTACAATGTTAGAATTTGCCTTTTCGTTTTCTCCTAAATTATTTTTTAAAGTTTTTCCTTTTGGTTTTAATATTTTTGAACTATTATTCATTTTAAAAAAATTTGTTCATTTTTTTTAATATTTATTTTAAAATTACTTTATTTTCCTTAGTAAAATTTGCTTTAGAAAGATATTTTGTAAATTTATAATTTCCAAGTTTTTTATTAATCTAAAAAGTTAAAGTAAATTTTTTCTTAAAATTTATTTCAAAATTTTAAATTTTATTTTCTTTTTAATAGAAGCTTTCTTATTTTATTTTATTTTTATTTATTTTTTTTTTTATGAATTTATTGCTTCAAAATAGATAATGAAACATTTCAATTTTTCAACAGTCATACATTTTTAAGAAAAATTTATGAAAATTAAAATTTAATTCTTTTAAATTTTCTAATTTTATTAAAAATTATAAATGCTATATATATTTTAAAAAATTTTATAAAAATAAAAAAAAATTTTCTTTAAAATTTTATAATATGAATGTTCCTTACAAGATAAGAATAAAATAATTTTTGATGATAATCTTTAAGTGAAAGAATAGTAAAAAAAAAAAAAAAAAAATTTATCCCTTACTTTTAAAAATATATATATCTTTTTATAAAATAAAATTATTAATATAATACAATTAATTTTTTCTATATTTGTATTTCGTTAAACTCAAAGAAACAAAACTAAAAAAACATAAAATAAATAATAAAAGAATAAAAAAAATTCATGGTTGTTCAATCATTTTAGTTTCATAATTTTTGCAGTTTTGAGAAAAAAAGTAAAATTGTAAAATTTTTATTTTTAAATATTTTATAAGCAAATAATATTAGTTAAAAAGGAATATTTTAAAAATATTCCTATTATTTTTTGAATATTCCTTATTTTTATAGGCTTTATAAAATAAATTCTCTTTTTAAGTATAGCATATTTTTAAAAATAAAACTAAATAAATTCTAGGAATTATTTTATTAGTTCTTTTTAATCTAATTGTATTATATTTTAAAATAGACATATTTTAATTATTAAAGAAATACATATAATTTTTGTAAAATTATTTCTCATTCTTCTCTATTATTGAAGATTTTTAAATTAAGTACTTTTTTTTATGTAGATATAAATTTATCTTTTTATTATTTTTTAAGTATTTTCATGATGTTCTTATGCAGTTTAACAAAAGTAACAAAAAAATGAAAAAAAATTTAAAGTAAAATAATTATATTTCATAATTATTTATTAATTTTAATCAAGAAAATAGCAAATCTTTTCATGAAATATAATTATTTTATTTTGTAAGAGATGTATATGCTTATACATATTATTAATTTAAAGAATGTTGTAGTTCATTAAAATATGAGTGTATGTAAGTTTTATTAAAGTGTACTTTTTTTTTTCTTTTTTTTTTTTTTTTTTTTTTTAAATTAAATAAAAAAATTATAACTTAAAAATAATTTATTTATTTACTTCTTTAAGTCTAAATAAAAAAAAAAAATATATTTAATAATGTAGACATTAAAAAATAAAAACCAAAATAATTTCATTACTAATATCTCATAATGACAAAATGAGAATTAAAAATGTTGTTAATAATAGTAATAATATTTTTAATTTTTTTTGTACTGAGTCAGAAACAAATATATTAAAAGACTTTGTTCATATTATTACTTTAAGAGAAAATAAAAAAAAAAAAATATGTTATAGTTATAGTATTGTTGATGGTTATAAATACAGAATTGTTATTAAAAAAAAAAAAGATTATTTAAACAATTTAAAACTTCTTATTTTACCATTGGACCACCCAAATATAATTAAATTAATTCACTACTGTGAATTAGCTTCTTCATTTATTTGTGTATTTGAGTTTTTCACAGGTTTTTTTTTTTTTTTTTTTTTTTTTTTTTTTTTTTTTTTTTTTTTTTTTTTCTTAATTTTACTTTAATTTTAAATATTTTCTATATGTTAATTATTTTATATTTTTATAGATACAAGTTTATATTCGTCTGTTGTTTTTTCTGCAAGATATGATGAAAGAAAAATAAAAAATATAATATATCAGGTTTAAAAAAATAAAACAATATAATATTCTTTTTTTGTTATAAAGTATATATAAATACTTTTATTTATTTATATATATATTTTTTAAGATTATTTTAATTGTCAACTATTTACACTCAAATAATTTAGCACTTAAGTAATGAAAAAAAAAAAAAAAAAAGAAATTTCTTATAATAATGTTGTTTTATATTTTTATTTATAATATAATTTAAAAGAAAACTAAGTCCTTATAGTTTTCTTGTAAAGTCTGTGAACAAAGAAGTAATGATTAAGTTGGAAGATATCTATAAAATAACAACTATTTCAACAAAAAGTTATCTCTTTATTTTAAAAAAAAAAAATAAACTAAAAAAATGTTATGACCAAATTAATAATTTTTTTCTTCCAAATTTTTTTTTTCCTTACTTTTAGCTAACTCAAAAATAAAAAGCAAAAATGTCTATAGTATTGGTGTAATAAGTAATAATATAAAAAAAAAAGAAAAAATATAACTTCTTAATAAAATTGAATTATTTTATATCCTCTTCTAAAATAAATCTTTAAGTTTTACTCTAATAATTTAACTAAAATATAATAATTTTCTCTTATTCAAAATTTTTTAATTTTCAGTGTATTTTTTAGTGTGTGGAGAATTCCCATTTTCATATTTAGAAAACAACCAAAAAAAAATTTTTTTTGATAAGAAATTGTTAACATAAAATTATAAAATATATAAATATATATATATATATATATATATTTTTATATTTTTCTAATTTATTTTTCTTTTATAGATGGAAAAATATTTCATATAAAGGTCGAAATTTTATTAAAAAAATTTTACTTAATGATTTAAGGTTACTTTTTTAAAAAAAAATATTTAATTAAAATTTTATAAATAATTTTCTTTAAAATAATATAAATTACTATATATAATTTATCATTTATATTTTACATAAAAGTTCAATGATTACTGTAAAAGAAGCATTAGATCATGTAACTCAAAAAATAGATAAATTTTTCATATTGTAAAATAAATGACCAAATTTTGTAAAAATAAAATACACTTTTTTTTAATTTTTTTTTTGTTTATTTTCTTAAGGAATGGTTTAAGGAAGATATTAAGCAAAATATATACATAAATTTTGACATATTAAAAAAGTTAATAAAAGAACTATTTTTTCTTTTTTTTAATAATAATTACTTTACAATAACTCTTTTTATTATTTTTCTTATTTTAAATTTATATTTTTAGTATTTACGACTTTTGGAAAAAAAATACATTTAAACGCTACATATTGAATAATATTGCTAAATTTCTAATAAAAGAAGATATATATAGTATAACAAAAAATAAAAATACCTATAAATATATATCTTTTTATTTTTTATGGCATATATAAATATTATATAATCATTTTTCTATTATATTTCCTTTTGTAGATTATAACTATATATTTTCCTATTTTGACATGACAAAAGAAGGCTCAATAAAATATGAGCAATATTTTATAATAATGAAAAAACTAGATCTTGCAGATGCAAATGTAATGTCTTTTTTTTTCTTTTTAAAAATTATTTAAAATTATTATTAATTATTATTAATTATTACAAGAATACTTTCAATTATATTTTATTCTATTAGATACAATTATCGTTCAATGGATTAGATATTTCAAAAGCTGGGTTAATACAATTTAGTAGTATATACATTTTCTGACTACCTAAAAATAATGTTTTCTTAGAAAATCTTTTAAAATTCTTTTTTTTTTTTTTTTTTTTTTTTTTTTTCTAGATAT
>NW_021628238.1:2836190-2845071 GCF_900005855.1 Plasmodium gallinaceum | reverse complement strand
TTTTTTATAAAATTTTTTAAAATTTTTTTTTTTTTTTTTTTTTTTTTTTTTTTTCTAGATATTATAGCTAGTCTCTTAAATAGCTTTATAAAAATTGATAAAAAAATTGTTTTAAAATTTTTTAAGAAAGTAGACCATAATAATGAAGGTAACTTTTTATTTGCTTATTCTTCACTTTCACTTAAATATCACTTGTTATATTACACGTAATTTTATTTAATAATTAGGAGTATTAACTAAAAGAAAATTGTATAGATTTTTCAACATAAAAACTAAAAATGAAATAAACCTCAATGATAAAAAAAAATTTAGTAAGATTTTATTAAATCTTTTTTTTTGAAAATTCATGCAAATTTATATTTAATATTTAAATTATTTTCCTTTTATGTATTTTACTATACACATATAAAAATAAATTGTTAATTATTCTTATTTGTTTTAAATTTATCGTTCTCTTTAACATAGTTGTTCTATTTTTTATTCATGTAAATATCTTTAATTCTTTGTTAATTATAAATTATTCATAAACACTTCTTATTTTTATCATTTTTTTTTTTTTTTTTTTTACAGCATTTGAGGAATTCTATGATTATATATGCAAAGAATAAATAAATTTTTTTTATTTGAAGTTACTTTATTTCATTTTCATATCCAAAAAAAAGTATTTACATTAAAATAAAAATATACAAAATATGAGAATAATGACAATTTTTTTTATAAACATGAAAAAAATTACAGTGTTTTCTTTTTTTAATTTTTATTTTCTTAATAATTAAATTAATATAAGGTTTTTTTAATTATTATTTTATTATTTCCTTTCTTTTTTCTTTTTTTTTCGTTATAAACATATTATATTATCTCTCATTTTTTCTTTTTAAGTATAATGTACAAAAAAATAAATAATTTCCACTTATTCGTTTTTCTAACTTTTTATAATTACGTGAAAAAAAAATTAATTTTTATTTAAAAGTTCCATATATTACTAATTTAATTATTTACATATTTTTTTTTAGTGATGATACCTTAATTTTTTTTATTGTTTTTTTTTTTTTTTTTAAACAAAATAAAATATTAAGAGCTGAAATGTAATGAATTAAAAAAATTAAATTTTTTCAAAAACTCTCATTTCTTATTTATTAGATAAAGTGTAAGTTGTGTGCACGAAGAAAAAAAAATTTAGAAAAAAAAATTTTATATGTAATAAAAGAAAATATAAAATATTAAAATATAATTAAAAAAAAAAAAATGTATATGCAACCACCTTTTAAAGAGATAACTTAGAATTAATGTATTTTTAAATAATAAATTTCACTGACATTTTAAAAATACAAGAGATAAAAAGCAAATATTTATATTTACTATATATAATAATATAATTATTAATTTTTTTCATAAAGTAGAATATTAAAAAAATATTAAATTTATTTAATGTTCTAGATTTTTATTTTTTCTTAAATATATATTTTCTTTAAAAAAATAAGAATACTAATTGAATTTATTTTAAGGAATCCTATTTTTACATTTATTAAAATTTTTTTTTTATAAATATTTAACATTTTATTAATATTCTAAAATGGCATTTAATAAAATTTTTGTATTATTCATATTCTTATCAATTTTCAAGTATTGTTATTCCCAAGATGTAATTGAATTAACTGATGCAAATTTTGAACAATTAACACAAATATCAACAGGGAATACTACAGGTTTTTTTTTTTTTTTTTTTTTTTTTTTTATTGAATAAAAAGAAGATATATATATTTATATATTATTATATTCTCTTTTGTCCACTTTTAATTTCTTTGAGATAAAAATAATTATAGAAGTTTTAATTAGTATGTATTTTTTTTGTGTATATTTTTTATGTATTTTTTTTTTTTTTTGAATAGGTTCATGGTTTATAAAATTTTATGCACCTTGGTGCTCTCATTGTAAAGCTATTAGTAAAACATGGACACAATTAGCCGCTGAATTAAAAGATCAAATAAATGTGGCAAAAATTGATGTTACTACAAACTCAAAAACGAGAAAAAGATTTAAAATAGAAGGCTTTCCAACTTTAATATTTTTTAAAAATGGAAAAATGTATGATTATAAAAACCACGATAGATCTTTAGAGGCATTTAAAAATTTTGCTTTGGAAAATTATAAAAATATCAAAGCATTAGATCCTCCTTTACCTCTTACTTTTATTGATATGCTTAAAGATTTTGTTTTTGAAACAATTGCAAATATAGACAGAATTTACAAATATGCCTTTCCATCTTTAGCTGTTATATCATGTATTTCATTTTTAATTGGATTATTTTTTGGTTTCATTTTACTAAGATGTTGCAGAAAAACAAAAACTACACCAACAAAAACTAGAGCATCACAAAAAAAAAAAGACTAAAATTATTAATATTTTCAATAAACGAGATATTGAAAAAAATAAAATAACAATAATGATAAATTCAAATTGATAAATGCCAGTATAAAGAAATAATTTAAGTAAAATTAAGATATATAAACGAAGTTTAAAATATACCAAAAAAAAAAAAAAAAATGAATAAAGTTGTGTTTATTGAATTGTTATATTCTAAAAGTTAAAGTAATGGATATAAAAAAATGTTAAATTCTTTATATATATACTTATATATATATATATATTTAAAATTGAAATATATTTTTTTTTTTCATTTTTTATTGTATATTTAATAATTATATATATTATATTTATATTATATATATATTTACATTTATATTTATATTGTATTATATTATATTTTTGTTTTTATTTTATTTTATTTTTTTTCTATAGAAAATGAACACAAATTTAATTAAAAAAAAAAAAAAAAAAATTAAAAATGTCATATATTTTTTTATGTATAAAAATAAAATTTCAAAATATTTTTTATTTCACATATATAGTATTTTTTTTTTTTTTTTTTTCTATGGATGATGAATACAAATTTAATAAAAAAAAAAAAAAAAAAAAAATCAGAAGTGTCGCATATTTTTTTATGTGTAAAAATAAAATTTTAAAACATCTTCGTTTTATTTTTATATATATAATATATTTTTTTTTTTTTTTTTCCTAATTTCACAAAAAATTCAATATTGAAAAACATGTTTTATGTGTATTGGTTAATATACTTTATCACGTTAAATCTCTTCTTATTTTTATTTTTGAAATACAATTAAAATTTTTTTTTCTCCCTTATTGATTAGAAAGTGTTTTTAACTTACGTAATGTTAACATTTACTCAAATTTAAAAAAAAAAAAATTATATATATTCCGTAGTTGTAAACAGCAAAATAAAAAATTAAAATAAAACAACTACAATCTTAAGTTTTGAGTAGAATTATTCTAAACATATTAAAAGTTACAATACTCATAAGCATGTATTCATAACAAAAACAGAACAATTTAAAAAAAAAGTATTATTTTTTTAAAAGTTTTTCTTAAGGAATTTTGTTTAAAAATCAAAAAAAAAATACTAATTCTAATGTTTTCCAAGCGATCTGCAAATTTTAACAAGAGAAAAAATTATAAGAAATGATATAATATTTTAAAAAATTATAATTTATTTTTGTATAAATTTAATAATAAAATATTACACAAACTTTCTATTAGATTGATAAATTTTTGAAGTCTTGTGTAATTACTTTTTTTCTTTTTTTATGTTTTAAAATAAAAATGTATGTATTATATATATTTGTATATTTCATAAATGAAAAATTTTTAATTAAATTTTAAGGTGTGATTTTTATTCATGAAGTATATTTTAACAATAAACATTTTTTCCCCCTTATTTTTAAAAAAAAAAAAAAAAAAAAAAAAAAATATATATATGATTGACTTTTTTTTTCATTTTTTTTTTTTTTTTTTTTTTTTTTTGCTATTTCAAAAGATTTTGTAAAGCATATAATATATATATATATATATGCATAAGCAAACAATGCACTATTCAAATCAGTATATTCATTTTTAAAAAATTTTCAATGGATAATTTAACTCTATTATAAAAATTAAACCTTTATATTTTTTATTTATGCTAATATAAAAATATGAATTACATATATTTTCGGAATCTGCTTGAATAATTATCATTTTCATTTATATTTTTAAATCTGTTCCTTGAGTTATATTTATTATTATCCATTTTACTTAAATCAGTAATATCCTTATTATCGTAAATATAACCTAATTTACTATTAGTTTTATCAAAATCATTTGAAAATAGGTTCATTTTATTTGAAATTGAGTAGAAATCATTAGCCATATAAGTATTATTACTATTTGTATTATTTGAGTTTATATTCATATTTAAGTTTCTATAATTGTAAAAATCATTTTTTAATAAAAAAGGATCGTAATTATTATTACTATTATTTGAAGGAAGATGATTAGAATTATGTGAATGAAAAAATTCATTTACAGTTGTATTATCATCATTTACAATTTTATTATTTTCTGAATTATTGTGTAATTTATTAAAGTTTAAAGTATTGGAAGATGGAAAAAAGTTAGGATTTTTTATATCATTTAAAATATTATTATCCTCCAAATTATATATATTTGGATTCTTATTTTGCATATGTTTTGAGTTTGTATTATTATAAGAATAAATATTGTTTGAATAATCATCTAATGCATCATCTTTTTTAAAAATATTTATTTTCTTTAAATATGACCATTTTTTTTCTGGTTCATTCTGTTTCTTATCATATATTATATTAGAAAAATTTGAATCTTTATTTATATAATAATCATTATACATATCATTTTCATTATACTTATTTGGTTTTAAATTATAAAGTATATTATTATGAGGATTATATGTAGTATTCATATTCCCAATTGGTGAAGTAAAAAAGTTTCTTGATGTACTTTTTATAGGAGTTTTATTTAAATATTCATCGTTATTTATATAATTTGTATTATCTTTATATTCATTTAATTTATTTTTATTATTATATAAATAGTTATCACCATTTTCTGATGAATATTCTTTTTCCATTAATTTACCTTTTCTTGTTAACTCTTTATACGGATTCATATATATATAAGGATAATCATTATCATTAATATTATACAAAAATATATTCTTTTGATTCTCTAATACTTTTAGTAATTTATCATCCGTTTTTTTAAAATAATCCTTCATTTTAGATATTCTATTTAAAGAATTATAAGATGAATATATAAATGAATTTTTAATTGTTGCCCATTTGATGAATAAAAAATACTCATTTTCGTTAGGCTTAGTATTGATTACATATACGTGTAATGGAAAAAAAACTTTTCTATGATTTTTAATAATATATAATAAATTATACTTAATATATCTCACTGATTTTTTCGTATTAATATAAATATAATCATTGTATATTTTCCATTCATCTTTTAAAATATGCTCTTTTTTCATAGATGAAGAATGTAATGTTTGTAGAGGATTATTCTTATAGGTTGAAGTATTTTTTAATAAATTTATGGTTTCTTCATCTAAGTATACATTTTTTCTTATTTTATATATATATACGTAATCTGTTTCAGTATCTAGAGCTATAAGATGTTTATTATCTGATTTTTCAATAGTGAAAAATCGGATACTTAAGAAATTGTTATGATCATAATCATCTGCACAACTATAATATCTTGGCAATAATATATTTATTATGTTTTCATTTTTTAAGTTATATAAATATTTTTTAACATCATTTATATAATTTATAAAAAAATTTTTCAAAGAGAAATCTTTTTTTGTGTTGTCATTTTCTAGTATATTTTCCATATTTTCATCTCCACTTTCAGGCATATATAAATTATTATTAATATCTTTAATAGTAGAAATATAGTTATTAAAATCTTTTATATTAATATATAACAATTTTTCAAAATTGAAATCTTCATCTTCTAAATTGTTGCCATTTTCTATTAGCTTTTCTAATATCTTGATTTGCTTCATATTATTTTCTATATCACTAATATTATCTTTTAAAAGATCATCTATTTCTTTATTTTTATTATTTATCATACTTTTATGAATATCAGAATTTAAATCAATAATAATAAAATTGCAATCATATTTATAAAAGTAATCATTCATTTTGCTTTTTTGTTTTTTTTTTTTCTTGAAAAAGGTTCTATCGCTTTTTTTTTTTTTTTTTTCTATTTCGCCAGTATACAAATAAATACAATTACTGTACAAGTGATACTCACAAATAGAATTAAAGTATATTGATTGATTTATAAAAAATGTTTTTGTTAATGAAAAATTGTTAAAACCTTCATTTTTTAAATTTTTTTCATATATATAAACATTTCCCTTAGAATTAAAAACAGAATATGAATTATTATTTATCCAAATAAAATTAACAAATTGAGAATTATAACAAGTATTCTTAATTTCATATATAGAAAAATAAAAGAAATTACATAAATATAATGTCTTACTTGTTAATATTAAACAAAAAAAACCATTAGGTGCGAATAAAATTTTAACTATAGACCCATTCAAAAAAATTCTTTTGTTTAATTCATATGAAAATTTTTTATTTTTTTTTGAATAATAATCTATTAACAAATCACAATGACTAATATTACTATATACAATTTTACCATATATATATTCTACTTTACCAGTATTATAACCAAGAACAAAATTATTTATTAAATTGCAATTGTTTGAATTATTATCAAAACATACACATGTAACATATTCACAATTACTATTATTTTCTTTCATTAAATAAGATGGCGAATTATATATATAATTTCTTAAATCTGATAATTTCATTAATTCTTTTTTATTGGTTTCCTTATTTTCAATATCTTTTTTATTATCCATAATGTACTCATTGCTGTTTACAGAAGAGAAATTTTGAGAAAGTTCATTTAAATCATATAAAAATTGTTTTGGATTTTCATCATTAATAACCAAATTCGGATATTTTTTTTTTATGTTTTTTAATATATTTGATACTAAAATGTCAGTATATTTTATGTGCTCTCGTTTTTCATAGCCTAAAATTAAATTGCTCACTTCTACTCTCTCATTTTTTATTTCTATATTTCCAATAACATTATTAAAATTATTTTCTAATTGTTTAAAATTGATAAATATCATTTGCACTTTACCTGAAAAAAGGATATCTTGAATTAATTCTCCTTCCTCATTTATGCTATTTTCAAATTTTTTTAAAAATTCTGAGTATTCACTATTAGAATTTACCTTCCTATCTTTATTTTCTGGATATAATTTGCTTAAAATAAAATTTTTTATTTTTTTACATTGTTCTATAAAGTTCGAACTTTTATTTTTTTCATTATTTAATATTTTATCTAACTCTTCTTCTTGATCTCTTGTTTGCTTTAATTTATAATCATAATCAAAATTATGTACAAATGGAAGAATAGAAGATAAAATAATTATACCATTATCGTTAGTATTGTAATTGCAATCTACGCAGTTATAAATAAAAAAAGGAGCAAAATATTTTTTTTTTGAAAGAAAATCCTGATCAATTAATTTTGTGTCTTCTGTTTTTTTTATGTATTTTATATATTCTTTTACATTTCTATCAAAATAATTAGTGAAAGAATAATTTTTTAAATAAGGATAATCTAAAAAGTCATAATGAAATAATTTATTTAAAAATAAAAATATGTTTTTTATGCTATGTTTTAACGAAAAAAAAATGTTAGATATATTTACTAAAATATTATCTGATACAACTACATTTTCAATTAAATTGTTTTTGTTCTCATCTGTTGTGTATTTTATTTTCATTTTTTCTATTTCTTTTTCTTCTTCTTCTGGTTCCTTTTCTTCTTTATTTATTTTTAATTTATAATATGCATTATCATTTAAGTAAACATATTCTTCATTTTCTTTTATAATATTTCGTGATAATTTTTTAGGTTTCTCCTCTATTTGGTAATAATTATTTTCTAGATCAGTGTGATTTGTTATATATTCATAAACATTTCTTTTATTAGCATGAATATAATATACAATTTCATTTACTTTCGTTAATTCATTAATATTGTTTCTTTTTAATTCTTTTTCTTTTTTTTTTTGCTCTTTTTCATTTTCATTTTTCAACTTTTTCAAATATATTAATTTATTTTCCTTTTCAAAATCATTTATTCCATTACTGTATTTGTCATATTTACTTTTCATAAAAAATCCTTTTTCATATTTTTCTTTATCAAACAGTATATCATCTTTTTTTTTTCTCACTGTTTCATTATTAAATATATAGTCAGTAGTTCCTTCTAGTTTGTGAATTCTTTTCATAAAATCATATTCCTCATGAAAATCATTCATTGTATTTTATATATTTTAATTTCTTTTTTATTTTATTTTATTTTATTTTTTTTTTTTTTTTACTTTATTTTATTCTATTTAGTAACTTTTTTTTTACTTAAATTTAAACATTTAAAATATAAAAAAAAAAAAAAAAATCTTTCAATATAATTTTCATTATTTTTATTTCAACATATTTAAATCATACTTTTTTAAATGTAATGTAATTAAAAATATTGTATCAAATAAAGGTTAAAAAGAAAAAAAAAATATATTTATAAATATAAAATTAAATGACATTTAACACAATGTTAACAATAAAAAGAAAAAGAAGAATAGTTAAAAATTCAAATATGTGTATTACTAAAATATACAATTTTTTTTTTTTTTTTTACTTTCATATATATGTATATTTGAACCTAGTTGAAAAAAATAGATGGAAAATAATAAATTAAAAAACATAATATATATATATAAAAAATTTAAAAGAATAAAATAAAAAATAAAAAAAAAAATGAAAAATAAAAAATATAACAATTATCTATTTTTTTTTTTTTTTTTTTTTTTTTTTTTTTTTTTTTTTAAAA
>NW_021628238.1:2785167-2835190 GCF_900005855.1 Plasmodium gallinaceum | reverse complement strand
TTTTTTTTTTTTTTTTTTTTTTTTTTTTTTTATTTTGACAAATTATATAATAAAAATATAGATTTATATATGAATACCATAGAAGAATAAAATAAGAATACATTTTATATTTTAATTTTTTTTTTTTTATTTTATTTTTTATTTTAACATATTGTATTATGGGAATAAAAATTTTTATAAAATTGTAAAAAGTTAATTTTTTTATTTTGTAAAAATTGTGAGATAAAAGGAAAAAAAAAAAAAATTGAAGAAAATGGGAAGCTAAATTTTTTTTTTTTTTTTTACATTTAATAAAAAATTGGGATAAAAGTTTAAATGATTTAATTTCTTTTTCGATAATATTAAATATCTCTTTTGTTTTATTTTTGTTCATTTCTGTTAATTTTATCTTTTTTCTTTTTTTATTTCTAACAGAAAGAAGTTTTATTCATATGTGTATATTTTTCTTTTTTTTTCAATGAGTTACTGTTTCATTAAGTCATTTTACTCTAAGAAAATAAGGAAAAAATTATATAATTTTTGTGATGAACAAAATTACATTAATAATTTGATTAATTTATATATATACAGATATTTAGAATCAAAAATATGTAAAAAAAAATATAATGAAAATATAAATAAGTATGTTGGCCAAATTATAAATCATTTAAAAATTAACAAAGACAATTCTAACATTTTATTTTCTTTACAAAATATTTTGGATATATTTTTTTTTAATTATTTTAATTTCAATAATAACTATAAACTACTTTTTTTTTACAATATATTGAAAATTAATAATGAAAAATATTTTCATTTAATAGAAAGAATTGAAAGAAAAAATGAAATTTTAAATAAACTATGTAAAATAATTTTAAAGTATGACATAAACTATGTTTATAAAGTCAGATACCAATATATAAACAAATTTTTTCAATTAAACAAGGATGGAAATCAATATTTTCTTGAAGAAAAAAACTATTTAAGTTCATCAATAGTTCCTTTTTTTAACAAAACATTTATAGAAGATTTAATAAACAACACACAAAATATAAAAGATCTATGTATTATTATTTTTATAATAAAATATATCCTTTCTATATATAAATTTGATTATAATAGAATATTAGACAAAGTATTAAGGAAACTTTATATATACATAAAAGAAATATCCATGTATAATAATGCTAATTTAAATAATTGTGTAATATCATTAAATGGAAAAAATATGCTAGATGGGATTAAAAACATAAAATTACGAGATATCATATATATTTTTTATCAAATTGCATTTCTTAAAAACAATATTAAGAACCATTTTCTCTTTTTAAAAATACTTGATTTAGTTAATCATATTTATAAGCATATTAATGTAAAAAATGATAATTTTTATTTAAAAATTTTATATTTATCAAATAAAGATATAGAGCAATTACTATTTTTACTAAACAAGAATTTTTATTTAAAATTTTATTTTATTCCTATTTTAATAAATCAATTTTATTATAAGTTGTTTTTCAAGAGCCCCTCTATTATTTATATGTATAAATTATTTAAACAACTTTATAAAAATAATAATATTTTGTTTCCATATGATTGTTGTGATACTACATATTTAGAAATTTTAAGAAAAACAGATTGTAACAATTACTTCCATATTTTTTATCAAACTTTATGCATTAAATATTTGTTAAAAAGAAAAATATTTCACGAAGATTTGAAGCATTTCTATATTCCCTTAAAGAACAAATTTTATGGTATCAACTTTTTTATCTTCTTTAAAAATACAATAAATAAAATAATTTTTCAGTCTTTTAATTTGTTTGTATCAAAAGAGAAACAAAAATACATATGTATTAAAAAAAAAGTTAACGCTTCTTTTCTGAAATATTCAGATAACTATATATATGATTTTTCAAAAAGTAAATATTTTTATTTAATTTATATTAAAAGAATTATTAAAAGGGTTAAATATATGAAAAAAAAATGTATTCTAAGAAAAAAAAAAAAAAAAAAAAAAAAAAATTAAACATAATATGAATATATAAAAACTAAAACAATTGTATTCTTTTTTTTTTTTTTATTTACATTTTATATTTGTTATTATAATACAATATTAATTGTATAAAATAACTTTTTTATAATTAAAATTTATAAATTTATAAAAAGGTCTTTCTTCTTTATTATTTTAATTGTAAAATTTATTTCCTTTTTTTTTTTTTTTTAATTTTCATGTAATATATAAATGTAAATGCATACACATAATGTAAATTAATAAGCAAATAAATTTTTTAATTAACATTTTATCAAGAATATACTTATTTTTATATTAATGTATATTTGTAATTAATCATCAATAAAATAACTATTTGATTAAATTATAAACAACATTAAAAAAAAAAAAAATATATATATATATATATTAAAATAAAATAATAATAAAAATAAAAAGAAATAAAATTAAAAACTAAAATATAAATTACAAATAAAACTAAAATTAAAATTACAATATATATACATATTGAATCGAATTTTATAAATGGAACAAAACATATAAAAACATATTTTCATTTCTTAAGATTGTCTGCAATTTCTTTTAAACTGTGATAATATTTCATACTATTTTTTACATTTTCAAATTCCTGTTTAAAAAAAAAAAAAAAAAAAAAAATTAATACATATGCTTAATTTTTTTAGTTTTTTAATAATTTTTTTTTTTTTTAATTTATTACTCTTTTTAATAGTTGTAATTCTTCTAAAACTTTGGTGTTTTTTGTGGTTATTATCCATTTATTAGCACCTATAAAAAAAAATGTTAAAAATATTAAAAAATGAATAAAATATAATAAAATAAAAAAATTTCTCATTAACTTACTAAAAAATGAAAAAAAAAATTCAAACATTAGAATATCAATTACAAATTTTTTTCTGAAAAACGTTAAAATTTTTAATGCTTCTTGTATTGAATATGTTCTACATGCAGCAACTAAAACTTTGTGTTTTGAAAAATAATCCAATAAAGACAAAGTACTTTGAGGGCTATAAGTTTTATATATATATAAAAAAATATTAGAAATATTTATTATTTTTTTAAAAATGAAATAAATAGTATTAATTTAAAAGATACTATACATAATATATAATTTTCAACATATTATTTATATATTACTCGTTATTTATTATATTCATTAAGGCATCTCTATATTTGAATTTTTTAACTAAATTGTTTATTTTATTATCAGTATAAACATATCTTTCCATCTAAAGAAAAAAATAAAAAAGAAGGAAATTTCTATATATTAAAGAAAAGGAAAAATTTTTTTTTTTTTTTTTTTTTTTTTTAATGTATATTAATACTTCAAAATTATTTATAGAGTTATTGTGTTGATTTTTTGCTTTCTTGTTTTTTTCTTTCTCATTATAAACTTCAATAAACCATGATCCCTCCCTAATTTAAATTAAAAATATATATATATATATATATATATGTTATATTTATGTAACTACTTTTTTAAAATATATAATAAAATTAAAAAATTAATAAATACTTCAAGTTATAAAAAATAACTATTTTATTTACAAAATATATTATTTTTTATTTTTTTTTTTTTTTTTTGAACTTACAGCTCTCCTAATACTAATATATCATTAAAAACATCAATAGACTTGGGAGATTTAATAAAATTAGCTATGCTTACAATTTTTATATTCTATAAAGAAAATAATTATATATATATATAAAATAATTTATATTTTTAAATAAACTACTACTAACAAATATCTTTATATATATATATGATTATAATTTAAAATGTTATATAAAAAGTCATTTAAAAAAAAATATATTTAAATTGCAATCATTTATAATAATAATATTAGACTAACTTGTAGGTTTTTATGAAATGGATCAATAAAATATATAGATTTATCTAAACTTGCTGCCACAAGAAAATTTTTGAAAATATTTATATAAAAGATGGTTTTGGTGGAAACAATAATATCTTTAATAAATTCAAGATTTTCTAAATTATATATCTTTATTATATTTTTAATTGATAAAACTAAATATTCATTTTTAAAAATATATAAATAATCTACAGGTTCAATTAATTCTAATTTATTTAAACATTTGTTTAAACTTAAATCATATAAATAAACATAACCATCGTAACTTGAACTAATTAAATAATTAATATTATTATCAAAATTATATAAGCAAATACTAGTAACATTATCAATATGATAATCTAATGAATATTCACATATTCCTTTCCATATATTCCATATTTTTATAGTGAAATCTCGAGAACATGAATATAAGTTTTGAAAATTTGCACTAAAAATTAAATCGTTAATTGTTGATTTATGTCCTTCTAATTTTTTTATTCTATCAAAACAAAACATTCCTATTAATTCTATATCACCATTTTCTAATCCAACACCTAGCATCTTATCATCTCGAAATTTTAATTTACTTACATTTTCTTTGCACTGATATTTTTTATCTAAACTTTCTCCTTTTATATTATTTAATATAATCTATTAAAGAAAATTAGGAAAAAAAAATTTTTTTATAATAAATGTATATTTATTTAATATCAGGTTATTGCTTTTATCGGTAAATATATAAAAATTTTATTTATACAAGAAATGTATATATGTAAATTAAAAATATATAAAAGCCATACATATATTCATTTTATTTCAATTTTTTAACATTGATATAATATTCAATTTTTTTTTTTTTTTTTTCTAATTACTGTATTGTTGTAACTAATAGCTACGTATTTGCTGCAAATGCTAATTGATTTAATACTAGCATTTTCATCTCTTGTTTTTAGAATTTTAAAATCAAATAAATAATCGTTTGTTTCATTTATTTTTTTTCTTTTCCGTATCAACTCAACAGGTTGGAAAAATGACATGTTTGCTTAATTATATGTATTAAAGAAAATCAATTATTCTTAATTAAAATATTTGCAAAAATAAAAAAAATTATGTAGATTTATATATAATTATTTATTATATATATTTTATTCATTTTTCTTTAATTTTATTTAAAAAAAAAAAAAAAAAATATATAAAAATATATGTATAAACATATATTTTTTACATATTCTTATGATATTTAAAAAGTTATCGTGTTAATAAATATTGAATTTTCATTTTAAATATATTTTTTAAAAAAATAAAAAAAAATTAAGTATATATTTTTCATTTTTATTTTACCTTTTTTTTTTTTTTAAAAGCTCTATTTTTTTTTTTTAATATTTTCTGATTTAAGTGCTATCATTTATTACATGAAGAAAAATATATTGTACATTTTTTTTGTCAATCTACTGTTTTATTTATATTTTTCCTTGAATTTAATTTTACTTGCTATTTTTTAATTTTGATAATAAATAACAACAATAAATTTATTTTTGCTTTTTTTGTTACTATTTTTATAAAATTCATAATACTTATTATACTTATATCATGCATTGATCTTTTTACACATAAAAATACTTAATTTTATTTCATAATAATTCTTATATCATACATGCTTTTTATTTTTTGAATAGAAATTTGAAGTTTTATAATAATGAAAGCTTAAAGAGAAAAAAAAAAAAAAGTATAACGATAAAATGTTTTCTATATACTTTTAATTTCATTCATTTTTTTTTTTTTTTTTATTTTTCACTTCTTATGAAATATTTAATTATAAGAAAGGAAGAATATATTAAAATATGCAAAGTTATAAATATTTAAACAAGAAAGCAGTTTTACCACAAAATATTTTTTGTCAATATGTATCAACTTTAAATAAAAACATAAGTTATGAAGATAGAAAAAGAAATAGTAACCTAACTGACCAAATATATTTTACATTAGTTAATCTCTTTAGTAAGAAAAAAAAAAGTGAATATATTTCTATATTTTTAAAAAATATATTTTTTTCTTATATATATAACAAATTAAAAAAAAAAAATTTGTTCAATACCACAAGGAGTAAAAACCATAAATATTTAAATTTTGTTGATGAAAATAATAAACTATTTGAATTATTACAAAACATTTCAAATAAAACCTGTACCTACAATATTTCCTTAAGTTTTATTTATATAAATAATGTTAAAAATATAACGTCATTCAATAGTTATTTCTTTTTAGTTAATAACATAACTAAGAAAACAAGAAAATATAGTACTTTAAATTATTCTTTAAATTTCTTTAAAGAAAATGTAATAAATCTAAATCATTCTTTTCATAAAAGGATAATTGAAAAATGCAAACATTTATATCTCATTCGAAAAGAATTCCTATCTTATAATGAAAAAGAAAATCTATTAAAGAAAAATGAAAAAAATAAGAACAATCAAGATAAAAAAGATGATAACAAGGACAATAAAAAAAAAAAAGATAGAGATGAAGAAAAAAATAACAATGAAGATGAAAAAAATAAAAATGATAAAATTGATAAAAAAGTAAAAAATGATGAAATTGAGGAAGAAATTAAAAATGATAAATATAAAGAAAACATTTATTATAATGAAAAAGAAACATCTAAATTAATTGCAAATAGTAACTTTAAGAATAATTTTAATGATGAATATGAAAAAATAAAAGTTAAAGAATTAGATAAAATTCTTTTTAATCTAGAAAAATTATATAAGAATAAAAATAGCAAAATAAATATAAATATTAAAATATTAGTATATATATTTAAAAATTTTATACATAAAAATAAGGAATTAAAAATAAAAATATTTTTTTCGTTTATTTTCTTAATATGTTCGAAAATATCAATAATATACACACCAATTTTTTTATCATCATTTATTGAAAATGTAAATTTACAAAGAAACTTGGGTGATTCATTAAATTTATCTAATATAAGTGCAAACAACTCAAGTTTTATTCTATTATCAGCTTATGTACTTTCACGTGTTATATCATCCAGTTTAAATGAATTAAGAAATAGTGTTTTTAATAATATAAGTCAAAGAATTTCAACATATGTAAGTAAACTTTTTTTTTATAAAATTCATAGCTTGGATTTAAGTTATATTTTATCAAAAAAAAATGGGGAACTATCATTTATATTTAACAGAGGATGCAAGAGTATTACAAATCTATTAAATGTTATAGTTTTTCAAATAATTCCAATAATTATAGAATTTGTTTTGTATTTATATATATTGACTTATAAAATACATTATAGTGTTTCCATTGTTACATGCTTGAATATGTTGCTATATATTATTTTTACAACTTTAGTAACTAAAAGGAGAACTATTATTAGAAAAAATATGAATAAAGCCGAACAAAATACGTTCAATATATTTTTGGACTCTATACAAAATATTGAACAAGTTAAATATTATACAAATGAAATACATGAACTAAAAAAATTTTTGAAAGAGCAGAAAAAATATGAAAAAGAAGCTGTAAATGTTCAAAAATCTTTGTCTTTTTTAAATTTTGGTCAACAAATTATATTAAATTTCAATTTATTTCTTTGCTTATATTTAACATATTTGAATATTTCAAATGACGTTTTTCCTTTTAGTTACTTGGTGTTAGTCAACACACTGTTATTTCAATTAGCTATACCACTAAACATGTTTGGTACGATATACAGAGAAACAAAATTGAGTTTGGTTGACATAGAATGTATGATTAAAATTTTAGCAAAGAAAATTAAATCAGTAGACTATGGTAGTAAAATGGATATCCAAAATGGTCTTATCAAATTTGAAAATGTTTACTTTAGATACCCGTTATTAGAGAATACCAAAGAATCAGAAGAAAAAAATGGTAAGACAAAAAATAACATAATTAAAACATTGTTTAATAACACGAAAATTTTTTTAAAAAAATTTAAAGAAAAATGCATGCTAAAAAATAAGAGCGAGAATAATATATATAGTGATGATATAAAAAATATGAGTAATGAAATAAAAAATAATTTGAACCATGAAATAAAAAAAAATATTGGAATTAATTTAAAAGAAAATAATTATTTGTTTGAAAATTTTACATGTCGTATTGAAGATGGAGAAAAAGTAGCTGTAATAGGAAAAAGCGGTTCAGGTAAAAGTAGCTTGATTAAATTATTATTAAAATTTTATGAATTAAATGGTGGAAATATATACATTGATAATAAAAACATAGATAATATAAATTTATACACACTAAGAAAAAGCATATGCGTTGTTCCACAAGATACTATTTTATTTAATAACACTATTTCTTATAATATTAAATATGGTAATTTTCATTGTTCCAACGAAGAAATGATTGAAGCATCTATTAAATCAGAATTGCATGATAAAATTTTAAAAATGGAAAATAAATATGATACAATTGTTGGTGAAAGAGGTACCAAATTATCAATTGGAGAAAAACAAAGAATATGTATAGCCAGATGTTTTTTAAAAAATTCAAAAATAATTGTTTTAGATGAACATGCAAGCAATTTAGATAACGAAAATAAAAAATCTATAGAAAAAGCCTTAAATAAATTATGTATGGGTAAAACAACTATTATTATTACCCATACAATGGAAAATCTTAAAAATATGAACAAAATCATATTTTTTTGTGGAAAAAATATATATGTAGGTAGTCATCAAGAACTAATTGATAACAATTCATTATATAAAGAGTATTACAATTCAAAAAACAATAGAATTTTATGAGAAAAGAAAACTCATTACATTCTCTTTTTTATTTTACTCTTTATTTATTCTTTGAATTTTAATGTTATTTTATTTTACGTTTCGATTTTTTGTTAATATAAATATTGTAATTTTTAATTAAATTTTATATAGTTTATTTGCCTTTTTTTTTTTTTTTTTTTGACATAAAAATATTTTGCTTTTTCTTTTTTTCTTATTTTCAATTTTATATGAATTATTTATAATAATATATATTTATTTTATTTATAATTTTTTTAGATTATCTTTATATACAATTTATATTTGTGATGTTTAATTAATATTGCATTTTATTCCCTACAATTTTTTCTGTTTATCTTAAATTTATATTTTTCAATATTTATCTTTTTCATACTGGTATTACTTGAAAAAATAACAATATATAAATTTTTTAAAATAATTTTTATAATAATAATTAAGTTAAAAAGAAAAAAAACAAATAAAGTTGTTAATTTTATTTATATATTTAACAAAATTAAAAAAAAAAAAATAAAGGGGAAACAAATATGTAGTATAGAAAAAATACTTAAAAGTAAACATATTATCTATTTTTATTTTATTTTATTTTTTTCATTTAAGTAAACCATTTTATTTTTACATATTGCAGTCATAACATTTTTTTGGAAAAATCCAAATTTCCATATTTTTTATGATAAGGCAATAAAGAACTTCTTGAAACAACTTCAACGTTTTTTAATGTGTATAAATTAAATTCAATACTACGAAATGAATAAAATGTAATATAGCCCATACCCTGTATATGTATATCATAACTACTATTATCACTATCATTGTTAGTATTATTTAAGTTAAAATAATATTTTTTAAAGTCATTAATTTCGTCAAATCTTTCAACTGAAAAAGGAGGATAAAGAAATCCGCTTTTTATTTTTTCTCGAAGAAAAACATTAGGATCTTTCGAAAATTTCTTTCGTTTTATTACTGGAATTTTGTCAGAAATAAAAAAAGAAATAATTGAATAATATTTTTGAATATTTAAAATATGAATATATAAAATACCACCAACAAAAATGTAATCATTTTCATTTATATACATGGAAGGTATTTTTTTTTTTAGTTTAGTACAAACTACATATTTCAATTCTTCAAAATTTAAGTGCGATAAAATAGAATTGTTAGAAATTATTCCTGGTGTGTCATTAATAGTTAAATTTTTGTTTAATTTAATCTGAATGTTTTTTAGGGTTGTTCCCGGTATAATACTATTGCTAATTGAGAAATTTTTTTCTTTTTTTTTAATATTTTTTAGTAAATAATTTATTAATGATGATTTTCCACTATTAGCGTTTCCAACAATATATATATTTAAATTTTTTACACCATAATTTTTTTTGTTGTTTTTTTTCATAAAGTCTTTTGAATTTTCTTTTTCTTCATCATAACCTATCGGATTCTCAAAATCATTTTCTTCCTCTTTTAAATCATTAGTATTATATTCGTTTGTCTCATTTCTTTTAATAAGCTTTTCATTGTTATTATTCTTTTTTTTTTTTTTAATAACTTTCTTACTATTCATGTATACAGTGTATATTAATTTTTTTACATTGTATCCTGTTTTTGCACTTACTAAAAATATATTTTTAAATAACACATTTATTTTATTACTTTTTAGAAAACTATAAATGTAGTTTTTAATGGTAAATTCTTTGTAGTCCTTTAGTAGATCTATTTTATTTACACAAAAATAAAATCCTTCAACCTTACCTTTATCGTAGTGGATTTTCTTATAAATATTATACAATTTATTTAAATTGGAGTAGACATATAAATCTAATATGTCAACAATATATATAATACAGCATCTTTTTTTAAAAATATTTATAACATACTTTTCGAAATCATGTGCACTAATTTCATTATTATTAGTGTAATTAACTATTAAATTATTATATATTTTGTTTTTATACTTTAAATTAAAACATCTTTCACATATATAAGGATTTTCATTATTATCCTCTTCTTCATAACTTTCTTTTAATATGGAATTTTTATTCAAGTCATAAAAATGGATATTCTCATTTTCCCTATTATCATTAATATTAGTTTTGTCATTATTACTATTTTTATTATTTTCAAAAATATTGTTAATATTTTCTCCTCTAAAACTGAAAAATTCATTTAATTTATTTTTGTAATTTATTAGATCATCTTGATTTTCTTTATGTTCATCATAAATATCATGTAATAACTTTTTTTTATCCAAATCTTCATCTTTATTTACAACTTTTTCATAAATATGATTTTTCAAAAATCCAAATTTATCTTTATAAGTTGACTGAAACATAATACCACAACCTACACAAGTATTTTTACTTAATTTAACTTTTACGTCCATACTTTTAAAAAAATCTTCAACCTTTTCTTTTTCTTTATTTAATTTATCATCTTTTATCTCATCATTTTCTTTATTTATTATATTATTATTTTTATTCTCTAAAATTAAATTAATATATCTATCAATTTCCTTATCTTTAATTTCATTGTCTCTTTCATCTTCATTATTAACATTATTAGTTTCACTAGTTTTTCCTTTTTGTTTTTGTTTATTTTTTAATTCCTCTTTAAAATATTTTAAAGCTTCTTCATAATTTACAATATTAAGATTTTTTTTTACATCTTCATTTAATTTTACCAAATTTAAAAAATCATTTGTTTTTTTTTGTTTTTCTATCATTTTTTCTATATAAATATTTTTCGATGAATTAATTACATTTAAATTATTTTCCTCCTCTTCTTTTTTACTTATATTTTTTAATGGTAATGTATTATCATTTAGTTTTGTTTCATTAGTATTCATTTCATTTTTTTCCCCTTTTAAATCTAAGATATTATTTATTTCTTCAAAGTTTATTAATTCTTCTTCTAACTCATCAACAGGATCAAATATAAAATTTTCACAGCCATTTTCAATTCTTTTTTTTTTCTTTGAATATACAGATATAGAATAATTTTTAATATCACCAAGAAATTTATTATATATTTTATTTTCAAATATATTATATTTTCTCTTCAGAAAAAAAAAATTTCTGCTCATAAAAGAGGTTTCATGAAAACAAAATAATTTAAAATTTTTGTTGTTTTTTTTTTTCTTTTTTGAGTTTAAAAACAAATGAATGTATTTACTTTCTGTTTTACATTTATGTAAAATTTTTTTAAAATTAAAAAATTCATCATTTTCATTATAAATATAATTTTTTAAAAATTCTTCAGAAGACACAAAAGAAAAGTTATGTTCATTTATTGTACTTAAATAATATTGTATACTTCTACTTAAACTTGAGTTATACAATTTCAATGTATTCATTAAAGTATCATAGTTATTAATTTCCTTTTTATTATTGATAAATAATTTTAAATTAAAGGAAATATAATCATTAGATAAAAATGTATCATCAAATAGGTTATAAAAGTATTTTTTCTTCTCTCCTGTATTTTTATGTATAATTTGATTGTATAAATCACTGTCAATCAACATATTTTTTTTTTCATCATAATTAATTAAAAAATTGTCCTTTTTGTTATATTCTAATTCATCTTTTTCTTTATTAAAATATTTTATATCTACCTTTTTTAATTCATAAAAATGTAAATCATCCCCCCATATTTTTAAGTAAATATATAATAAACTACTTAAATATTCATCATGTAAATTATTGAAATCAATTTTATTATTTATTTCTTTAATTATACTTTGTTTCTTATAAAATCTCTTTTTATAAGGTAATGAGCATAATTTTTCAAAATTCATATTATTTACAAAATCTTCAATATTTATTTTATCTTTATTTAAATATTTATTATCCATATTTACATCTTTTATTTTTATTTCATCTATAAAATTATGCATTCCTGAATCATACACTATTACTCCTATATCTGTACGAAATTCACATTTATATATATTTTCATAAAAAAATTTTATTAATATTATATTATTTTTTCCTTCCTTTTTTTCTTCATCATTATCATTTTCTATATTATTTTTTTTGATTAAAGCATATGAAATGCTATTTAAAAATCCTCTTTTATTTTCATGATTATCTTTATGTTTTTCATAATCATTTTCGTTAGAAAAATTTTTATTTTTATCATTTTTATGATTTGAATTTTCATACATGTTATTTTCTTCATTTACTTTATATTCATTGATATTTCCATTAATTATATTATCACCATTTTGGCAATTATTGTCTTGATTATCTCTATTATTTTCATTATTGTTATACTGATCATAATCTTGATTATCTCTATTATTTTCATTATTGTTATACTGATCATAATCTTGATTATCTCTATTATTTTCATCATTGTTATACTTATCATTATCTTGATTATCTCTATTATTATCACCATTCTGGTAATTAATGTCTTGATTATCTCTATTATTTTCATTATTGTTATACTGATCATCATCTTGATTATCTCTATTATTTTCATTATTGTAATCTTGATAATTATCTTGATTATCTCTATTATTTTCATCATTGTTATCCTGATCATCATCTTGATTATCTCTATTATTTTCATCATTGTTATCCTGATCATCATCTTGATTATCTCTATTATTTTCATCATTTTTTTCTTCTTCATTAGCTATAATATGCTGAAAATTTCTTCCATTCATTTTGTTTTTATTTTTTTTTAAATTTGATTTTTTATTAAATCCTGAATTTTTTTTTCTTTTGGATGTTTTAAAACACTTTGGAGTATCATCATCATATAATATATTTTCAATTTCATTAATATTCTTTTGTTCTTCTAAAGAATTAAATTTATCTAAATAGTCGTTAAATGAATTAACATTTCGTACATTTATTTTTTTTTTATATAGTTTATTTTCTTCTTGTTCAACGAACTTTTGTAATTGCATTACATTCTCTTTTTCCTTTGATTTTTCAAATAAAACTGAATTCAGTATATTGTATATTTTATATATATCTATATTAAATTTCACAAATATGTTATTATATGTATTTTTTCCAAAAAATAAGTCAATATAATGATTAATTTCGCTTATCTCCATTGTATTATTTTCTATTTTTTTTATATATTTATCTAATTCTTCATTTTCTTCTTTTGAATTTTTATTATCTATATTTATATTTAATTCTTCTGATTCTTTATATACTTCTTCTTCATTATTTATAAAGTATTCTTTATTTAATTTACAATTAGGAATGTTTTTTTTTGCTTTTTCCTTTTTGTAACTTTTTTTTTTCTTTTTTTTAATTTCTTCATTAACATCATATTCAAAGTTAACCATTTTTAATATGTTCATAACATCGTAATCAAAAGTATACTGAAAATTTTCATTTTTTTTTTCTTCTTTTATTTTTAAATATTCAATAACTATGTTTGTGCAAATACAAGCCAAAATAGAAATCAGCTCACTTTTTTTTAATCTATCATCTTCATTAAATGATTCCTTAAAAATTTTATCAAAATTACTTAAAATTTTCCATTTTTTTGTTTTATATTTCCAATAAATACCACAATGTTTTTTGTTTAAAAGAAAGCATTTATTAAAACTTTTTTCTTTCTTTCTTTTTTTATTTGATTTTAAAACTAACTTTTTATTACGAAATGTTTTGCATTCTCTGCTATTATATAAACTATTTATATTATTTATAAAAAACAAATTTTGAAAGTAATTATTTTTTAAAATATACGAATTACATTTTGTGTAAATAAAAATGTTTATTAAAAGAAAAATAACAATTTTCAAAAACATTTTAATTCAAATAAAAATAAATTTTTAAACGTTCTTAAAAAATATAAAAGTTCATTAAAAAAAAAAATTTCAAAAAATTTTCATAAAAAAATTATTAATAAAAAATTATGAGTAAAAATTTATATAATAATATTTGCTTCAGTCATTGATAAAATAAAAAAAAAATGAAGTATGAAAAACAGTTAAAAAATAACACGAATGCTTTAAATTTACATACTGAAGAAAAAAATAAAGAAAATGAAGGATTTAAAAATGAAGTTAAGAATCAAGAAAAAACAGAATTAAAAAATAAAGAAAGTTATAACTCTTCAGTTCATTCAAATTCTAATAATTCCCAATTAAAACAAAATTTAGGAAATTTGCTAGGATTATATTATTCAAGTGAAGAGGAAAGTGAAGGAAATATTGAAGAGAAGAATCAAATAATAAACAAACATAGTAGTAAAGAAGAAAATACAAATGAATGTAGTTACAAAAACATAAATGAAGAAAAAATTATCGAAAATAAAAATGAAATCAAAAATTTAAGTAAAGTTAGTTGTGAAAATGAACAAATCAGTGAAATTATGAATGAAAAAAAAACTGATAACAAAGGTAAAAAAGTGATTGAGATTAAAAATGAAAGAAATCCTAATAATGAAAGCATAAATAAAGATGAAATTAAAAATAATATAAAAATTAGTAATGAAAAAGAACCTATAAAAAATGATTGCAGTCAAGAAGGCGCAAATGAATGCAATACACAAAGAAAATATATCAATGAAAACAAAATTTCATTGAAAAATCTGAGTGAAATAAATGAAAACTATGAAAGTAAAAATGACAATTTTAATACTAATACAAATATAGGCTTTATGAATGAAGGAAATAATGTAGTACATAATAAAAATTATTCACATATTCACGAATACAATAAATTACCAATTAATAATATAAATAATATTTATATGAACTACCCATATAATATGTATGAAAATAATAATTATCTATACAATAATTTAAATAATAATCTGTTAAGTTATGATATGAATAATAATTCATTACTACATACAAATAATATTAACGTAACTAATAAATCTGAAAATATTTATAATGGTTTGGGATTTTCTAAAAAAAAAGAGTTGAACGTAGATTTAGCAAATATTCCTATAATAGATCAAAGTAAAATACTAAGTGGATGGAAACCTAATATAACACAAGAAGAAAAAAAAAGTAAAAAATATAATATAAAGACAAAAGTTTATAATCCAATTAATAATACTTTTGATAAAGTTATTATTCATGGGAAAAATCAAAAACGAAAACATCAAATAAATTGGTTAGCTAAGGAAGCAGTTGAAAAAGAATACGAAATTTTGCAAAAAACTAATTACAATAAAAGAAGAACAACTAATGAAAAATATGGATGGTAAATTAAAATAAGTTAACTTTTTTTTTAAATTGTTCCCGTTATATATCTTTTTTGTTAAATTCTAAGCTATCGCTCTTTTTGTAAATGCTTATACTTTTTTTTTTTTTTTCTGTTTTTATAATTTTTGTAATATGGCTTGTATTTTTGCATTAGTTTTTTTTTTATTAATTATATTAACTTTTTAGTGTTTGCAGTTTTAAAATTAAAAAAATATTATAAAAAATATATATATATATATAAATTAAATTAACAAAGAAAAGATGAATTTAATTACAAAAAATGTAAATTTCTCATAAAAAATATAATATTATATTATTTTTTATGAGTAGTAATATTAACATGAAAAAATATATTTGAGTAAATTATTGAACAAATAATAAAAATATTAATAATAAATATAAAAATTAAAATATAAAGAAAATGGTGTAAATTTAAAAATAATATGTAAATTTTAAAATTTTGACAATATATTTTAATTAATTATAATTAATGATAATAATATAAAATATAAAAATTAAAGTTCTTTATAAATGAATTTTGTTAAAATGATAAAGGATTCAATTAATTAATTAATTCTTAAAAATTATATTTATCATTATTTTTTCTTGAATAATTATTAACTTACTATTCCTTTTCAATTTTATTTTATAATTTTTTATGTTTTTGATTCTATAAATTTTTTTTTTTTTATTTGATAAAAATGTATCTCTCAAGCTAAAATTAAGAGTATTATGTTTTCTTGTAAAAGGAATATATTCTAAAATATATATATAATTTGTATATAAAAATTAAAAATTTTGAAATAACTCTAAATATTTACATCGAAAAAAGCATTAAGAAGTAGAACTTTTATTTTTACATTTATCATTAAAACTTCCATCTTTATAAGGTTCTAAAATATTGTATAAACTATTTATACTTAGGTTACCATAACAATATAATAATATGTAAAATCGTTATCCACCTTTAATAATATTATAAATTACTATAAACCTCATTTTTAAATCAAAAAATACTCTTAAATACTCTAAAATAAATTAATTTTATTTGTTCTGTTAATATATATGACGTTGCAATTAGTATTTACCATATTTTAATTTGTCACTTCATTATAAATGTTATCCTTTTCTTCATTAAATATAAATTCCACCAATTATTTTTTTGTAAATCTGATTTTTATTATGTATTTCAGAAATATTTATATATAATGTTTTATTATTGTTATTCTTTTTTTTTTTTTTTTTTTTTTTTTTTAAATCATTTAAAAATTATATTAATAATATTCCTTCAACTTTTTGTAATTATTTAAATTTAATTCGATGATAACCCCTTTCTTTAATCCATTTTTTATTTTTTTATTTTATTTAACAAAAACTCAAATAACTTAATTATATCATTAGATTCAAACATAATACAATCATTTATTTCCACTGCTGGTACTTGAAATTTATTTCCTTTTATTTTTAATTCATAATAAAATTCACTTCTATCATATGAATTTTCTTTGTTTATATTTTTTAATAAAACAACTATTGGTTTATTAGTTTTTGATACTTCTTCTAATTTGCTTTTTTCATAATTTTTAATAATTTCAATATTTTTGTTTTTTTCTAAAAAATTTGTTACTTTGTTGCAATATGTGCATAATGTACTATAATAAAGTGATATTACATAACTATCTGATTGATCACGATTTAATTTAATTAATAATTCTTTATACGTACTAACAACATGTAACGGTCTTAATCTATTCCTATTAAACGGTTTTTTATTTTCATTTTGCACAAATCCTAAAAAAAAAATAGCTAAAATGATAAAAAAAAGTTTCATATTTATATGTTATGTATAAGAAAAAAATATATGTAACTTTTTTTTTCTTATTTTTTTCAAAATTTTATGTATATATATACTAATTTATTATTATTTTTATTATTTAATTTATTTTTTAAAAATTAAATATTACAACTTTTCTATTTTTACTATAAATAACATATATAAAAAAAATTTAAGGAGATGTTATTTAATTCAATAAAAAAATATACCATTCTTGTGTTGCCTAAAACAAAATGCACATACAGAACAAACAATTATAGAAAAAAACAAAAATCTCATGTCCTTCATTTTAATAAAAAAGATTAAAAGGTACTAAAATTAATAATAAGCAAAAAGTAATAAAAATATTTAATAAGCATGCAATTTAGTTTAAAAATATATGGGCTTCATTTTCAGTAAGCTGTTTGTTATTAATAATTATTTTATATTTTTTATTTACTTAAAGGTATTTTATTTTGTATAACTTTTAATTATAATAAAAACATTATTATTCTTTTAATCTACTTATAGCTTTATTTATTTATGATTATTTTTTTTTTTTTTTTTATAGTGGTAAAAAAAAAATAATTTTTATGTTTTTACAATTTAAAAGGAAAAAATTTTATGAGCCATAATATATATAGTGCATGTAAATTTATTATCAAATTTAAATAATAATAAACAAATAAAGTATTCTTAAAAAATATTTAAAATTTTTAATAATTAATAAACATGGAAAAAAATGCTAATTATATGTGAATATAAACGAATATTAAGATATTAATGTTTTCAAATGAACAAATAAAAGTTTTTTTTTGTAAAAAATAAAAAATGTAAAAGCCAAAAAAAAATAAATAAATGTGATTAAAAAAAAAAAAAAAAAAAATAAATTGATCAGTCTCTTAAAGAAACGGTAAAAGAAAAAATCGAAACATTTTTGTTATTTATTATGATCTAATTTTCTTAGTTTAATTAAAATGTCTTTTTAATAGCTTATTCTTTGTAATTATTTAATGTATATAATTAAATTGTGTAAATTTTTTAGGATCTTTTCATTTCTTCAAAACAATATATTTAAAAGAATCAAACTATTAAAAGTTATTTAATATTATTCCTTATTTTTGTAGTAAAATTATTTTCTTCCCCTTTTTCATTAAATAAAATTTTAAAAACATATGCACTTTTTTTATCTATAAAATAGTAGATTTATCTTATTTTATAATATTTTTTTTTATGTAGTTTTATGTTTTTAACAAAAGTATATTTCATGTAATTAAAAAATAAAAATAAATTTCAAGAAGTTAATGGAAATCTTCATAATTATACTGTATAAATAAACTATAATTTTTAATACATTTAACTCCTTTTTTAGTATTATATTCTTTGATAATTAAATGATTTTAAAAAAAAAAATAATTAAATTATGTCAAAATATATAGCATAATGGTAATTTTTTTAAATGTTAATTTTACATGTGAGGTTGCAGTATTACTAAAATTGTCCATTTTTGTTTTGTCATATATAAAATTTTATTTATTCTTAAGTTATTCGTTTGTTGAATTAATTAGTGTTCCACTAAAAGAATAATTGCTACCAATTTCTTCTGTAAAATCATTATTTAACCCTTTAGAAAAAGCGGAATCACTAACTTTTCTATTTTGGTCACCAACGTACTCAACAACATAAGCGCTGATTCCATCAGCAGAACAAACACTGGGACTGCTTGATCTCATCATATTGTTATTTCTAATACCATGAAAATTATTTAAATTGTTAGAATTTCCATAATCTTCATAAGGAATATTTGAAAAAAATTTCGATTTATATCTATTTAAACATGTATCTTCAAATTTGTTCATATTACTGTTAATTTGGTTTGGTAATTTATTCATATCCGAAATATTATTACAATTTTCAACATAATATGTGGAACCTAAATTGTTTATGTCATTCATATATGCAACACTGTTACGAGTACTTTTTGGAAATGGTAAGCTTTGGTTATTTATGTTTTTTTGAAAATTCAAGCCATATTTGGAATCTTCAAAAGTAGAAACTTGCCCTGATTTATGGGCATTATTAACTAACGGATTAATTGAACTATAATTTCTAGGTAAGCTATTATTGTTACATACCAATTTTTGCATACTGCTAGGATCATTCATTTCATTTGAAGAAAATATATTTGCTTCTTTTATTGAATTATTTAAATAACTATTATTTTCTATAGAGTTTAAATTGTTTTCGTTCATATTTATGTTGTTGTTTAAGCTCTTTGAAAATTTTAAACAATTTAAATTGTTTTTACTTAAGAATTGTTGACCTTCATTATAATCAAATTTCGAAAATACGTTCGATAAAGGTTTATTATTCTCTTTATTTTCGTTGATATTCATATTATTAAATAAATTATTATTACTAAAATTTTGATTGTTGAAAATGTTATCTACACTCATTGATCTTTGCAAATTAAAGTTATTTGTATTTACAATATTAAATAATTCATTTCTTTTCATTGGACTAAGAGAATTTAGATCCAACTTTTTTGTATATACTGAGCACTTACCAGTAGTTATATTATTTTCAATATTCTTAGAAATAACAGTGTCATGTGTTACAATATATGGCTTGTGGATTGGTACTTCTATTATTTTTTTACCTTCATATTTATATATTGGCTTAATTCTCTTTGAAACAGGTACAACTACAGGTTTATCAATATATTTATTTATGTAATATGGCTTATCTATAATTTTAATTTTAGGTACTTTAACTGGAACTGGTACATCTATTATTTTAGGTATAGTCTTTACTAATTCAACTGTTTGTATTTTAGGAACATATCTTATTTTCTCTATTGGGACATCACGATATTTAATTATAGGTACATAATTAGGTTTTTCTATTATTTTTCTTACTGGAATTTTAACTTGTTTTATTACTTCATTTGGTATTTCTACGATTTTTTTTACAGGCACTGTTTTTATAACTTCTCCTATATCATCATATTCTTCATACCTGTTAACTATTTTTACAACAGGAACCTCAATATATTTTGGTATTATTTTTGTCTCAACTCTATTCTTGTATATTATTCTTTCCTTTATTTCTGGTTTTTCCACAATTTTTACAATCTCTTGTAATTCTGGAACTTCTACTATTTTATCTTGAAAATGCAATTCTGGAACTTCAATTTTTGTTTCTACATATTTTTTTATTGGTTTTTTAACCATCTTTTCAACTTCTTTAATTTCATATTTATTTATATATTTATTAACCTTGTGAACTACAGGAACTTCAACAATTTTTTCCACAACTTCCACTTCTCGGTACTTCGGAATTTTTATTGTATCAAATCCTTCATGAACTATTCGTTTGTCTATAACATGAGAACTATGCTTTGCTCTAGAATAATCGGTATGAGAGCTAATTTTTTCAGAATACGAAACATCATTTCTAACAAGCTCATTTTCTCTAATTGGTTTTGATTTAAAAATGTCATTATTTATTAAAGATTTATCTGTAATATTGTTATATTTATGATCAATGTAATTCGAAGTTTCCTCTATTTTACCATCATTGCTTTTTTTATCATTAGTGAAGTAAGAAGTTGAACTTACATTATTATCACAAATATTTTTATCAACTATATTATTATAATTACCAACTTCTGATGTTATATTGTAGCTGGTGCTATTAAAATAACTATTGTCAGGACTATACGGATTACCATTCATATACTGGGAAGAATCAAGAATGTTTGAATTATTACTACCCATAGGAGTATGACTACTATACATATTTAAAAAATCCATTTCATTTGATATATTAGGGTCACAATTTGTATCTAAAGATGTATTAAATGTATCTAGTCTTTTACTTGTACACTCAAAATTACTTAAATATGGAAAAGGACTTCTTAATTTTTGATCAATAATAATATTTTTATTTGAATAAGAATTTAAATTATTACTTGTATAATAATTAAAATTATTGTTTGCATAAGAATTCAAACTATTATTGACATAAGAGCTCAAATTGTTATCAATATAAGAATTAAAATTATTGTTAGAGTAAGAACTTAAAAAATCAGTTGTATTAGAATTAAAGTTATGTGCGAAATGTTTTGATTTATTATCTGAATAAAAATGCGAATTATTATTAGGATTATAATATATATTATTTTCGTCTTTTGTTGAATTATCTCTAAAAGTAATTGTATGAGATATATTTTTTGGATCACTCGATACATACAATGCTTTATTTAAATTTGTTTTATTATTTTTTTCAGTATTTAAAATATCGTTATTGATTCTTGATGTTTGAATGTTTATAATATTTTCCTGATTATTAATATCTCCTTTAATTTTGTTACTATTTAATTTACTAGAAATATTATTTTCATCTGAATGCCTATCGCTTCTTTTAGCTTTTTCTGGAATTACACTACAAGTACTTGTATTGTCTACTTTATTTAATATGTTAGTACTATTTAATTCTTGTGAATTATTTTTATCTATTTTTTTATAATTGACGTTAGAAGATGTTTTTATATCATATATAAATGAATCTGTATTATTAGCATTTAAATTTCTCGTATTATTTAATTTTTCCAATATTTTTATACTAACGTTACTACTAGTATTTGATCCGGCTTCTCTCTCCTCAGAAGAATCCTGAAAAATAAAATATATATAATTATGTATCTATATTATTCGATTGTTAAAAATAAATTATAAAGAATTATAACAAAAAATAATATATTTTATATAATTTATTTAAAAAAAATTTATAGATTTTCATATAACAAATATTCTTTTCAAAATTTTGAATAATTAATTGTTTTAAAAAAATTAATCAAGGTGTAAAGGTAAATAAATAAAAAAAATTTTCTATTTTACACAAAATTTCGTAGATGTAACAGAATCTTTCGATAATTTTTTTTGTAATAATTTCCTATTCTGTAAAAAAAAAAAAAAATTAAATGTACTTAAAAAATATATGTAAATTTATAAAAAAAAAAAATTAGATACACATTTAAAAAAAAGAAAAAATCAAAAAATTACTTGATCTCGCTTTGTGCTATCAGTTTTTGTTGTACTTTTCAGCATATTGATAAAATATTTAGTATTTGACTATTATTTTAAACATTAAAATATATTATCAATGTATATATATATTAAAATAAACAAATATCTTTAATTTTGAAAAAATTGTAGGTTTATTTCTTTTATTTCATGTCTAATTTTTTCATATATTTAGAGACTAAGACTATTCTCTATAAAATATTATACCAGTAGCACAAAAATATTTCCTATCAGCTAGTAATATGTTGCTATATTTAAAAATATTAAAGAAAAAAAAAAATAAAATATAATAAAAAATAAACAAAAAAACATAATTTTTTTTTTAGAAGTTCGTATATAAATGTAAAAAATAACATAAACAAATTTAATAAAAGGATATTTTTACTAATAAAAGATGTAAAAATTATGATTTTTTTTTTTTTTGGAAAATAAGAACAAATATATGAAAAAACAGATAATAATAAAATATTTTAAAATTTAGCCTATTGCCTTGTTTTTATTAAAAATTAAAATTTTATATAAATATATATATATATATTTTTATATGTTTTTTAATGTTTTATAAGTAAAATAGCTAATAATACACACAATTAAAATTATAACTGGTTCATAAAAAAAAATGCTAAATATTATTGTAAATAGTTGTAAAAAAAAAAAAAATTTGATAAAAAAAAAATAAACCTATCTTTAGAAAAATAAATATTCAACTGTAAGATGAGAAGAATCGAAAGCTAACTAAATTTTAAACTTTTTTACAGTTATCTATATATGTAAATTTTTTTTTAATGGTTTTATACTTGTGCATCTTAAATATATTTTTTTCAATATTTTATTAATATTTCATATAAATTTATCTTTGTACAAAAAAAAAAAAAAAATTTTTTTTTAACTATCTTTTTATAAGTATTATTAATGAAATTTAATAAATGTTAGTAATTATTTAAAAGGGGAAAAAAAAAAATTTTGTTCTGATGGAACAAAAAAAACAGATTGGGGATGTTGCATAAAATTGATCACGTTAAGTAAACAGATATAACCTCAATGGTCATTCAATTTATTAAAGAAAAAAATAATTAAAAAAAAAAAATAAAAAAAAAAAATTAAATAAAATAAAAATACAAATTAAAAAGATAATAATTAGGTGTGCATGGAAAAAAAAAGTAAAATAATGAGTATTAATATGGTTTTGGCTTGGTAGCTATTTTTACTCTTTTTTTTTTTTTTTTTTTATTTCTTTTTTCATTTAAATGGTATAATAAAATATAGAAAAATGTATATATAATATTTTACAAGTATATATATTCAAATAATTCATAATGAAATTGTGTTAATATTTGTATGTAATATATATATATATATATATATTAAAAAGTGTGTTTTTTCATTTTTCCTGAAATTTCCCGTTCCAAATTTAATATTACATTGGTTTTATATCATTGATTATTTTTTTTTTCATAAAAATTAAGAATGAAGGAAAATGTGCTCATAAAAAAATATTTTATTAATACTTTGCTAATTTCTCTTAAATATTTCTGCCATTTTATGATTCAGAACATATAATGATTTTCTGTTTCTAAAATAATAAAAAAATTTTATTTCATTTATTTTTTGTGATATCAGAACTATTTTTAATATTTATTATAAGATATAAAAATTATTATTTTTTAATATTTTCAAGTATTTGTATAATCATTATTACAGTTAAATGTTAATTTTTATTTAAATTTTTACACACACCATTCAAATAAAAAAAACAAAAAATTATATATCCAAAATTATAACTATACAGAAATTTTTTCATAACTAAAAACTAAAAAGAGAAGTAAAAAAAATGCAATTAAAATTAGACTTACATTTAATAACTTAAATGATAAAAATATATATGATACTACTTTCATTTGTAAAAATCTGATTAAAACATATAAAGACATTAACTCTTTAAAAACGTGTATTCTTTTATCATTTTATTTATATAAAATATATAAATATATGATAAAGAATAATTATGAATATCTTAGATGATACAATTATGTAATTTATATAATAATTTTAGAATTAATATTTAATTAGTTGTAATAATTACTCATTTAAAAAACAAATAAAAAAAAATATAATAAAAATATAAAGAGAAACTCTTGTTGAAAACAACTTTTAAGAAAAAATAAATTAATATACAACATAAAGTTATATTCACAGGAAAAAAATAAAATAGTTCATTTGAATAAGAAAAATATGCAATTTTTTTTTTTTTGAAAATAAATATATACACATTACTATTAAGTATATTTATTAATATTATAAAATTTTTTTTTTTTAAAAAAATTATAAAATTTAGACAAAAAAAGTTCTAAATGATTTAGAAAAAAGAAGGCACTATAAAAATAGAACCCATTTAATTTTTTTTAAAAATGCTTATATTTTCCTTTTATATATGTTCTAAAAATGCTTGTAATTTTATATCATAAATTAAAAAAAAAAAAAAAAATAGAATATAAAGTTAAATAGTTAATATTATTGACATGCAATAAAAGTACATATTTATTTTTATATTTAATGAAAAATTAAATAAAAAAATTGACAACGGAAAATGCAATAGATAAAGCATTTATTAAATTATATTTAATAATATTATTTCTATAAAAATAAATAATTTATTTAAATTTATAAAAAAAATAATGATCCTATAAATGTCACATATGCAACAAATTTCTTTCAACAGCCTTATTCCATTCTATAATTTTCTTTTTTCTTTTTTTATCTTCCATCTTACAATGATAGACAGAATCGCTAGCTCTTAATAGCCTTTTAACAGAATCCAAATCTTTCCATATTTTTACACCTAAACCTGCTAATACCGCTGCTCCTAAAGCTGTTACTTCCTTATATTTAGATACTTCAATTTTAGTATTTATTATATCAGAATTAAATTGCATAAAGGCTTTATTTTTAGTCATTCCTCCATCACACCTTAAAACATGTAGCATTTCTATACCCATATCTGATATTAGTGAATATACAATTTCATTTAATTGAAAAACAATGCCTTCTAATAAAGATCTAACAATTTGATTTTTGTCTGTATTAAAAGTCATACCACAGATAGATGCTCGTGCATCTGGTCTCCACCTTGGAGCATATAAACCACTAAAGGCAGGAACAAATGTAACACCACCTGTGTCTTCATATTTTTCCATAATATCATTTGTATCAGATGGATCATTAATTAAATTATTTTTAATAAGCCAAGAAACTCCAGATCCAGCAGTACCAATTGAACCTTCAAGAGCATAATTTGGCTCATCATCTTCATTAAATTTATAACAAACTGTAGTAATTAATCCACAAGATGAATATACAATTTTATTTCCTGTGTTAATTAAGAGGAAAACACCAGTTCCATAAGTACATTTGGCTTCTCCTTCATCAAATATAGCTTGTCCTATACATGCACTTTGTTGATCTCCGATGCATCCTGTAATTGGAACATTTAAATAATCAGGAACTAGCTCATTTTTTACTAGTCCAAAATTTGTACAATTGTTTTTTATTTCTGGTAAAGAATTCATATTTGTAATACCAAATATTCTACATAATTTTTCATCCCACTGCAACGTTTTTATATCCATCAGCAATGTTCTGGATGCATTTGTGACATCTGTATAACATTGACCTTTGGTTAAATTATAAATAAGCCATGTATTTATATTTCCAATCATAGCTGTACCATCTGATACTTTCTGTTTTATTATTTCATTATTTTGAATTAACCATAATATTTTAAAAGCACTAAAGTAAGTATTGAAGTAAGTTCCAGTTTTTTTCTGAAAATCATCATTATTGTATTTTTCAGAAAATTCAGCAACCATGTCTTCAACGCGAGTATCTAACCACACAATTGCATTATATAATGGTTTTCCTGTAAATTTATCCCATATTATGACGGTTTCCCTTTGGTTAGTAATACCTATACATTTTATAACTATATTCTTATATTTTTCCTTTAATGAATTTGCACCCTCATTCATTAATTTATATAAATTATCCATTATTTCTATTGGGTCATGTTCATACCATCCAGGCTTAAAACATTTCTGTTCATGAGGTAAGTTATTCATATGAAGCACATTTAATTCTTCATCAAAGAAAACCAGTTTAGTGGATTGAGTACTCTGATCAATACTTAATATTATATTCATTTTTAATAAGATTTAAAATTGAATTTATGTGTATATTGATATAATTGCTCAACAAAAAAAAATTATATGTATAACAAAATATTTATTAAGTTAAATATAACGAAATATTATAATTTTTAAAACAATAAATAATATATATGTAATTATTTTATAATTAAAATATAACACATGTAAGTTTAAAAAATAAATAAACGTAATTTTCTGGCATACACCTGGAAAAAAAGGAATATAAAGAAAAAATTTAAGCATTAAATCTTAGTTGGATATATATATTTTCAAATGCTTTTAAAAGAGGAAAAAATAGTAAAAGAGAAAATGTATATTTCAAAAACCTTCTTTTTAATTATTAAAGTTTTAAATAAAAATATAAAATTAATTATATGAAAAAATTAATTCAGAATTTAAATTTTGTTAAGGTATATTTTTTTCATAAAAAAAATAAAAAAAATAAAGATAAAAAAATTAAAGTAATAACTCGTAGTATGGATGTTCTAATCATAAAAAAGTTTGGAATTTCGAAAAATGAAAAAAAAAAATTTTAATAGTTTTTAAAGAAAACATATTTTGTTTCATAATCTTTTTTTTTTTTTTTTTTTTTTTTTTTTTTTTATAAAACAGAATTTTTACATTTTTTTAATGTAAAATTATATATAATATCATAAAAATCTTAAGAAATTTTTTTACTTCCTATATTTTGTTCCTAAAATGCTTCATTTTTTTAAAATTTTTTGTTTGCTCAATATATAAAATATATATAACAACGTAGATGTGAAATAACTTTTTCTAGCACTTCTAATTATTCTTTTTTTTTTTTTTTTTTTTATTTATATATTATTTTATTCTGTTTTTTATTCTTTTTTATTTTATTCAAATAATTGTTTTCAGGCAACTCAAAAAATTATACTTAAATTTTTTTATATAATAACCATTTCAAACATTTAATTATCTTTTTAAAATTAATTTTACGCAAAATATTAGATATAAAGATACTCTTTTTTTAAGTAAAATTATATATAAATATGTGCTTGTCAATTATGAAAAGAACAAAAAAGTTACTTATTAGTTTTTTTCTTTTTTTTTTTTTTTTTTCTTGTTCCATATATATATATATGAATTCACAAAAAATTAACTTTTTTATATAAAAAAACAAATGCTTCAGAAAAGTTTCATAACGTAGCATTAAACGTGTGCATAAAAAGTTTTTTGTTATACTTTAATTTTATTTGATTTTTTTTTAATGTTTTCATTTTTTTATATGTTTCTAAGATACTTTTTCTTTTTTCTTAATTTATAATTAGAAAAATAAAAAAAAAAAATAATATAATCATTATTTTGCTTCTGTTTTTTTGATATTTTTATTTTTATTTTTATTTTGTTTTGATATATTTAATTTTATTAATTTTTTTAATGTAATTTTAAAAGGTAGCTTTTTCTGCTTTTCTGAACTTGATAAAAGTGATTTTTTAGCAGGTTTCGTAATTTCTCTGGCAATTATTTGAATATGGCATGGAGATGACATATATGGATTAATTCTACCATGAGCTTTATAAGTTCTTCTTCTTCCTGGACGAGCCTTATTAACCATTACATGAATTAGTCTTAATTTTCCTATTTCCAAGTTTCTTGCCTGTTCAGAAGAAATTAAAATATATGCACATATATATTTTTTGAAATTACACATACAGAAATTTATTTATTATGTATTAATATGCATATTTTTTTATGCTATGCATTATAAAAATTTCACTATTAAAACATTTAAAAAAATATCGATATTTTTTAAAATAAAATATATTTATAATTATATAAATGAAAATGTAGGAATAAAAAATTATGCTCATATTATATATTCTATATAATTAAAATATAAAAAGGAACAATGAATACTTTTGAATAATATTTTATATAATTTTCCCTTAATTTTACAAACAAAAAAAAAAAAAAAAAAAAAAAACATAATTTTAAAAAAATAAAAGGAAAAATTAATTAAAAAAAAGCTATTATTTTTATTATTTTAATTTTTTCAGTCAAATGCCTCAAATAATCATAATTGAAAAATTAAGAATATATTTATCAATATCAATAAATACATAGAACACGTATTTAATAATAATAATAAATAATCTTAATTTTTTCATACTCGTCATCTTTTCATCATAAAAAAAAAAAATAATAAAAATACTTTATTTTTTTTAAATGCTATATATAATTTAAAATTACCTCCGCATTTGCTTGCACGTTGTCAAGAACATTTAAAAGAAATTTACACGATTTAACTGGCCATCTACCTTGAGTGTGATTGAATTCTTTTGCTTGATTTGTTCTACCAACTCCTCCATTATATTTACGGAAAGGAACGCATCTTTTTTTCTCAATAACATCATTTAAATATTTTTTTGCTTCTAATAACTTCATTCTTCTTATAGCTCTTGCTGTTTCATAAGTATTTTTAAAATGAACTCTCAAATCTATACCTGCGCCTCTCGCGCCTTAAAAAAAAAAAAAAAAAAAAGTAAAGTATGCATTAAATTACTTAAGAAATACATATATTTTTAATTATATTTAATAAATTAATATATTTCATTTAATATAAATTAATGATCCACAATCGAATATAAAGGAAAATAATTTTTAATGTATTATCATTACATTTTCCTTGGTCTCTTAATTTTTTGGCATATTTAACCATTTCAGATAAAATTAAAAAAAAATAATAAATAAAATTATAAAAATAAAATTATATTTAATTTAAAGTTTACTAAGAAAAAATAAAAAAAAGAAAATCAATGTTAAACAAGATTTTTTAAAACTTAAAATAAAAAATATTTATTATATAATCAAATAAATTAAAATTTATAAAATAAAAAACAAATAAAATATTTTATACAAATATGTAATATAGTACTTTTTTATATACATACATATATATATGTATATATAAATACATAAATATGAGAATATTAACAATTTATCAAGTGTTAATATAAAAAAAAAAAAAAAATTTATTAATAAAAAAATGTTAAATTTTTTTAAATACATTTCACTTATTTCTTCATTTTTTTTTTTTTTTAATTTGTATCAACTCTTTTAAAAAGGAGAGCAAAGTGTTCATGAAAACATTACTTTTTTTTTTTTTTTTTTTTTTTTTTTTTTAATTTACAAACTTTTAATCCTATTTATTTTCATTATTTATTTTTTGTTTTTATTTTTATTTTTTTAAAAGAAATATAAATAAAAGTATTGTTTTTAATTTAAATGATATAAATAAGTATATTGTAGATTATGTTATGACAAAAAATATTTTAAGTCCAAAAAAAAAATTACATAAAAATTTTTAAAAATATAGAATATAAAAAAAAATTTATTTTACAAAATATATATAATATTTATATAACATGAAAAAACAAAAAACTAAAGAAAAAAATTTTTAATTTACGAAATTTAAATACAGCATTTTTTTTAATTTCATGCCTTCTAATAAATTATTCCTTTTAAAATATGCTAAAACATTTTCCATTTATGCCTTTATTCCAATATACAGAAAAGTTTTAATACAAATTTTAAGAAAAAAAAATAATTTATATTAACTTTTATAACAAAAACATATGTATTTATAATATTTGATATATTATAAATAAATTATTTTTATTTTTTTTCACAAAAATGAAAAAATTTATATTTTATTAAATTGTATAGGAATCCAATTTTTAGAAGAATATATTTTAAATTTTCATTAAAATTAATATTTTAAATAATATCTTTCTGTTATTCATCGTGAATATTACATTCATAAATATATTTTCATATATAATAAAAATTTATTAAATTAAAAACTTGTTATTTGAGTATTCAGAATATTAAAAAATAAAGTTAAATTTTTGGTTAATGAACAAATGTATTCACCATTTTAATATTATGCATACTTAATTTTAATTTAAATGTTTTACATTCTACATTTTTGTCTAGGTAATAATATTAAATTTTTTTTTTTTTTTTTTTTTGTATTGTATGTGATATTTTCTTATATTCAAAAGAATTTTTTATATCAGATAAAATACATACATCATAAAAAACAAATAATGAGAGATTCAACTATTAACAAAAAATTGTTTATTTGTTAAATGAAAAGGAATATGAGTTCACTAAATATTTTATCTTTTTCGCAACATAAATATTTTAAAAAAAAAAAATAAAAAAGGTTTAAATATATATTTATAAAATCTTAATTAAAGACCTTATATAAATAAATGATAATTTGAATGAGAAAAATATAAATAATCCATGATATGAAATACAAAAAAATATTTTTAAATTGAGTTTTTTAATAAGCTAATTTTTATTATAATTAAAAATTTATTGCTTAAAAAACTATTGTTTTATAATATATTTATTGAAAACAAATAAAAATGTAAAATAATTTTTTTATAGGAATTTTTTTAATTGTAAAAATTGAATAACTAAAAATTTTGTTTCTTTTTTTATAAACTTAAAATTTTTTAACCAATATAACTCTTTAAATCACTATATAGAAAAATATATTAAATAATAAAAAAAAGTTTCTTTTCCGATTTTTGTATTATCGTGTGCAAAGTTTTTTTTTTTGTTGCATGTTGCAAGCTTAATAGTATAAAACTCAATAATCTGTCGTAAAACTTTTTATCCTATTTTTTTTTGTTTGGCTATTTATTATAATGAAAAATATATATGCATACTGTTGAGCAAAACTTTATTTTAATTAACTGAAATATGAATTTCATTATACTTCCATAACAATTTTAGAAAATTTTTTTGTGTCTCTTGATTTTTATCAACATTTTTTAGTTATCAATTTAAGAAAAAAAGTCACACGTTCTTGTATTTTTTTATATCGATTTAAAAATATAAACAAAAAATTTACATTATACTTTGACTCTGTATAGTTCTTGTAAACAATATCTTTTTTTTTTTTTTAAATTTATATAGAATACATTCTTTGTTTGTAAATTTTCATTTCTATTAAAGATATTACGCAGAAAAAAAAGGAAAATTAAATAAACAAAAAAATAATAATAATGGAGGAATGAAAATATATTATAATTTTTTTAGATGGTATAAAAGAAAATTCCTTTACAATTCCTAATGAATTTCCTATTTTAGTGGGAATATGTTTTTATATTTATATGTTTTAAATTTTAAATATGATTTGTTCTTTAATATAAAATATTTAAAATAAATATAATTTATTTTAGGAAGAATAATAAGGAAAAAAAAAAAAAAAAAAAAGCTTTTAAATATGAAAGAACAGTGCCTTTTAGTACCTGGAGAATTTGGTATAATTGTTCAGATTTTTATTGGATGTGTATCACTAAGTGTATTACTTACGAAATATATTTTAGAAAACCCTAGAAGATCATTTATTACATTTTTAAAAGATTTAATTAGTATTTTATGTGGATCCGTAATACTTCATTCTGTAAATATTTTTATATCCATACTCATTTTTAGGTGCAATATTTTATTATATTTATGTAATATTGATATGGATGAATGTTCTATATATTTTATTCAGATTATTATAGATGCAACTTTTGGATTATATTTAGAATATAAAATATTTCCTATTTATAAATTTATAAAAATTAGAAGAGAATATTTATACAATAATTCCAATGGATCTATTTACAAACCTATTGATGCATTGTCTCATTATTCTTCGTTTCTAAATTTGACTGAAAAAAACAATAAAAAAGGATTTGATGATAAATATAACATTAATAGTAAAAATAACCTAAATATTTTTAAATTAATTTTTTTCAATTTTAAAAAATATTTAGGAAAAAAAAAGTATAATTTTTTCAGCAAAAATAAAACAAAAAATTTAGAAGATCATAATGGAACTGCGAATATTTTTGAAGAGAAAATATTTAAACAAGACATTATTTTTAATGGTGATCATATTTTTTATAATTTTACTACTAATGAAAAAATAGATAATAAAAAACAAACAAATGAGAAAAGCTTAAGAATATATAATGATGATGATGATGATGATAAAAATGAATTAACATTGTTAAATGATAAAACAAAAAATAAAGAATTTAGTATTCAATTAAATGAAAATATTCTATTTGATTATGATGATATTATTATATATGAAAATAAAAATTTAGATATATACAAAGAAATTGATGAAAATTATTCTAACTTGAGTATATTTCATGGTACTATATTGTGGATTTCAGTTGTATTAACTGCAAAGTGTGTTACATTGTTATCTTTTTTTCTTCTTTCACCTATTTTTAATATATTTGTTTTGTATACATTATCACTTATTAATGATATGAAATTCAAGCTTTTAATTGTAATGGTTATACTACCTTTTTTTTTAAATTTCATCATATATTTCTTTACGGACAGTATAATTAAAACAAAGAATACATACATAAATATAAATTATGATAAGATTTAATTTTACAAAATTCAATATTTGTATTATTAATAAATATACTACTTCTAATTCCATTTATGTTTCTATATTACATATACATCTATTTTATTATTGTTTTATATTATTTTGTTCTTTTTTTTAAATTTTTTTTTTTTTTTTTTTTTTTTGTACATAAATTTTAAATTCAAAGTCATTTTTAATTTTTTTTTATAACATATATAAATTTAAAAATATAAATTAGTTTTATTAGGTAAAAAATTAAACTTGATTTTTTTTTCAAAATATATTTTATAAAAAATAAAGAAATAGTGGGAAATTCTAAAGTATAAAACTTATTAAATTATTAAGACAATAATTGTAATTCATATATTTATATAATACATATTTGTATATAAAACATATTTATATATAATTCATATAAAAAGAAATAGTGAAAAAATATTTTTTCTTATGAGAAAACAAAAAAAAAAAAAAAAAAAAAAAAAAAAAAATATATATATATATAAAAAAAGTTACAAGTTTATTAAAAAAGTAATATGTGAAATTATATATATATATTCTTTTTATGTATTACTATATTAAAAATATAAATCAAAAATATATTTTATAGAATTGTTTTGTAATGATAAAAAAACTACAAACTTAAACATCATATAAATAATTGACAGATACCTTTTTTCAAAAAAAAGGAAAAATATAATAATTTTAAAATTCAAATAATAATTATATTAATTATTTTTCTGGAAAAATAAAAAAATAATAAAAAAAATTTATGAATCTAGAAAATCACTAACATTTTGAATATTTTCAGTATTAGTTTCTTCAGTAACATCATCATATGAACTATTTATACACATATTATGTGTTATGATATTTTCTATTATATTTTGATAATTTTGTTTATTCCTCTCCTTCTCTTCTTTCGTTTTAAAATAATTATGTAAAGCTTTAAAAAAAAAATATGTAATAAAAATAACAATACTTAAAATAAAAAGAAAAAGAAACCAATTTACGTATTTTTCTTTTTTTGTTAGTCTATATATACCACCATGTAATATTTCTCTAACTATTTCAACTTTATAAGGGTTTCCTCCATATTCATCAAAAATTATTACAACATTTGTTCCTTCAACTAACCAATCTGTTGGTATTCTCATATATCTCGTCAAAGGTATATTTATTAAATTTTCATTATTTAAAAATTTATCTTTTTCGTTTTTTTTAGTTTTTGATTTTTTTTCTCCATTAATTTCATTTCCATAACTTTCAATATCATCTGTAGTCCAAAAACTTCCCAAAATATGATTATTGATGTAAACAAACCCTCTAAATAATCCATCAATTTTATTATTTTCCACATCATATGAAGATAACTTTAAAGAATACTTAGATCTAATAAAATCTACCTTCTTAATAAAGTACAATAAAGTATACCAAGTTAATGGCAAATTTATGTTTTCTTTATTAACTTTATTAAATCCATTTAAATATTTGAATATACCAGTTTTACAGTAATATTGTATTTTGTTAAGAAAAAAAGAAAAAAATTTCGATGTACACATTTTTAAAAATGCATCTGTTATATTCCTCATTTCAATTTTATTTTTATGTACTACTGTTTCAATATTCATTTTTTTATGGTCTGAATCTTTATTGTCATAATTTTTTATTTTGTCATTTTCATTATTATCATCTTTCTTTGTTGTTTTTAATTTTTTGTTATTATTATAGGAAACATTTTTTTTTAGATTATCATCTACCGAAGAACTATAAATCCAATTCATTACATGTGGTTTTATAGAATTATACTCAAAAAAATTGTACATTTTTTTATATTCATTTATATTTTTTTCATTTTTTAATATTTCTCCATTTAAACCAACACAATTATGTAAATTATATTCATTTCTTGTAATGATAAATATAAATGTATTAATACTTTCTTCATCATAATAATTATGCATATTATATTCATTTTCACCAAAAGCATCATAATTTTTCTCATTGAAATGTTTTTCACTATCATTTATATGATACCCAAAATTTTCCAAAATATGTGTATCCTTATTTTGTTCATTTTTATTATTTAAATTTTGTTCTTTTAATGTTTTACTTTTATTGCAATCTATATTTCCATCATTATTTTGAGAATTTTCTTCCTTATTTAAGTTCATGTAATTACTTTTCTCACTTGATTTCAGATTTGTTTCAGCTTGTGTATCATTCTTCACTCCTTCTTCAAAAATGTGATTATTTTTTAAGTCTTTTATCTTTACATTATTGAAAAAATCTGTTCTAATATCTTCTTTGGGTAAACCTAAACCCAAATTTACACATATAATATAAATATTTTTAGAATTTATTATTTCAATATATTTATACTCATTAAATCCTCCATATATAAATTTGTTATCGGCATAAATATATATATATAAGCTATAATTACTTACAAATAATTTTACATAATTAATATCATTTTTCATTTTAATTATGTACCATTGAAATTTAGTGAAATCTAATGTTAAATAATAATGATTTAAAACATTTATTATATATACAGAATGCAAAAAGTATGGGTGAAAATAAGAAAACAGTTTCATATGTTTAATAATAGTTTTAGACAATATAGTGTTCTTTCTATATCTTTTTTTTTTTTCTTTTTCTTCTTCTTTTAAACACATTAAGGGTCCAGAATTTATTACATCTAATGAATATAAATATTTATCAATAGGATAATATGTTTCTTTTTTACTTATATAAGAAAAATCATAATTATAATTATGAGAAGAATCATAAATTATTTTCTTTTTATATTCATTATATATAATACAGCTAAAGTTATTTATATTATATTTTAAATGACCTATTTTAACAAATCTACTTCCTTTAATATTGTAGTTGCAAATAATTTTAATAACATCGTAATCATATAATTCTATATTTTTAAATATTTTTATAGGATTAATATAATTTCCATCTTTCATTAAATAATAACCATATTTTTTTAAAATTTTAAAAATTTTTTTTATATGAGAATATAAAGGTTCTTTCTGATTAAAATATAGATCTATAGGTTGTCCAGTTTCTTTGCTATAATGCTCTAAATATATATGCATGTTATTTATATTATTTCCACTATAATAAGGAAAAATATTTAAAAAAACACCTCCTTTTGCTAAAAATACTAAAATATTGAAAGTTAAATCCTTATAATTTCTTATATGTCCTATATAATTATTATATTTTGTATGTTCTTTTTTTACACTTATACTTATTTCTTTTATTTCATTTTTTTTTTCTTTTCTTTCTTTTTCTTCTTTGTTATTATTAGAAATTTTTTTAGAATGCTTTTTTGTATCTTTGTTATGTATTATATATTGGTCATTTTTACTAAGATTTTCTTTTTCGGAATTATTCTTTCCTTTAAAATATTTATTTATTGCATCTATATTTTCTGACAAATTTGATGAGTTATTTTCTTTTTCTGTATTATCTATAAGAGGAGATTTATAAATAATATGTTCCTCAAATTTTCTTTTCAAAATATTAGGAGAGTTAATATCATGAATACTATATTTAGCTCCTGTCCACATTTGAGACCATATACATGGTTTATTTAATTTAATGCATTCATTATCGAACCAATTATTATGCAAAAAGTGATTGTAGCAATTATTACCGGCATAAGAATTTATAAATTTATCACTAATGAATGGATAATTCGTTGTTAATATATTTATTTTATTTAAATGTTTTTGAATGAGTTTATTTATTTCATTTATATATATTAATCCAAGCTCATATTCATTAATAACTCTTAAATATTTATTAAATCTGATGTATAATAAGTAGCCTAAAGTTATTATATAACTTCTTCTTATTCTTCTTAAAAAGTTTATTATACAACTTAAGATAGAATTAGATGAATTATTATTTTCCAAATAACTTTCTATTTTGCATAAGTTATTAAAATATCTTTTTCTTTTTAATTCAATTATTATATACATATAATAATTATCAAATGTCTTATCTATATTTAAATATATTATAGGGCCATTATTTATATTGGTATATTTTTTTATACGTGGTAAAATATAATTAAACCATTTAATAGCCCTTTTATAAAAGTATAAACTATATATTTTATTATATTCATTTTTTTTTTTGTTATACAAATTTTTCTTTTGATTAATTTCTTTTTCTATAACACTTCTTTGTAATTTTTTGGAATCCTTTATAAATGGTTTTTTTTTTTTTCTCCATATATTCCATTGAAAATAGTTTCTTATTTTTCTCTTATTTAAATTAATATAATCATTTACTTTTTTATTAAACAAAATGTAAGTAGGAATGTTAGAATTGTAAATATTATTTATATATGGTCCAATATTCAATATAACAAATAATCCATTAGAAGCACAAAAATTTAATAAATAAAATAGTTTTGAATTACTAGTATCATATTTATCTTCTAAATACTCATTTTCTGGCCAAAATAAAAAAGTGTACACTGTGTTAAAATTTAATTCCTTAATTTTTTTTAAAACAATATATATATCTCTAACACTCATATATATATACGGCACATAAGCACTCAATATATATGTTTTGAAATTATTAATATATATTAATCTATTTACATGATTTATCTCAAAACCTTTATGTTCTTCATTCTTTTTTATTAAAATATTATTTTTTTTATCAATGTAATTGCTATTATTGTGTATTATAAAATTATAAGTTATAATATTCTTTTCTTTTTCTACTAACTTATCTTGAAATAATTCTTTTAACTTTAACCATAAATTGCTAAATTTGTTGTTCTTTGTTGAAGAACAAAAACAGAAATCTTTTATTTTTGAATTTAAAAAAAAAAGGTAGTAAAAGCATATTAGAATAAGGTTCATTTTAAAAATTTGTTAGTGATACTCATTGTAATATTTTAAAAAAATTTAAGGATTCAAAAAATATGAAGTTAAAGCATTATTCTATTTATGTAAATAAACAAGGATAAAATTAAAACACAAAAATTTTGCAATTAAAAATAAAGAATAATATATATAATTATATCTAAATTATAATTCTAAATTTTAACATATTTAATAGAAAAGAAAAAAAAAAAAAAAAAAAAAAAAAAAAAAAAAAAAAAAAAAAAAAAATCAAGTAAATAAAATATATTAAGAGAAAAAAAAAATATTATAAATTATACAATCAACACATCTAAAAAAAATAAAAAAAAAAAAAAAGCTTATTTTTATAACAAATAATGAAAACTTTTTTTTTTTTTATATGAATAAATATAAATAGAAGAATAAAAGAATATATTAAAAAATACATAAAAACCATAATATATTTTAAGGAAATTTTTTTTTTTTTTTTTTATACATGTTGACCTTTCTTTTTTAAAAAAAAATACTCCTTTGTCTTGAATTTTTAGTTAAATATATCTTATTAAAAGAAATAAAAAATTAGTATTTACATTTTACTTAATGGAATATATTATATAATTTTCCATTTAAATATATGTTAAGAATGTAAATTTTAAAAAATGCTTTAGTCTTACTTGTTCACCATTTTATAAAGATCTTTTATATATATACAAAAAATTTTTACATATAGAGTAATTTTTTTTATATATTCAAAGAAAAACAGAACCTGTAAATATACATGTATGTCGATTTTAACTTCATTTATACATATATATATATATATATATATATATATATATATATATATATATATATATATATATATTTATTTTGTTTTCTTTTTTTATTAAAATAATATTTTAATGCAAAAAAAAAAAAAAAAAAAAAGAAATTGTTAGATTTAATTCTTTATCAAGCATGCATAGAAAATAAATATTATCAAACAAAATATAAATTCTTAAATACGTGTTTTCTAATTTAAATTATTAGTTTTTATTAAGGTTGTATAACCAAAAAGGTAAATAAAAATTAAAATAAATATATATATATATAAATGTACATTTCTTTTTTTTTTAACAAAAGGTATTTATTTATTTTATGATGATATAATTTTGTATTTTTATAAATTAACATAGTTTTTTTTTGTATATATTTATATATATATATCATTATTACTTTTATTTTTTTCTATTATGTAGAAAAAAAAGAAGAGTTTCATTGAATATTTAAAGAATATAATATAATAAAAAAGTATATTTATACGTATTTTATGTTTTTATGAAATATATATAAGAAAACATTTAACTTACTACTTTGTGTTTAATCATTTTAAATATATTATTTTGAATATTTTTCTATAATAAAGATAATTCTTAGAATGAAAAAAATAAAAGTTGGAATATAGTTTATATAAAAGTAGAAAAGCAAAAATGAAAAATACAACTATACGAATAAAAGCTGAATTAGAAAATGTTAAAAGATTATATTGCGATGATGAGTATTTATGGATATTTAATAGTATAAATTAAAGAAAATATTTTATTTTTTTAGATATATAATTTTTTTTACTACTTATTTATATATATATGTGTTATTCTCTTAGTCAGAGATAGTTCTTCTTCTTTAACAAGGGACAATATACAATTCAGAAAAATTGACAAATTAGACATACCTAACAGTAGGGGGTAAACATTAGATAAACATTTCATAAATATGTATTTAAATTTATTAATAAATTTTATAATTTTAATTATTCGTTTTTATGTTCAAAAATGCAGTACAGCAAATTTTATGGTTAAATGGACAGAATATCCAAAATATTCCACAATCAATTTTGTAAATGTATAAAAAGTGAAAAATAAAAAATTGAAGAAAAAAAAGAATAATTAATTTTGAAATATATAAAAATTATTTTATAATATTGTTATTTTTTTTTTTTTTTTTTTTTTTTTCCATCTAGACAAAAAATTGTTGTTCTTATGGTGAAGAAAGCAACATCTGGAAAGATTTTGCAAGTTTTGAGTGCAGAGGGTAAATATAAAAAGAAAAATAAAATAAAACAAAAATATTAAGAAAATAATTTTATTCTATTTATTATTTTCTTTATTATTTATATTCTTTATATTATTAATATTACTTTAATAATTTTTTTAGAATAGAAATTGTTGATTTTATACCCAGTAATAATTTTATCGTTGAAGATACAAAAGGAAAACTATACTACGATGTAAATTTGTCAGAATTTAATTGGTGTGATTATAATGAAGTAAGGATAATATATTAATTTATTTAAATATTTTTATTAGTATTATTTTTTTTTATTATCTAGATCTTTACTATTTATATTTAAAACAACGAAAAAAAAAAAAAAAAAAAAAAAAAAAGAAATAGAAAAAAATTATATAAAAACAAATAAATTATGTATTATAAGACATTACAAAAAGTATATTTTTTATTTTTTTTTTTTAAGGAAAATGAAATGTGTGTAGGTATTTATAACCTAGAGTATGAAATAAAGTGATAAATATATTATAAATTAAAATTTTTAATAAAAAAAATAAATTATACATATTAAAAAATTTTTTTTTTTAATGATATATTTATATTTTTTTTTAAAAATTGATAAGTAAATAATACTTGAATGCATATATTTTATTACAAAAAAAAAAAAAAATAAAATAAAATAAATAAAACAAAGAAAAAGAAAAAGCAAAATAAAGACATAAATTTACACGATTATTAATAAAAAAATGTGAAATTTAAAAAGAATCCTATATTTTAAAAAAAAAAAAAAGTAAAATATAATAAATGTTTTTTTTTTTTTTTTTTTTTTTTTTTTCCCATTAACATATATAAATAGAGAAATTTTTAAAAGAGGGATATCTTAAACACTTAATATTTGTTCTGTTTTATTTTGCATTTTTCTTCTATTATATGTGATAATTTTTGGTAATCTAAGCTTAACCTAAAAAAATTATTTTTCAATTATATTCATATTTATTTTTTTATTTGTTCATTTTTTTTTTTTTAAATTTATTTTTTTCTTTTGTTTACGTAGTTGAATTTTTTATATTCTTTTTATGTATCATATTTATTTGAATTCCCTCTATACCACTGAATCTGAAGAAAAAAAAAAAAAAAAAAAGTTTTAGTAATTTGTCTGAGTGAACAATTCATATAATATTATTTTATTTCATTATACTCTTTATCTTCATTCAGAATTATTTTATCAAAAATATTCCCCCTCAAAATATCTGTAACTGTTTCTCTTCTTTTAATAACTCCAAAAAATTGTCCGTTATAATTTGATTTATCTATAAACTAAAAGTATAAAAAAAAAAATAAGTTAATGAAAATATCATTTGATTAAAAACATTTTTTTTTTTTTTTTTTTCTTTTATGATAATCATCTAATTTAATAGTTATAATTATTATTAATTCATTTAGAACATTTTATATAAATTTTACCATGATATCAGCACAATTATTTAAAGAATCTTTTATAACTAATTTATCAGAAAAAGAAAAACGTAAATGACCATGCATAATATTTTTTAAATAAATGTTTGGATACCTTAAACATATTTGATAATTATTGTTTTTTATGTAAATTTCATTTTCAATAATTAATTTAATTTCATCAAAATTACAAAGAGTTGCTAAATTTAAATCAGAAGTAATTTTTGTTTTTGATTTAAAATTTTCTGCAATCAAAAAGAATGATAATGGTGTACTATTTTTCATTTTTATACTGACATTGGAATTATCATATGAACATTCAAATTTTTCGTTTTTTTTCGATAATATAAAAGAATTTGAAAAAGTGTAATATAAAAGATTTAGAGATTTCAATAAAAGAATAACATTTGAAATGAATAAATTATCCGAAAAATCTAAATTATTCTTAGAATTATTTATATATTCATTCATAATACTCATTTGTTTAAATTCATATAAACGTATGTATTCAATTATATATAAAAAGGTTTTAGATAAATTAATAATAAAAAATACGTCATCTACATTTTTTATTAGTGATATATATTTACTATTAAGGAATCCATTGTAACTTAAATCATAAATATATTGGATAACATTTTTACAATTATCCTCATTATTTAAATTAAATAATATTTTTCTACATATTTCCTTTTCAATTTTTCTTTTTTCTATATATGGTGAACTGTCTTTTTCTATCTTATCATTATAAATTTCTTCACACTCATTATCCCCACTTAAATTTTCAATATTGAGGATTTTCCAATTATCATAAGATAACAAAGAATTAATATTTAAACATCTATAAAAATTCAAAAGATTATTAAAAATACAGGATTTATAATTATAATAAGTGAAATAATTTATTTCACATAAATTTTCATCTTTTTCTTTTATTAAAAATATATCAAATCCTTCCATATCAATAGACTTATCATATTTTCTTTTAAAATATTTAAATAAAAATTTTGATTTCAACAGAATCCTCAAGAAAATATTTCTTATTTTAATATAAAGAGTATTTGTATTTTTTTTATCATTATAAAAATTAAACGTATTTTCATTATTAATATCATCAATATTAACACTTTTCTTTTTCATCATATAGTTTACATTATTAATTTCATCAATAGTAACACTTTTCTTTTTCATCATATAGTTTACATTATTAATTTCATTATTTATTTTATTTATACTATTATTTTTATTATCATCACTATTATTATTGACATGAAATGATTCTGTGTAATTTTTATTAATTCTTAATTCTTCATAATTCAAATTATTTACATCATTTATATTGGTTATTTTATTCTTTATATTTTTATTTGTTTTCATTTTTGAAATATTATTTTTTTCATTTAAACAATCAGCAGTCCTGTTATTCCAGGAAAAATTGCTATTATACATTTCTTCATTAAAATTTAACAAACGAAAAAAATTTTTAGCATCTTCATTAGTGTATTGAATAAAAATATATGAACTCTTATTTTCATTTTTCTTGTTATTAATATTATTACTAGTATATTTACAACAATATTGACTACAAAATACACTTCTTGATTTGAAAAAATCTGAAAACATACTCAAAAAAAAGTTATCAAAATATATATTAATAGAACTAAAAACATAATACAAATTTGCTTTTTTAGTTTTAAATAATTTTTTATTAAATTCTCCTAAATGATATTTATTATCACTTGTCAAATATTTCATCAGATAATTAATATTTACAGGAACATTTAAAGAGCACCTGTATATATTATTAAAGTAATTGAAGGATAAATTTTCATTATAAGAAAATATAAAAACACAAAAAAGAAAGAAAAACAAAAAATAAAAGATAGTCTTAAAATATATATACAATGTTATAAATGAATATATATAAGAGAACACAGAAAAAATAATAATTATAAAATAAAATAAATCAATATTTTTGTTTCGATTATTCATCTTATATATAGAGAAATTTTTAATATGATATGTTAATTCTTGTAATCCATTCAAATTTATTTCATTAATGTCAATATTCAAATTAATAAAAAAATGTTTTATATCATCAGGAATTATATTGCTTTTTAATTTAATTTTTTCAATATTTTTGCAATTACTAAAATATGATGTTTTATTTTTAATATCATTTAAAATGTTACATTTTACATTTACTTTTTCTTCATTAGAAAATTTTATATTTTTTTTTTTTTCATCATCATCATCATGAAAATTATAGCTTTTATCAAATATATAACTATTATTTTTCTTACATAAATTTAACTCTTCATAAATATTATTATTAATGTTTTCATCTTTCGAAAAATTATAGTTACTATTAACATTAAAAGATCCTTTTATTTCATTTTTTCTTATTTTTTCACTAAAAATATATTCATTTTCCTTAAAAATCATATCATTTTTTTTCAAATTACTATATCCACCGTCTTCTTTATGAATAACATTTCTACCATTAAAATTTTCATTATCTAAACTATTATATTTTAAATTTTTGTCATTATTTATATCTTTATTTTCACTTTTATTTTTATTATCTTCATCATTTAGGTAATTATTAATATTATATAAGATTTCATCATTTATTTTTTCATCACATATATTTTCGTTAATTACATTTTTATCATTCACATTGTTACTGTATGAAATATTCTTATTTATGAAATCATTTTTTTCATTTCTTTTATCCTTACTCTCTGTGTGTTCACTTTCATTATTATTACTTTGTTTTATTGGCAAATAATGATTTTTTGCATTACTCAACTTTTTTTTGCTTGTTTTTTCTTCTTCTACTTCATTTTTCACATTTTCATTATTCAAGAGAGTAGCCATTTGAACATCTATCATACATTTTTTTGTTTGAATTTCATCATCCGAACTTAAGTAAACAACATTTTTAGAGTATGAATTTATAACAAATACACTATTTCTTCCTTTATATTCCCCTATCCATTGTATTTGTGCGTTTAGTAAATCAATTTCCCCTTTTAATTCACTTTTTTTGTCGTTTAAATAATAACATAATTTATTGTTTTTCATAACAAAATATCTAAGTTTCCAAGAGTAAAACATTCCATCATTTAATCTATATAAATACTCTCCATATTCATTGCTGTCATTATTTTTTTTGAAAAAAAAAAAATTGTCTGATTCATTTTTATGTTGTTTTCTCTCATTTTTTTTTTTTATATTAACTTTTTCTACGACTTGATTTTGATTTAAATTATTTTCTTTTAACGTGTTTACTCTTAAACTAACTTTTCTTGAATTTATAAAACTACTTTTTGATTCATTATTTTCATTACTTGATTTTTTTTCATTATATGAGAATCTTCTCGATTCATTTTTCTTTGGTTTATTTAAATTCTCATTCTCATAATCATCTTTTTTTTTTTTTTTCTCCTTTTTTTCTCTTTTATTTTCACTTATATTTTTTGTTAGTGTTTCCATATTATTATTATTATCTATATTAACTGAATGTGAATGTTGTATAATTAACTCTTTTTCATTCCTTGTGTGACTTTCATTTTTAGTATCCTTTTGTAAAAGAATATTTTTATCATTTACAAAAGAATTAGCATTACAACTATAATTATGTAAATTCATATATGCATCTTTATTTAACGATTCGCTAAGATAGGGGTGTTCCGTTTCATTTTTATTACAATTAATATTTGTGTTTGTGAAAAAACTGTCCGATTTTTTTTTTTTTTTTTCACACGTATCTATAGTAGATTCATTATTATTTAAATTATCAAAATTATTATTATTTATAATGTCAATATTATCACATTCAATTATTTTTTTTTTATTATCATAATTTGTAGTAGTGAAACATTCTTGTCTCTTTAAAGATTCTTTCTCATCATCATTATCATTGGTTTTATCGATATTATTTTGCTCCGATTCATTCCAAAAATGATTAAGTTTCTTCTGAACATCTTTTTCAATATTTCTAATATCTTCAATTGTTAAATCAAACCATTCATCAATCCAACAAAAAGCTTTTCTATGATATTTTAAAATATTGTCCTTTAATGAACTAATAATCCAATTTTCAATTCTTGAACAAAAAATTCCGAAATAAGGAATATTAATTGTAAATAATTTATAGCAAGTCATAATAGGTGTACTATTCTCCTTCCATTTTTCATCTAATTTTCCCCTCTTAGCTTTTTCACTATAGAATATTGAGGGATCTTCTTTTGGATTATAATCCTTATATGATACTTTATCATTTACAATATCTATAAAAATAATCTTTCTTAATGGTAATAATTCTTCTGATATATTTAATGCATTATTTTCCGTATTAAAACCCATGTGGTGAGCTGATTCAACTTGAATTTTCGCTTTTGGGAATCCACTTGATTCATAAACTGTTTTTAAATATGGATAAGAATTCCATGATTTTTCATCTAGTATACAATATTTAGGATCAATAAAATTTAATAACCATTTTGGTAATTTATTCAGTAAATTTATTCTTTTATAAGTATACTGTCCTGATAATCCATTTTCATTTTTATAACTTTCATTTTTTAATATAACTATTCCTTTTTTAGATTCATTTTCATTTTTTTCTACGGAATTTAAATTCTTTTCAGAGTCTTCTAATGATGCTTTTGCAACTAAATATAATTGACATAATTTATATTCTTCTAATGTTAAAGGCATTGCAAGCCTGAATTCAACTAGCTTCATTTTAAAAAAAATATTAGTTTATATATATAGAGAGATATAAATATTTAGATATATTTAAACAAATAAGTGAAGAATATTCACATTTATTTATATTTTTTTTTATTAATAAAAAAAAAAAAAAAAAAATTAAATTTTACATTTTAGCAGTGAAATTACATTTATCTACAAAAAACCTTAATGTAATTTTATTCAATAGTATTTTTGTAATATAATAATTAAAAAGACTTTACGTATAAACAGAAAAAAATTCATTCCTTTTTCAATTATTTAATTGTACTTTTGTAAATTTTAGTAACTTTATAAAATAATTTCTCTATTTTTATCATAATTTTAATTATATTTTATAACTTAGTTTTTTATTCAATTTTTCTTTTCTCATTTTATTCATCTTAATATATTTTTTTTTTTTTTTTGAAGTATTTACAATTCTGATATATTTTCTCTTATTATTTTAATCTTCTATTTAAATAGTTTTTCTTTAGCTTTTTTTTTTTTTTTTTTTTTTTTTTTTTTTTTTTTTTTTTTTTTTTTTTTTTAAATTTTTAAATTATTCTATAAAAATTTGATTTTAAAAATAATTTAAATTATTTAGATATCTTCGCACAATTAACATTTTATATTTATAATAATTTTATAATAATAAAGAATCATACTATAAATTAGAATTTTGAGAATAACTAAATTAAAAATGTCGCGTATATATTATTTTTAATTTATAACTTCTATTTCTTTTTTATTTTTGTTGGATATTTTTAAAATGAAAATATGGCTCTATTATTTTAGTTTATCTCAACATTTTTACAATTATTGATGTTGTAATTAATATTCATTTGTATATACATATATATTTATAAAAGTAAATTTTTTTATAAAATTCAATAAAATACATATATAAATATATATATATATTTATAAATATTTATATATATATATATATATATATATATATATATATATATATATATATATGTATTTTTATATATATTTTTATATATATATATATATATATATATATTCTTATATAAATACAAATATGTGTATTTAAAAAAAAAAGTGTTGTGAAACAAATACTAAATATAATAGAAATAATAATTTAATTTTAATTTTATATATATTCAACGATATATATCAGTTAAAGAAAAATTAATATATATGAATGTGTATGCATCTTATAATTACAAATAATTTATCTTTTTTGTCAACAAAAAAATTCAAGTGATTTTATATGCATTTTATACAATAGCATAATGTTAAATTACAAAAATATGCAAACAAGAAGAAAGGTGAGTTTAATACATTTCTTAAATTATTATACTTATTCATAAGCATATTCATTTTTTTTTTTCTTCTCAGTTTTTTTTCTCCATAGTTTTTTGTATAATGCATGCATATTTATTTAAAAAAAAAAAAAAAAAAAAAGAGGGAAATCTTTTTTCTAATACATTAATTTAGATAAAAACAGAAAATATAAAAATATGAATTTTCATTTAAAAATTTTATTATTAAAACATTTTATTTAATTAAAAAATGAAGAATAAATACTTTATTTAAATTGTACATAATAGTAATTCCAAAAAAAATATGTGATATAAGATATATATATATATGTTAAATATATTTGTATATATTTATATACTTTTATAGTAAAGCTAAAATGCTTTGTGTAAAATGTTCCAGAAATTATTTTTTTTCTGTAATATATTCTTTTTATTTTAAGTGCTTAATAATTATATTTTCTAATTACAATTTTTTATATAATAATTTTGATAAATTTTATTTATCGTTTAATAACAAAATAGAAAAATGTGGATAGATTTCCAATCGAAAACTATATATAAAATAATATTTACCTGGATAAAAAGAAGAGAGAGAAAAATTATATGATTGTGGATTTTTTTAATTTACATTTTACTTTAATTTAACTATTAAATAAAGATTAAGAAATGATGCAAATTATTTATATTTTCCTGTAAAATTTTAATATATATTAGGAAAAAGCTATATAAAATTTCTTTGCAATTTTTTTTTTACAATATTGAAATTATTTTAAATCTTGTACCTCTAAAATCTATTAGAAATTTTTTTTCTACTTTAAGACCATTATAAATTCTATAAATTTCTTTTTTTTCTATAATTAAAATGTTTAATTAAAAAAAAAATTATATATCAAAAATATTTTTTTCTTTTATATATTTCATTGCAAAAAAAAATTTATGTTATTCACAATTTTAATTTCTTGATGAAATTAGAAAAAAAATTATAATAATAACTTTTTCTAATTATAAGAAAAAATTATGCCTTTTAATTAATTACATTTTAGTAAGTGTATTTAACGAAAATTTCTTCAAATAATTAAAATTAGAAATAAAAAAAAAAATAGCTTTATAAATTATCAAAGAAAAAAATATATAATTTTTTTCTCTTTTTTATTAGATTTTTTTTTAAATTAAATTAGAAAATTAAAATATATATGTATACATTCTATAATATATATATATATACATGAAAAAAAAAATTATACTTAAAAGTAAACCTAAAAATAAGAAAAAAGTAGAAAACCATATAAAAAAAAAATTATTTATTACCTTTTTTTTTTTTTAATTGTAATGTTACATTTAAGTTTTTAATAAAATATTATATATGAAAGATACAAACTTTAATATATTTATCAAATTTTCTATATATAAATATATATATTTATGTATGTATATGTATTCATTTCATTTTTTTTTTTATTTTCTTTTTTCTTCCGTGTTAACAATTCTATACATACATTTATAGCAAGACTTTTTTTTAAAGGTATATGCATAACTAATTAAATTTTATTATTTTATTACTTTTTTTTTTTTTTTTTGCTGTATACAAGAATTATATATGTTAGCTGCATTTATTTTTTATTTTATATATTCATTTTTACAATTATCAGTATTATAATAAAATAGATTTATAATAAAAAAAATGAAAACCAATAATAAATATAATTTTTAACTATTTTAATTTTTTTTTATTTAAGATTCTTAATTTATATTTGCTATTTTTTTTTTTATCCTAACTATAGTGTAGCTTATTTTTTTTTCATTTTTTACTTTTTTCTTTTTCTTCTCTTCTTTTTTTTTTTATTTTTTAACTAATATATTATAATGCATTGGATAAAATTATTTAATATAAATTTTTTAGAATTATAAAAATTACAAATTTTAATTATAGACAATATATAATTATTAAAAAAAAAATAACAAAATTATATTTTTTATAATTGAGAATATTAACATATTTCAGAATAATACATATTTTTGATGTTTCTATTAAATATTTATTAATCATGAATACATATTTTTTTTAATTAAATATTTATAATTTTATTAAATTAAAATAGAAAAAAAAAATACAAGTGTTGTAAAAATAGTTTATGTACCTTTGCATACTTAATTTTGTTACTTTTTTTATTTTTTTTTTTTTAATTTATTTAATTTTAAGAATGTATATTTGACCCTTTTTTTTTTTTTTTTTTTTTTTTA
>NW_021628238.1:2763777-2784167 GCF_900005855.1 Plasmodium gallinaceum | reverse complement strand
GGAAAAAAAAAAAAAAAAAAAAAAAAAAACAAACAAAAAAAACACACACACATATTCTATATTATTTTTTTTTTATAATATTTTGAAATAAAAAATATATGTAAGTCTATAGAAAAAATATATTAATTTTTTTTAATTGACTATATTTTTACTTAAAGAATACTTAAAAAAATATAGGAATATTTACATATATAAATATACATATAACTTTTTTTCTTTCTCCTTTTTTTTTTTTTTTCTTGTTATTTATAATGAATATGAATGATTTTTGTGATAATAGAAAATCATGTTTAAAGAAAAAAAAGAAAATTGAAAAATGCTATAACGTATGGGAAAGCATTTTTAGTAAAACTACAGGTTGTAGCAAAGATGAAATTAGAAAAAAAGTTGCTAAAAGAAAAAGAGATAAGGAAAGACTATTATCAATTTTATACGGTAGTGTATTTAAAGGAAGAAAGTATCTATTATATTCAAGAAAGTGGAGAGGGAAAACATTAAGTGAAATAATTAATCAAGATAAAAAAAATTATTTGAATTTAAAGCATTTAAAAAATGTAGACAATAGCTATTTTTGTAAATTAGCTATTGGCTATGTAGACCAAAATGATAAAAATTATTTTAAAAAGAATGGAGAAAATGTATTTATGAAAAATGAAGTAAACACTATGAAAAAAGTTCAACCTACTTTTAATAATACAACTAATAAAAGAAAAGGAACTCACATAGAAAAAAGTGGCACAAATAATGATATAGAAGAAGTATATGATAGATTAAACTTTTTAGAAAAAAGAAGTTATAAAAATAAATACAAAGATAACAATAATTTAAGTATGAACTATCCATATAATAATCGTTTACCGAATGATAAATGTTATGAAGATAATTCAGACGAAAGTAAAGTAGTGAAATATAAATATTTACCTACTGGAGTTTTTTATAGTAGGGTATCAAAATCTTTTATAGCTAATTGGATAGATGATAAAACAAAAAAACAAATTAAAATACCATATAAAATATCAGAGTTTGGTGTTGAAAAGTGTATGATTTTGGCTATATTATCTAGAAATTTAAGAATAAGTAATTTGAATAATGTATTAAAATATTATGATAATTTAACATTAGATCAAAAAGAAAAAATGTTACAAGCTATTAGAACCACTCAAAAAAGCGAAAAATTATTCAATGAGATACTAAAACAGAATAACAAAGATATTACCAATATAGTAAATAGTAACAATGTAGTAAGCAAAAATAATGAAAGTGATCAAAAAAATATATCTTTAAAAAAAAATCTTATTGAAAAAAAAAAAATAAAACAGTCTTATAATAATTCAGAGAAGTTGCCAACAGGGGTATATTTTTACCAAGGTTCTTATGTTGCTAATTGGTGGGAAACGAATCAAAAAAAACAGTTTAAAGTTCCATTTAAAATATCTGAATACGGAATAACAAGAGCTAAAAATTTAGCCATTATTTCTAGATTAATCAGATCATCATCTGCTCAAGAAGTTAATTTACTTTTAACTCAAATGGAACAAAATAAAAATATTACAAAATTAAATTACACTACTATCTCAAATTTAGCTTTTAAATATATCAAAAATCAGCCAAAAAAAGATTTTTAAAATAATATATTTAATATTTGTTATTAATAGATGATTTATATTTCGTAAAATGCTTTTAATTAATACATTTGTTTACGTTTTATATCATTTGTAAAAAAAATAGTAGCAGTATGTATAAAACCATATATATACACAAGTGTGTATACTTTAAAATTGGTTAATAATAATATTGTATATTTTTTTTTTCCTTTTAGTTTCAAAGTTACATATTTTACACAATTTTCGGCTAGTAGAAAAAAAAAAAAATTACCTATTTATATTATTTAAAATTTTTTTTTTTTTTTATCATTTATATAGTTTAAAATAAATTTATGAAAATTTTCAACTTTAAAAATGTTTATGAATTTGTACTATTTTAATTATATCTATAAATAAAAAGTTGTAATGCCTTCATATATATATTTAATAGGTGTATATATTTGCTTTTTTTTTATGAAATTTTAAATTAATTTTTAAACGTATAATTTTATATATTTTTAAAATTTATCATTTTTAACTATATATATAAATATATTTGTATAAATTTTTATATGTTACTTATTACTGCAAAAAATGCCTTTGTATGACATTTATTTTGTTTGTATATCTATTAATTTTTTTTTTTTTTTTTTATATATTTTTTATTTTAATTGGTTATAAAATGTACCCTGAATATCTTTTCATATTTGAATTAACTTTTACAATAATTAAATTAAATAATATTCTTTAATTATTCTTAATTATTTATATGCTATCTATAACACTGAATGATTTTACTATTTTTTTTCAAAAAAAAAAAAAAATAAAATAAATAAAGCGTTATAACATATAAATTTTTCTTTTATATATATATATATATACTATATTATTTTATAATATACACAATTTAACTTTTAATCTTTAAAATTAAAATATAATTGAATATTTAAAATTAAACTGTATTTTTAAAAATTATGATTTATTCCTAATGTTATCATATTAAGACATAGTTAAAAAATTTTCATTAAGGAAACTTAAATTTTATTTTAATATTTAAAAAAAATATGAGAATAGTAAGAGATCATTTTAATAGCAAACGTTAATCACGTCTTGCGTACACCATTTTAATATTTTAGATTTAATAAAAATTGAGAGATACTTGTCTAAAAATAATTTTTTTTTTTTTTAATTTTTGCAATTTATAGGAAATTGAATATATTTTTACCGTAACAAATAATATTTTTTATACAATTTTTCTTGTTTTTTTTTTTTTTTTTAAATATGGAAGACTTTTTAACAAAACTGAAGATAATATCTGAACAATATAATAATTTGTTATTAGAAAAAAAAATAATAGACAAACGAATTGCAAGCATAGAAGAAAACATAACTAAATATGAAGAAACAAAACAAAAATCCATAAAAGAAGTAGAATTTAAAAAAAATCAACTATTAAAAAATAAAAATAAACATTTAATAAAATGTCAAAAAATGGAACAGCTAAACAATAGATTAAATGAAATACTAATAAGAAAACAAAGTATAGATGATGAAGAAGAAAAGAAGATAATAAAAAAACAAATTGACATGGTTAGCAATACATATGTTTTACTAAAAAATATTCAGAAATTAAATGATGTTATAATAAAAAATAATGAATATTACAAAGTCATAACTGATAAGATTCATAATAATGGTTTTAATAATAAAAAAACATTAAATATTTTAAATTGCTTTTTAAATAAAAGCAGAGCAAATATTCAAGATAAAGATTATGATAATTCTACAAATAATTTAAAAATAATACCAACTAATGAAATAACTAAAAATTTAATTTACTTGTTTTCAGAAAATCACACAACCTTAATTTTAGAAAAACAACAATTCTTATTTGTACTTTTAATGAATATTTTAAAAAAAATTCTAGAATCAAAAAAAGACACATATGATGAAAATACATCAAATGAAGTGATTCATAATTTTTTATATCAGAATTATATATCACTACAATAAATTTTAAGTGTTATTTCTATTTTTTGTATTTTTTTTTTTTTTTTTTATCATAATAATTTTTTTTTGTTATATTTTGTTTTAATTATTATGTTTTAATTATTTTTTTTTAATTATTTTTTTTTTTTACAATAAGAAGTTTTTTTTGTTATATTTTGTTTTAATTATTTTTTTTTAATTATTTTTTTTTTAATTATTTTTTTTTTTAAATATTTTTTTTTTTTTTTTTTATGAATCTTGTGAAGTAAAATATAAACATACATCAAAAATATGAAGTAGCTCTAAGTATTAGCTATGAAAAAAAAAAAAAAAAAAATGTTATTTTCATAAAATTTAAAAAAAAAAAAAAATTGTTATTACTAAATATATTTTTCTTGTCTACGTTGTTTACGATTATAATGTAATGGATAAAATTCATTTTTTTTTTCATTTGCGATATATTTACCTGTACTATTTAGAACATATAGTGAATAATAAGTTCTACCAAATTTTCTATTTCTTAAACCGATTAAATTATCAATTTTTTGAGGTAATAATTCTATTTCTTTTGGGTATTCTATAAAAATAAGACAATCATTATGAAAAAGTTGACTTTTTGATATGCTATGAATTAAATCACTATAAATTATCTGCTCATAAGGTGGAGTAAAAAATGCCAAATGAAATTTATCTTGTAAATCAAATTTAAAAGGATTTTTTAATAATTCAATAGCATCTGATCGTATTATTCTATTACCTAAATGACTCAAATTGCATAATTTCAAATTCTCATAAATAGTTCTACAAGAATTAATAGATAAATCAACAAAAGTAACATTTCTGGCATTTCTAGAAATACATTCAATACCTAAATTTCCACTACCACTAAATACATCAATTACATTTATATTATAACAATTGAATATCCCAAGATGAGTTAAAACATTAAATATGGATTCTTTAACTTTACTCATAACAGGTCTAGTGTAGGTATCTGGAGAATATATTTTTTTGTTTTTAAGTTTTCCTTCATGAATACTTAAAATTTTTTTTTTTTTATAATTTATATTTATTGTTTCACTGTATTTCTTTATTTTGCAATATTTATATTTCGTTTTTATTTTACTATTAGGTAATCTCAAAACTTTTAATTCTTCTGTTGGTAATCCATATATATCTTTTTTTATTATTTTTCTTTTACTTTTAATTTCATTATTGTTTATATTTGAATTGTCGTTAATAATTTTATTTTCATTTTTATCTTTGTCATTAATTTCATTTACATTTTCATTTTTATCTTTGTCATTAATTTCATTTACATTTTCATTTCTGAATTCTTCATTAATTTTATCTTTTTTAATCTTTTTTATGTGAATTTTATTATTTTTTTTAACTACATTTAATAATTTAAAAATTTTTATATTAAAGTGATCGTTTTTGATAAATCCGTATAAATGTTTGTCTAAATGAAACACATTTTTTATATATCTATCAGTCTTAATATTTTTATCTAATAAATAAAATTTATCTATATATATATATCTGTTTTTTATATATTTTGCATAACAAAATTTTTTATTTATATTGAAAAGAATAATAAGTAAGCTGCTAAATAATACAAACACTGTATATTTCTTAAAAAAAAGCATTTGTATTAATATATGTTTTTTCTTTGTTTCATTAAGTTACCTCTTTTTCATTCTTAACCTTATATGCTACTATTAATATATATGATACAATTAATAACTTTGCAGAAGCATTATTTTCAAAAGGAATTAAAAGTAATAATTGTAACGTTCTTAAATATTAAAATGAAAGAAAATTAACAATATTTAACCATTTTAAATTAAAAAAAATAATAATAAATAAAAATAATATTAAGATAAGAATAAAATTATAATAAAAAAAAAAAAAATAAGAAAAAATTATTAAGAATTGCGTTGTTTTTTTTTTTTTTTTTTTAAAAGTTTAAACATTAAATTCATAAACGTAATATAAAATCTTTTAATTGAATTTGCTTACATACCTACTTATAATAGTTACAAAAGGAAAAGAATCATATATATATATAAAAAAAAAAAAAAAAAAAAAAAAAAAAACAAATGACTATTATATATTTCAATAATAAAAATAAAATTGTAATATTAAAAGTAATAGTATCACTACGGATATGTAAGTATAAAAAAAGAATTAAAAATGTTATGGAAAATATTATTCAAAATAATATTCATTTTAAACGCATAATTGAAATTTTACATAATTTCAATAGTGTCGTACAGGTTTTTTACAATTTTTTTCTCTTATTTCGTTTTAATTTTACAATGCTTTTTATATATATTTGTTAAAAGCTAACAATTACAATTCATAAAAATATACTAAATATGAAAAATACAATATTTGAAGGATATTTATACTTTATATCTTATGTGTTATTTTTTTATCAATTTTTTTGAAAGTTTTTCTTTTTCATTCTTTTTAAATATACATTTTAGGTATAAAAATTTATGTTTTATTTCCTTAATGTAATCATTGAATCTATTATTTTTTAATAATTCAAAACTAGTGTAATTTTTTTTTTTTTTTTTAATCAAAATATGATTAATAATTTAAGTAGAATTAATTATTTGTCTTTATTATTTCAAAATTTTTTATTATATTTTATTCTTTTGCATTTTTATGACAACAAAGATGAAAAACATTACAAAATGCAAATTAAATAAAATTAACAAAAATATTTTAAATTTTATAAATAACAAAATTTTATTTATAGAAATATTTATATAACTAATATTTTATAAAAAATATATATATATTTGATAAAATATTAAAATTTAAGTCATAATTAAGAAAAAAATAAAACATAAAATATAAAATAAAATTTACTAAATAACAATAAAAATTAATAATTCATATTAATTCTTAATATTTACTTAGATACTTTTAAATTTTGCTAAAGTCAAAATACCCCACTTTATATTTTTTAAGATTTCCTCCAAACCTAAAATATATGTCTCCAAAGTATGAAAATGGGTTAGAAAAATCTGAAAAAAAAAAAAAAAAAATTAATATATTATAAATAATTATATATTATTTCATAATATTTCATATTATTTCATAATATTTCATATTATTTCATATTATCAAAAAGTGCAGATAAAAAAAAAAAATAAAAAAAAATAAATTACAACGTTTATAGGTAAGTGTTTCAAAATAAAAAATAAATTTATTACAATATTTATAGGCAACTATTTCATAATAAAAAGTAAAAAATAATCCTGGAACCTCAGAAGGAATGGAAATTATTAATCTTTTTTTTCCAGTTACAAAATTAAATGTTAACTTCCAACTTGGAGGTTTTTTGTTACGTTTAACATCTTGTCCATTTATAAGATTTGTTAAAGACTTAATAATCTTATCAGTTATATTAGGATTATAGGATACTAATATTTTATTTTTCTCTTCTAAATTTACATTAAACTTTATATGTGTATATTCTAATGTAAATTGGGTATAAACAAAATTAACATCAGAAAAATATTTTTTAAATGAAAACGATTTACTTTCATACTTTTGTTTGTACTTCTTTCTTAATTTGAAATATTGACATAAAGATTTTCCTCTTCTTGAATAAATATAAAATAACTTCCATTTAAAATCCTTTTCAAATTTATCATCAAAATTAAAATAAGCTTTTATTTGATAATCGCCAACTACATCTTTTTCTTTCAATTTAAATGATTTTTTATATCTCTCTTTAAAATTCTTATACTTTTTCTTTAAACCATTAAAAAAACGTTTTGTCCTACTTTTTTTATTTTTATAAACAAATCCATTAATATAATTTATTAAAAAAAAAAAAAATAATAAAAAATGCAACTTTACCATTTTCATTCTATAAAAAATATAAATTATACAATTTCAGAGCATATAAAAAAAATAAAAATTAAATTACTTATTATTTAAAATTCTAAAACTATATATATTTATATATATATTATATTGGTAAAATTATCAATTTTTTTATTATTTATTTTTTNTTAATTAACTAGATACTTAATCCTACAATTTTTCATTTTTTTCTTTTTTTTTTTTTTTTTTTTTCAAAATGTAGGTGGTATAGCACCTAGATGCACATAAATAGCAACATGTAAAAAAAAATATATATGCCTAAAGAATATTTCTAAATTAAAAATGAAGTGACTAAATTAATAATAGGATTAAAAAAAAAAAATGATCTACTAACATATGCCTTTTAATTTTTTAGAAATAAAAATTATAATAAGAAATATTATTTTGTAAAATAAAATCATTACTATAATAAAAGTAAATCTTAAATGAACTAAATGTATTGCTCATTTTATTATTCATTAAAATTAAATCCTTATAGTATACATATGTACTATATTCTATAATTTTTCAAATTACACTAACATATTTTATTGCCTTTTTTTTTAATCTTTCATTCAATTAAGTAATTTTATATATTTATTTTTCACTTTATCCATTTTTATAAAAATTATTTTCTATAATTATGTTTATATAATTACTCATGAAAGTGCTTCTTACAAGCACTCTCATATTAAACAACAAATACCTACACATAAATTCCTTATATACATATATATGTGAAAGTTACATTAGAATATACATATTCAAATTATAATTTCATTTATTTTTCTTTTTTACATAAATGAAAAAAAATTATCTTTTCATTAAAAAGATAAGTGCATTCTTTCTTAAAGAATTGTATATATTTTAAAAAACTAATTTCAATTAGATTCCTAATAATCTTTGTTCTTTTATATTTTTTTTTTTTTAAAATACTTCTAACCATATTATTACAGTGTTTTTAACAATACAAACACATTTGTAGGAATAAATTTAAATATACACAATTTTCCAAATTTAAAATAATGAAGTGTATTTTATTTCAATTTTTTTTTTTTTTTTTTTTTTTTTAAATTATAAAAAACATCACAAAACTGAAATAGCATTATTCTTTATTTATAAGCATGAAATAAAAATTTTAAAAAACTAAAAAACATAATAGTAAATTATAAAGATAACTTACATAATAACGAAAAATAATTGCAAATTTTTTACCTCATATTTTTGAATTAAATAAAAAAGAGAGTCATTGATATGATTAAAAATTAAAAAAAAAAAAAAAATAAAATAAAATAATATTTATAAACATTTTTTTCAATAAATAAAATAAAACCTATATTAATTAAAAAATCTATTATTAAATATATTAATAATATATTAAACTTTTGCAGAATACCCAAAAACCAAATGTTTTATATAGTTCCATTGAACACTTATAAATTATCATTTTAAATGATTTAGAAGTAATAATAATTTAACTTTTTTTTCTATAATTTTTTTTATTTCTATCCTATTATTAAATAAAAGATTCTAAAAATATAATTTTTTTTTTTTCACTTTTTTTGCTTTTACGTATTAACAAGAATTACGATATCTAAGGAATTTTTTATTCGTATACATAAATATATTTCATAATTATTTATCTATATTGTCTTTAGTTTTTTAAATTTTATTTTTTTTTTTTTTTATATTCCATTTATTTACAATTTATGTAGAATAGTTTTAAATTTTAGCTTTAAATATATATTTTAAAAAAAATTTACAGATATTTTATATGCATGTGGTAATTCTTATTTTTTGTATTCTACTTAAAAAAATGCCTCTTAATATGAAAATGAAATTTTATATAAAATAAGATGTAAAACACAATAAAAGAAAAAAATTAAAAAAAAAAAAATTAGGTAAAACATATCAGTAGTATTTAGCACTAGTTACTTTTAATAAAAATTGTAATTGTTGAATTTATTTTGATATTAATAATAAACTATTAATAAGTCATTCACAAAAAAAATGAGTAAGAAAAAAGTTTTTTTTTTTTTTTGTATCTTCTCCTCATTACTAATATATGCATATGTTTATAGTATAAGTATTACTCATATATCAAACGAAAAGGAAAAATTAAAATTAATAGAACATAATGATGCAAATGTATCTATTGCAGTCTTTAACTTATCCAATGAAATGCTTTATGTTGATCAGCAGCATTTTACAAATATTAAAAAGTTGCAACACATTCTAATAAAGTGCCTAAAATCAGAAAAAAAACATATTATAGATAATCTAGGAATAGAAAGTATAAAATTTTTGTTATTTGAGTATTTTAAGAAAGAAATGTATAATAATTTAACGCTTTTTTTTCAGTTCATTAAAAATAATTTTCATTACCTTAATAAAACAATATATGTAGAAAAAAAAAGATATAAATTATCACCAAAAGATTACATTGAAAATGATAAATTATTAGATTTACTAGAAAAAGTGATGAATTTTGATAAAAGAAATAATGCTATATATCTTGAAAAATTATATCAATTTAAAAATATAATGGAATGTTTTTATGTATCTATATCAATGAATTTAGAGAATGAAAAAAATCCAATAGTTTTATATATGAAAATAGATGATAGTAATAATTATATTAACATAAAAATAGATAATAATTTATTATCAAAAAGCATTAGCAATATTAAAGAAAAGGAATCTCTATATAGTGACAAAACTCAAATTCTTCCTAATCTATTAGATCCATTAAGAACAAATAATTTAACTTTGAGAATGCCAAGAAATTTTAAATGGCCATTAAATTATTTCCGAAATTTATGTGTAAGTAATAATTATAAAGTTGCTTCTGAAAATTGGGTTAATTATTTTTATAATCACAATGAGACTTTATGCCATATTGAAACATGTGGATCCGGTGACTGCTTATTTTTAACGTTAGAATATTTACTAAATGATAATGAAATAGCAACAGATAATATATTTTTAAATGAAAATATAAAAGAAAGTGAATATATTAAGTGGTATATAAAAAATATAAAGCTCCTAAATCAAAAAAAATTTAATGTTATTGATTTAAGGTATATAACTACTTATTTTTTTATAAAATATTTTCCAGGATATTCTAATGAAAATGATATAGATGAATCATATATAAATGAAAAATTAGATTTATTAATAAATCTTGAATTCATAAATTATTATTTAAAAAAAGATTTAATTTTTGAAATGATACAGAATAAAAATGAAAAAAAAAACATAAAAGAAAAGTCATTTTTATCAACCATATCAGATTTTCTCGTTAATGTTATACCATTTCGTAATTTTTCATCTAATAGTGATAATAATGATGATGATTATAATGACAATAATAATAATTATGATGATAATTATAATGACAATAATAATAATTATGATGATAATTATAATGACTATAATAACAACAATAATGATGATAATTATAATGACAATAATGACAATTATGATGATGATTATAATAACAAAAATAACAATTACAGTAAATGTTATTCATCTTCTACATCCTACTTAGATGATAACATTAGTAAAAATCTCTATTCTTTTCATGAATATGCTGATAATTGTAATAACAATTCTTTCCTTTCTTCTGATGATAATAAATATTATTCATTGTCATCTTCAGAACACAAACAAATATCATCTCATGATTTGAAAGATGTAAATAGAAACAAGAAAGATATAACTAGTAGATTAAAAGATTCAATACACAAATTAAATGAAAAAGAAATAGAATATGACTCAAAATTGGTAAATAGTTTATTATATAACACTAATGAAAATATAATAAAAAAGGATATGAATCAAGGTATATTCAATACTAAGAATGAAGAATATAGAAATGAAGATATGTATAAATCACGAACATACGAATTAAATAAAAACAAAAAAACAAACGAAACAATATCAAATAAAAAAGATCGTATTAATTTAAGTGAAAATAGGAATATTAGAGATTATAATGAGTACAATAATACTGAATCAGTTAACTTAGAGAGAAAAAATTATGATGATGAATATGAAAGTATTTTAGACGATATTGATAACTTTGGATATAGAATATATGAGTTGATTTTTTTTAAAATAGTATCATTATCAGATAATAAATTAACTTTAAATAAATTAAGAAAACTTAATAAAAAAAGTCTACAAGAATTAAAAGGAACAAATTTGAAAGTAAAAGTTATTGGATCACATGTATTTATGAAAAACATTGAAGAAGGAAATATTCTCCCATTTTATAATTCAGATAATATAAAAGATAAATTAAATAACCCTTTTAGTGAAGAAAATTATGCAAATAAAGATTTGTATGTGATTATATTAAAAACAACATTTGGTAAAAATATAAAAAGAAAGAGTGATGGAATAATTTCTAAAAGTTTGTTATTAAAACATGATGGAGATAGCATATCTTATTGGTCAATAAAAAATAATAAATATCACTTTACTAGTGACAATAAAGTAATTCAAACTAGCACCATTCAAGAAAAGGCATCAGCTTTATTTTATGAAAGAACAAGAACTGGTCATATTCATTGGGGAGATGAAATTGACTATGATGCATTTCAAAAAATGTTTAATATCGGTTTAATTACATTTATAAATGGTAGTACTGAATTTTTTTTTTCAAAAGATACTTTTAAAGAATACGAATTATATTTTTTAATCTACTTTTATTCAGATATTCATTTTGAACCAGGAGTTCACATAACAATAAAAGGAAATAATGCAAGTCTTAAATCTGCATATAAAAAAAATAAAATTCCTCATTCCTTTTTAGAAATAGTTAAGAAATAACATAAGAAAATAAAAATTGTATCATATAAAAATTTAAAAAGAAAAATATTAATATACAACAACAACATATATATATATATATATATATAAACTAAATAAGTATAGGTGAATTATTAATTAAAAAAAAAAAAAATATAAAAATTTTATTTTTTTTTTTTTTTTCATTTTTAATTATAACTCTTATTTGTTTCATATTTTTAATAGTTATCCTTATTTTGTTTTTTCCTTTTTTACATTTTCTTTTAGTTTCTTTTTTCTATAAATATTTGCTACAAAATTTTAATGTTCTATTTTTGATCTATTTGGTTTTTCATATTAATTTGTTATTTAGAAATTCTATATAAATAATTTTTTTAATTGTTATAAATAAAAAAAATTTTTTTATCTTTTTTTATAAATGGTAATTTTTTATTTTTAAAAATGAAAATGTAGGAATTCTGAAATTTCTAATAAGGAAAAAATTATTTTAATTTTTCTTTCCCTTTTTTCTAACATGATTATTCATTATAAATAAAAATTTTATGATAGTCCTAAAATGAGATACATAAAATGCTTTTAATATAAATCATTTTATGTTAACTTTTTCCTAAACATAGATTAACTATATATATATATATATATATTTTTTTTTTTTTTTAAAAATTAAATTGTAAATGATATATTATACTCCGTAATACGTGAAACTTCTTTTTATTTCTATATTACAAAATAATTTCTTTTTTAAATTCTGCTTTTCAACGAAACTTTATTTCTTTGAAATTGCTATGAATAAGGTGAAGTATTATATGTAAGCTATTAATAAATTTAATTAAAAGAATTAAATAAATAATAGGATCTAATTCATGTCTGAAAAAAAGCAAGTTGGTGCAAAAGACAACATTCTTGAATTATATATTCTTCTATTGAATTAGTGACATTACTTTAAATGTAAAATTTTTATTTTGATTATTGTCTTAATTATAGTATAAATATGAAATATATATATATATATATGTATATTAATTTTTATTTTATTTTTTTATTTTTTTTTTTTGGGAATTCTAATTTTTGTTTGATATTTATATTCTTTTTAATTTATTTAATTTTTAATAGAATTTGTTAAATACTTTAGTCTATATTTATTCTATTTATGTTATTAAATGCTATATATTTACTTTAATATTTTTTTAAAAAAGAAAACATATGAAAATGCAATAATTTAGCATATATAGTATTGATAAATAAGCAACCAAATATATATAAATAAAATTAGAAGATAATATATTTCTTGAATTTAAAGTTTAAAATTTCTTTCATTTGGTTAACAAAAATCAAATATATCTACATCTATTAGGAAATATAGATATACTATTTTTAATTTGTTATAAACACTTTTATTTTTAATTAAAACCTATATAAATTACTTGATAGTAATTTAAAGAATAGTAATATCCTTTTTTTAAAAAAAAAAAAAAAAAATGAATAAAAATAAAGTATGTTTTTTTCAAATTTTTACATTTCTAATAGTATATGTAAAATGTGTATATAGTACTAACATTCCTTTTTCTTCGAATGAGAAAAAGGAACTAAATTTATTCAAAGACATTTTATTTGATAATAAAAATGATATAGAACATTATTTTTTTCTAAATGAATTAGTATTAAAATTAAAAGATGCATTTAATATACCTAACTATGACTTAGATGCAAATGAGACAAGTATAGAATCTTTTGAAAGTATATGCGATTCTTTAAAGGAATTATATATTGAAATATTAAGAAACTTTGTATATAATGAAAATAATGATCAAAAAAAAGATTTAACAAAATACTCTAATATATTAAAAAAATTTCTTAAAAAAATTTATTACTTATTAAGTGACAAGAAAAGAGATGATATTAATATTGATAATGATACTTTAAGAATTTTAATTATTAGATTTTTATCTTCTATGAATAATATAAAAAATAATTCATTAAAAGATAAAAATGTTTTAAAACTTAGTAAGGTTATAGTAACAAATTATGCATTATATATTGCAAATCAAAATAAAGATATCAAAGATGTTAATGAAGATACGAATAATGGTTCTGAAACTATCCTCACAGATAACAACTTAAATGTCTACAAAAAAAATATTTTAATTCATTTTTCTCATAACACAAAACTAAAAATTTTTTTTTCAAATATTAATACATTGAGTGATTTAACAAAAATGTTTTATAAGTTTTATACACATTTTACAAATAAAAAAGTGATAGAAAAAGAAGTAAATTCTATAAAAACAATATATTTAATAGATGAAATATTGAAAATTATTAGATATATTAACACTTATATAAAGGATAATGGTATAGAAGGTATTTTAAACTCAAACAATTTTTGTATCAATATTCAAAACTCTTTTAAAAATATATGTGAAATTATGCCAGAAGAATTGCAAATTGGCGAATCTAAATATAATGTAATAGAAAAATTAACAATAGGATTTTTTGACATTTTAAAAGATATATATAAAGATAATAAATATTATATAAATTTAATAAATAAAGAAAAAACGAATATCAAAAGATACAAAGAAAATTATATGGATGGATTTGAAGAGAATAAAAAATTGAAATTAATAAAACATATAGATTCAAATGAATTTATTGCAGTCTTTAACTTATCCAATGAAATGCTTTGTATTGATCAACAGCATTTTACAAATATTAAAAAGTTGCAACACATTCTAATAATGTGCCTAAAATCAGAAAAAAAAAAACATATTTTAGATAATATAGGAATAGAAAATATAAAATTTTTGTTATTTGAGTATTTTAAGAAAGAAATATATAATAATTTAAAGCTTTTTTTTCAGTTCATTAAAAAGAATTTTGATTATCTTAATAAAACAATATATGTAGAAAAAAAAAGATATAAATTATCACCAAAAGATTACATTGAAAATGATAAATTATTAGATTTACTAGAAAAAGTAATGAATTTTGATAAAAGAAATAATGCTATATATCTTGAAAAATTATATCAATTTAAAAATATAATGGAATGTTTTTATGTATCTATATCAATGAATTTAGAAAATGAAAAAAATCCAATAGTTTTATATATGAAAATGAATGATAATAACAATTATATTAGCATAAAAATAGATAATAATGTACTAGAAAACAATGATAATAATAATGAAAAAAAAAAATTCCTATATAGAGATAATATGCAAGATTTTCAAAATTTATTAAATACATCAGAAATAAACAGCTCATTTATTCAGATCCCACAAATTTACAAAATTCCATTGTATCAATTTACTAATATATGTGATAAACGCAAAGAAAAATCTCCATCTGGTAATTGGATTCGCTATTTTTCTGAATATAATGAAACATTGTGTCTTATATTGTCGAATGATAAATCAACTGGATTATTTCCAGCTTTAGTAAGATCATTAATAATGAATAAAATAGATAAAAATATAATTTTAAACAATATTATTTCAGAATATAAACATTTCCTTCAATGGTATTTTACTAATATAAAATCAAAAAAAGAAAAATATTTAAATGTTGGCGATTTATCCATTTTTTCTACTATGTATAAATTTAAGTATTTTCCTAAATACTCCAGTAGTTTTTCCAGTATACATATAGAATCAATTTTTCCATCTTATATTAAAGATGAATTAGAAGAATTCAATTTTTTAAAAAATGAACCTAATGATTTAGATAGAAAAGGAAGAGATATAGAAAAAAGTAAATCACAGATACTTGATGATTTTTTTTCTGATAATCCATCTGCTCCTCCTCCTTCTCCATCTGATTTTAACTCTTCAACTCCTTTTTTTAGATACTCTAAACCATCTGCCGTTCCTCTTTCTGCATCTTTTAATAAATCAAAACCCATTTCTAAAAGGTATCTTAATCCGAATACTTCTCCTCTTCCACCATCTGATGATTACCTTGATTTTTTAACTCCACTTTCCTTTGAATATGATAATTCATCTGATTTTATTCCTACCCCTTCTACATCTACCGCTTCTACATATACCTCTTCTACTTTTACTGATTCTATTCCTTCCTTACCTACTGTTACATCAACTTTTTTGTCTGAAGATATTTCATCCATTGCTCCATATAGTTCTTTTGATTCTCCATATTTTTCTCATTCTCCTAGATCTCAATTCAAATTCATTCGTCCATATGATATCCCTCCTTCCTCAAATAATTCTCTCTATACATCTATACATACTACTCCGACTAATACTACTATTTCTACTCCTATTAATACGAATTCTCCTGATTCTATTTTGACTGATACACCCATTAGTACTAATACACCTACTACTGATACTATTTTTTCAACTCCATATTATCCTTCAGATTCTAATGTTACTAATACTACTAATTTGAATGAATCACATTTTGAAAGATATAAAAAAATACCGAAGCATAGATCTTCAATAAGAGCTTATAAAGTTGCAAGAAAAAGCAAAGAAAAAGCAAGAAAATTAAAGGATATAGGAAAGACGCAAAAAAGAGAAAAAAATTCACGTAATACCCTTAAACCTATAAAGTCTGCAAGTTTTGAATCTATGATGAATGAATTTGCTGATAAATTTAAGAAAATAGTTAGTACTAGTCATAAGAAAAAAAATGAACCTATAGAAACTGAAATAGAACCTTCAAAAGATATGGGAGATAATGAAAATATAGGAAAAACTAAATTGAAAGTGGGAAAAAATAAAGTTACGTTTAAATTAGATGATTCAGAAATAAATAGTTCAAAAGAACCTGCAAGTAATGAAGAAAATAAAGATAGTTTTCAATTCCCAAAAGAGACCGTTTTAGCAGATGTACATTCATATGTAGATGTAGATCCAGGTTTTAATTATGAAGTACATATATATGAAAATATTGATGGAAAATATGAAGATATTTTAAAAGATGTAGATAAAGATGGATTTAGAACATACGAACAATTGGTTATATCAGAATTATTATTACCGGAAGGTATTGATATAAATGAGATATCTCCTTCAGAAAGAGAGAAAATTCTTCATGAATCTGAAAGTAATCATAAATCTATAGTTGTAGGAATCCAATTATGTAATTTTCCGTATCAAGTGGGAGACTTTATAAAATTATACGATATGGAAGACATGATAAAACATATAACAAAATTGCTTGATGAAAGTAATAAAAATACATATTTTATTTTAAAAAGTAATTCTTACCTTAAAAACATAAAAAGAGATGATGGAGTTATTACAAAAAGTGTTAGATGTATTTCAAAAAATAATGCTATAAGCGCATATTCTATATGGAATAATGAATTTCACATATCTAATTATGGAATGATTTTAAAAACTCAAACATTAGAGGAAAAGGCTTTAGCTTATTATATTGAAAGAATATATATGGGATCAAATAGTTATTTATATAATGATGACGTAAAAGCTTTACAAGATATGCTTAAAGTTGGCTTCATTATTTTTGAAGATGGAGAACATATATTAAATGAAGGATCTTCTATTTATGGCAATTATAAAAATTTTCTATTATTATATTATTTAAATGAATATAATATTTTTTTAGCAAACCATATTGAATTACATGATAAAAAGGAAATTTGCCATACTGGTTATGAAGCTAAAGATTTACCAGATTCTTTAAAAAGTTTGATGAGCTAAACAGTCAGATATACAATTAATATTTTTACAAAAAAACAGGAAGAAATACAAGTTAAAATTAAAGAATGGAAAAAATTAAAAAAAAAGTTTTTTTTCTACTTATTTTAACGTTATATCCAAATTTTATAATTTTAATTTTGTAGGTTTTAATTTATTATTTTCAATTTATATATTTTATTTTTATAGTATTTTTTTTTTAAATATTTATCTCTTATATATATGTAATATTTTTTATCACTTAAAGAATATGAGTACACTTTTGATATATTAGTTTTTTTTTTTTTTTTTTTTTTTTTTATTTTTATGTTTTAAAACAAAAAAATATTTATTGTTACAATTTTTTGGTTACACTTTTTTTGAAAATTATATTTTTTTTTTTATTATACTACTATTCATATCTTTTATAAAAGAAATAATTTAAATAAGGTTTTAAAAAAAGAGTACATATTTTTAATACCTCCTGAGTTATTAATCCTGCTAAAAGTAGTGATACGCAGTTATTATTAATATTAGAATATTTATTATAAGTAATAAATATATTGTTAATTTTTTCTATATTTTGTAGTAAAAAGCTTTTATTTATATCTATTAATGAATATAAACGTACTATGGATTTTTCATTTTTATTAGACAAAAAGGATTTATATCTTATTTCCTGTTGATATTTTGTATTTCCTTTCTTTTTAAGGTTAACAACAAGAGGATTTTTATAAAAATTTAGGATATCATTTTTTTTATTGCATGACAATATTTTACTTTTTCTTTTTAAAATTTTATTATTTGAATCACATTTTTTTTCTTCAGAAGAACTGTCAGAAAAATATTTTTCATTTTTTAAGAGATGAACATTATTTTCATGAGTTTTTTGGTAAGAACTAACTATATATAAATATAAAAAGTCTAAAAAATTATTAAATATACTATTTTCATTTTTGTTGTTTTCTTTTTTCCTTATAAAATGAAAATTAGAAAAAAAATAAGTAAAATAAGATATATTAAATCGTTTCTTAAAATTATATTTTTTTCTTTTTCTATCAATTATATATTTAATTTCTTTTTTGTCTGATATGTTTCTTTTTTTTAAAATGTTATTAATATTTTTATCATTAAAGCTAAAATCAAATAAATAAGGCAACTTTTTTTTTTTTTTTATAAAGCTTTTATATACAACTAAGAATATAAATAAATGGGTTTTGTTTATTAATTTTTTATCCTTTAAAAAATAATTTATCCTTAAGATAATTTCATTTAAATTTATAAGAATATTTATCTTCTTCATACTAAAATGTAGGTTAGTCAATTCATTTTTTTTTTTAATAAATTCCAAAAAATTAATTTTTTTTTTATCTTTTAAATTACAAAAATCTTGATAACATTTAACTAAAAATAAAATTTTGTCTGATGGTGTGTTATTTGTAAAATAACTATATTCTATATTTTTTACATATTCTTTTAACTCATTATTTAATGAAATGGATAAATAGTAATAATAAGAAAAATCATCATTTTTATCATTATCCATATATAAGTGGTTTTTTATGCATATATTTAAATAACCTAGAAATCCATTCGAATGACAAGTAACAACATTTTTATTATTTTCTATACAAAGTTTTTCTATCATTAAATTGTTTTTTACTGATAAATTACAAACTATAATATCATAAGAATTATTATTCTTTAATATTTCGTTATGAAAATACTGTATGGGATTTTCAACAATACAATCAATATTTGCGTTTTCATTTATATTCATTAAATTATTTTTTATAACTTTACATCTATAATTATTTACTACATTAGTACAAAATATATAATATTTTGAATCATCAGAATTTGCTAATTCATTATCCACAATTGTTAAGTTACTAACTCCACTTAATAATAATCCTTTAGCAATTTCTAAAGTAATTAAATTGCTACCTAATATACATATAAAGTTACTCATTAAAATTTTTTGATGCTCTAATCCCCACAAAGATATTTGCCTTTTAAATTTTTCATAGTTTTTCATAATTTAAAAGTTAAAGAGTACATAATAATTTTTTTTAAAACTAAAGAATACAAAAAAAAAAAAAAAAAAAATAAAATAATAAAATAAAAAGAAAAATATTCTAATTAAATATAATTTATGAAAAATATATAAATAATTTAGGGAGTTAAATTTATACATAGATAAGAACACAAATGATTAAAAAAAGTAACACATTATATAAGATATAAATAAGTATATTTAAAAGAACAAACATAAAATAAAAATATTTAAAGTAATCAGTAATACGTATATTTTATATAGTTATATTAAAAAAAAATATATATATATTATTATCATTCTAATAAATGAAATAATTTTAAAATTATTTATTTACTTTTTTTTCTGCATAATTTGAAATACTTTTTTTTTTTTTTTTTTTTTTTTTATTTT
>NW_021628238.1:2759986-2762777 GCF_900005855.1 Plasmodium gallinaceum | reverse complement strand
TTTTTTTTTTTTTTTTTTTTTTTTTTACTATGAATTGTTTATATGCATTTCATTTTAATTAAAAAAAAATAACGGTTTTAATAAATTAAAAAGGTTAAAGTTGTGTTAAAATAAAATATATAACTATACTAATAAGTTTAAAAAGTAATGACAAAAAAAAAAAAAAGAATAAAAGGAAAAAAAAGAAATGTGAAAATAATTAAAATAAAACAAATTTTAATATGGATGGGTAACATATAAAAAAAAAAAAAAGAAAAAATTGATAAAACTTTTTTATTACATTTTATATATTCTTCACTTTCTTGATTTTGAGTTCTTTTGCAATACTTTTCATTAAAAAGTCTTTATCAAAATAATTTTCTTTGTATCTTTTTTTCTTTTCTCTTTTTTCTAAAAACATCTTGCATATCAATATAATTACCACTTTGAATCTTAACGCCTAATATTTTTTCTTTCTCTTTTCTTTTTGATATATATTTTTTCATGGATTTCTTACGGCACATAAGTTCAGGATAATGAATTTTTCTACTTTTGTCAAATTTTCCTCCTAATGTTTTAATTTGATGATTTTCTACAATTTTTTTTTGAAATTTATTTAAAAATGGTAATGATATTTTTCTAATTTCGTGTACTGTTTCCATAAAATCCTTTTTTAATTTCATTTTTTCTTTATATATTTCTTTTTTTTTCGATTCATCAAATTTGTTATGATTTTTTTTTTCAAATCTCTTTTTAATGTTGTTATTTTTTTCTTTTAATCTTCGATCTGAAGAATGTATTTCTATATTTTCTTTTTTTTGAATATTATTTAATACACTCATTTTTTCATTTACATTATTTGTTACATTTAAATGATTTTTAGATTTAACTTTTTTTTGATTCTCTTTTTTTTTCTTTTCATCCATATTGATACTGTTAAGTTGATTGTTATCCTTTTTTAACATAACTTTATTAATTAAATTATCATTTTGTTCTTTATTTTTTAAATCACTTATTATTTTTTTCTCATCATCAATGTTAAGTTTTTTATTCTCTGCATACGTATTTTTTTTAATTTTATCTTTTTTTTTTGATTTTTCATTCAATAACCTTTTTTCGTCATCCGAAAAACCCCATATTTTATCCATGTATTTTTGTAATTTTATTTCATTATTTGAAGTCTTCTCTTTAAGCTTTTTCATTATATAATAAAATTAATCTCATAAATAAATAAGATATAACATATTAAATTCAAAAATTTTTACAAATAAAATTATTTTCAATATTTCTTACATCATTATTATACAAATTGTATTTAAAAAAAATTTTTTTTTTTTTTTTTTTTTTTTTTTTTTTTTTTTTTTTTTTATTTTTTACCTATAAGAAAGTAAAATACTAAAACTTTTTTACAAATTAATAAATTATAAAATATATTTATATATATTGTATAAATAAATAAAAGGAATAAATTTAAAATTAAAAAATATTAAAAAAATTTTTAATTTTCATTTAGAAAAAAAAAAAAAAAAAACTAAATATAATAAAATTTAGTATTTTGTTTTAAAACATTATATATAATAGTTAATACATTTATAAAATTATATTAAAAATATAATTTTTTTTTATTTTTTTTTCTAATCATAAAATTTGTTAATATTTATAAATATATTTAATAACAATGGCTACAACAAATAAGAAATTACAAAAAATTATGACCCAACCTATAGTAATATTTTATTAAAATTGAAATTCTTCATTAATAGAAAGAAATCATTTTTCATTTATTTATTATTATTTTTTTTTTTTTAATTGTAGAATCAAATTTTTAGGTTTTTTACGAATAAAACAGTTGTACAAATATGGCTTTATGATAAGCCAGACATAAGAATTGAAGGAAAAATATTGGTAATAATATATTCATTATAATTTTATAAGTTATTTAATATTATTTTATATAAATAGAAAGAGAAGAAAAATAAATAAAATAAAAAAAAATAATATTTTTTTATTTCAGGGTTTTGATGAATATATGAATATGGTTTTAGATGAATCTGAAGAAATTTTAGTAAAAAAAAATTCAAGGAAACAATTGGGAAAAATTTTATTAAAAGGAGACACAATAACACTAATAATGGAAGCGTAATAAATATAAATTTTTTACACAAAATTTTTTTTTTTTTTTTATATGTTCATTCTTATTTGCATGTGTCTTTTTAGTTAAAATATATACTAAATTTTCATTTTTTTTTTTTTTTTTTTTTATTGATACTTTATTTTATATTTTTACACTTACAACTTAATTTATTCCTAATATTTTCTTTTTTTTATTTTTTATATGTTCTTATTAAACTTTTTTTTTTTTTTTTTTTATTTAAATAAAATATGTTAAATCATTCCTATTTAATATTCCATTCATTATTTAAATCTGTGACAATTTATTATTTTATTTTTTTTTTTTTTATTTTTTGCAGACATAAAGGAGAACAAAATTAAAAAGATTTTATTTATAGATTTTTGTTATTTTTCTTCTTTTTTATTAATTTTAAATTATATACACTTAAATTTTTTAAAAATATATTTTTTTTTAAAATTACATTAAAAAAAAAAAAAAATAATAATAAATATGTCTTCTCATTCTATAACATATGATTTTCTATTTTTTTTTTTTTTTATTTTATTTTTTTTAAATGATATTTTTTTTTTTAATTGCATACTAGTATCTGTAGTAGGAAGAATGTTGCAATATTTAATTTTAATTTTTTTTTTTTTTTTTTTTTATAATTTTAAAAAAAAAAAAAAAAAAAAAAAAAAA
>NW_021628238.1:2738262-2758986 GCF_900005855.1 Plasmodium gallinaceum | reverse complement strand
TTTTTTTTTTTTTTTTTATAATTTTAAAAAAAAAAAAAAAAGAAAAAATAAATAAATTTGTTTTTTTTTTTTTTTTCAATGTATGGTGTATTCTAATTTAAACAATTTTTTATTTATAAATTTTTAGTAAAATAAAATAATTTAATTATTAAAATATTTTTATAAACTTCTAAGTATATAAAAGGCATATATTACTATTAATATATAAAAGACATTTGTTCTATAATTTAATTGTTTAACGGATTTATTAATTTAAAAAAAAAAAAATAAATAATAAAAACAAAAATAGGATGAAATGAAAAGTACTATTACAAATAAATGTAACAAATTTAATCAAATATATGCAAAAATTATTTTTAATTTTTTAAACCCACAAAAAAAAAAAAAAAAATAAAATAAATTAATAAATAAATAAATTTTATTAAATATATTAAACATATTAAATATATTAAACATATTAAATATATTAAACATATTAAATATATTAAACATATTAAATATATTAAATATATTAAATATATATATAAAAAAGAAATAAAATAAAATAAAAATTAAAATAAATATTTCTCTTTTGAAAAAAAATTATAAATATCAAATATATTTAAAAAAAAAAAAAAAAAAAAGTACTTCTTAAAGTTATATTAGAAAAATCTTTTATTATTCAAACATTCGCATGTTAAATGCTTCATTACACTTTTTAAGATATAAGAATCTTAATTTGTATATTACAAAACGTTCTTCAATTAATTTTAAAAATAATATTAAAAAAATTTCGAAAAGATATTTCATTACAATGAATGAAAAGAAAGAGCATGAAAATGAAAAGAGAATAGATTTCCCAGAAGCAAAGTAATTTTATAATTTTTAATATTTCATAAAATAGATAAAAATAAAAAAATATGTATTAAAAAATAATGGTTTCATAAAATATATATATATATCTATATATATATATATACATTTATAATATTCTTTGTAAGAATGTTCATAATTAATAACTTTCTGTTTATTCATTTTTTTTTTTTTTTTTTTTTTTTGTGTTAAGATATTTATGTAATATATTTATATTGCATAAATATTTTAATTTCTATATTTTTTATCATATAAATTTTCTTTTATCAAATAGTTTTTTTTGAAATTCTTATAACTACATTTCATATACACACATATATATATATATATATTCCTTTATAATTTTATATACTTAATTTTTACAATTATTCCTTATAAAAATATATATAACATTAATATAAATATCTTATGAATATGTATTTATGTTTTATAAATAAAAATATTTTATAAAAATATATATATTCATAAATATTTTAGTTTTATATAAGACTATGCGTTAATTTTTTATTTTTATCTTATAATTTTAGTGAAGGCAAGCAAGAAAGAGATAAAAAAAAAGAAGATGAAACAGAAGTAGACCCTCGATTATACTACGAAAATAGATCAAAATTTATCGTTGATCAGAAGAGTAAAGGAGTAAACCCATATCCTCATAAGTTTGAAAGAACAATTACTATACCAGATTTTATAGAAAAATATAAAAATCTTTCAAATGGAGAACATTTAGAAGACACTATTCTAAACATTACAGGTAGAATAATGAGAGTGTCATCTTCTGGACAAAAATTGAGGTTTTTTGACTTAGTTGGTGATGGAGAAAAAATACAAGTTTTAGCTAACTATACATTTCATGATCATACAAAATCTAATTTTGCTGAATCTTATGATAAAATAAGAAGAGGAGACATTGTTGGTATAGTTGGATTTCCAGGAAAAAGTAAGAAAGGAGAATTGAGCATTTTTCCAAAAGAAACTTTAATATTATCTGCCTGTTTACATATGTTACCTATGAAATCTGGATTAAAAGATACTGAAATTAGATATAGGCAAAGATATTTAGATTTAATTATTAATGAATCTTCTAGAAGTACATTTGTTACAAGGTCTAATATTATAAATTTCTTAAGAAGATTTTTAAATGAAAGAGGATTTTTAGAAGTAGAAACACCTATGATGAATTTAGTTGCAGGAGGTGCTAATGCTAGACCTTTTATTACACATCATAATGATTTGAATTTAGATTTATTTTTAAGAATTGCTCCTGAATTATATTTGAAAATGTTAATTGTTGGAGGTTTAGATAAAGTATACGAAATTGGAAAAATGTTTAGAAATGAAGGTATTGATAATTCTCATAATCCTGAATATACTTCATGTGAATTTTATTGGGCTTATGCAGATTTTCATGATTTAATTAAATGGTCAGAAGATTTTTTTTCTAGTTTAGTATATCACTTATTTGGATCTTATAAAATAGTATATAATAAAGATGGATATGATAATCCTCCTATTGAAATTGATTTTACACCACCTTATCCTAAATTATCATTGGTGGAAGAAATTGAAAAAATAACAAACACTAAATTAGAACAACCATTTGATTCTGATGAGACTATAGAAAAAATGATTAACCTTTTAAAAACTTATAAAGTTGAATTACCCAACCCTCCAACAGCTGCTAAATTGTTAGACCAATTAGCTTCTCACTTTTTAGAAAATAGATACGTTGATAAACCTTTCTTTATTATTGAACACCCTCAAATTATGAGTCCTCTTGCTAAATATCATAGATCTAAACCTGGTTTGACAGAAAGATTAGAAATGTTTATATGTGGTAAGGAAGTTTTAAATGCTTATACAGAATTAAATGATCCATTTAAACAAAGAGAATGTTTCACAAATCAACAAAAAGACAGAGAAAAAGGAGATACGGAAGCTTTTCAATTTGATGCAGCTTTTTGTACAGCTTTAGAATATGGTTTACCACCAACTGCAGGTTTAGGAATTGGTATAGATAGAGTTACAATGTTTTTAACTAATAAAAATTGTATTAAAGATGTTATTTTATTCCCAACTATGAGACCTGCTAATTAGTTTATTCAAAAAATGTTATCACATATATAATTTGAGTATATAATTAAATGAATTAATGAATGGAAGAAATTTTAAATATTCCTTTTTAATTCCTAATTTATATGCTAAGATTCTTTTTTTAATCATAGAAATTAATTAAACAGATTAAAAATTAAAATTCTTTGATATAAAAGGAAAGATTAAATACATAAAAAAAAAAAAAAAAAAAAAAAAAAGAAAAATATTTATATATATATATATATCATTTTTTTACTATAAATTTTTACCCTTTGTCTTTTTTTTTTTTTTTTTTTTTATATACTATTGTATTTTTTTCTAATTTTATTTTTTTAACATATATTTATAATTGTTAACTTCAATAATTATTTTCCTTTTATATTTTTAAGTATTTTATATTAAAATATTTAGTTATTTAAGATTATTATATATTCAATATATAGAGTATTTAAAAAAAAAAAAAAAAAAAAAAAAAAAAAATTTCATAATGTATGTACATTGCAAATAAGGAAATGGAAAATTTTTTCTTTTTTGTTGAAATAAAATAATCTTTATAACAATTATTTATAAGTAATGCTAATTACTATAAAAATTGATTAAATTATTTTATTTTTCTTTTTTATTTGTATTATTTTCTGCTTATACTTTTGTAATAATGCAAAAAAATACCTATAATTTTGATGTAGGATATTTTTTAAAAAGTTGTACTGATTTAGAACAATCATATGAAGTTCTATTAAATGAAAAAAAAAAAAGTGAATTAAAACTAAATGAAGTGTCTAAAAACTTACAAGAAATAAAAGAAAAATATGAAAAAGAAAAAAAAAGTATAATTTAGATAGAAAAAGAAATAATATAAGATATTGAGATATATAATGAGAACAATCAATAAATAATATAAATTTTATTATCTACATATTTTATGAATTTATAATTACATATGTTTTCAAAAAAAAAAAAAATAAAGAGTAATCATTCTTACTATTTTATATTTCTTCATTAATTTTTGCGAACAATTAGATAATTTAGAAATATCATTTAACATATCAGAACAAACAGATAAATTAATAAAAAAGCAAAATTATTTTGAAAAGTAAAAATCTAGAGAAGCCTTTACTTCTCTTTTTTATTAATTCTTTCTTAGTATTTTTGTTTATTTCATTTTATTTTTTTTGTTTTGTTTTTTTTTCTATATCAATAATAGTTATGAGAATGTAAAAAAACAAAATGAAGATTTTAAGCGTAAAATAGAAATTTTAAAAAAAGAAAAACAATTTGGTAATACTAATAAAAACTTCAGAAAAATATATAAAAAAAAAAAAATAAAATAATAAAATTTCATTATGTTTTCTTTTAATAGAAAAACAAAACATGATGGAGAAGATAAAAATAGCTGAAAGAAAGAAACATCAAGAAATAGAAGAATATGAAAAAAAAATGGTTAAAAAAAAGAAATAAAAAATAATTGGTTTATTTCGGATTTTAAACTTAATTAAGTCACTTTGTTTTCTTATTCTTAATATGTACAATTTATTTATTTTTTTTAATTAGAGACAGAATAAAAATATGTTGCTAGAATTAGAAAGTCAAATTAAAGAATTAGATTTTGAAATATCTTCAAAAAAGTAATGATAGGAAATATTTCATAATATGATATATAAAATTTTAAAGTATATATATATAAAAGTATAATTTTTTAATTTTTATATATACTTTTTTTATTTTATTGAATCTCTATTTTTAGCATAGAGATAAAAAGGTTATCATCGATTATAAATGATATACAACAAAAGCATGAAAAAAAAAAATTAGAATATGAACAAAAAATTAAAGATTTAATTAAAGAAAACGAAGAAATCAATAGAAAAAATAAAGTATGAAAACTTTTAATAAGCTTTTTTATTAAAAAATTATAACTTTATTTTATTCATATTTTTATATATATACATTATGTTTTTTTTACTTTTGATCAATTTAAATTAAAAATACTAGGAAGTTATTAACAATTTAATAAATGAAAGTAATAACCCATCTTTGGATAATTTAAAAAATAAACTTAAGTTACAGCAGCAAGTTAACATATTTTTAAAAAACTAAAAAATAATATTTTTAGAAATGGTCTTTCATAATATATATATATATATCTTTTTTATATTTTTTTACTTTTAATATTGTATGCATTTTATATATTATAATATTTAGGAACCTATTAAGTTAGAAGGAGAGCATTTAAATTTAAAAAAGAGCATTAATAAAACATCAAACAAAAAATCTGTATCAACAATGCATACAAGGAATAACAAAATTTTATACAAAATATAAAGTATATTTTAAAGTTTTTTAAATATTATTTATCCCTACAATATATTAAAAAAATATATAAATGAACTTTTAAGTTTGTTTTACGAATAAATAAATATAAAAATTAATTAAACAAATAGAAAATAATAAAAACATTCTTATATATATATATATATGCTTTTAAAAAAAAAAAAAGATAATTGTATAAATTATAAAAATTAAATTTTATAAATAGCTTCTTATTTAAAAAAAAGGAAAATATTTAATATTTAGTATGTAGAAAAAATATATAAAAAAAAAAAAAAAATAATATTAGAGATTGAATATAATAAATATAACTTAAAATTCCTTTTATTTTTCTTTTTTTTTTTTTTTCCATATAAAATAATTTTAATACTTTTATATATATAATAAAAAAAAAAATAAAATAATTGTAACTATATATATATATATAATTATATATATATATTTCATTGTAGTTTTGTTTTACACATTTAAAGACTTTTTATTTTTTGTTTAAAATGTAAAATTATCATAATTTAATAATGAAATCGAAAGTTTTATATTTTTTACTTTTTTATAATTTAATATTATTTTGCTATACTTTAAAGATAAGATATATAAAAAATCAAGTTAATTCACATTTTCTTTGTTACATTAAAAAAGGCAATTATTTGAATAGTAGTAACAAACATTTTTACATAAGAAAAAAAAATATATCAAATAATAAATTTAATCTAAATGAAAAGAAGGAAGATGATATTTTACCATTTATAAATAATTCAAAGAACCATAATATTTTTCGGAATAAATATAATTATATACCATCAGTAGATGAAGTAAAATCAGATATTGAGAATTTTAAAAAAGAAAAATCTTTTTATTTTACTGAACACAGTATACTTGAATTAATAAATATAGAAGATAATATTGTTGTAATAAATATTGAAGGAAAGTTTTTTGAAGATATTAATGTAGTATTTACAGAAATAACAAAATATCTACTGGATAAATATTTAGGTATTTTAGGTGTTCATCCATATAATATAAAATCATTGAACATTAATAATGAAAATTAAAAGGTAAAATATAAATTTATTTTATTTCATTTTTTTTTTTTTTTTTTTATAATTTCTTTGAAAAACTGTTTCTTTTTAATTTTTATATAAAATTACTTAATTTTTATATTTGAAAATAAAATACAATTATTTATTTAATGATAATTTAAAATTATTTGGACTTTTTTTTCTAATTTCATATTATCATATATATATATAAAAGAATTTTCAGTATTTATAGAAACTTATTTTAACATTTATTAAAAGCAAACTCAAAAAAAAAAAAAAAAAAATAATAATAAAATTTTATTGGATAATGTATGAAAAGAGTAAGTATACAATTCTATATTAATAATAAAAAAAAAAAAAAAAAACTATAAAACTTAAAAAAAAATAATATTAATAATAAATTAAAAAAAAAAAAAAAAAAAAATTAATAATGAAATATATTAAGCATATATAAATAGTATACTATTCTTTTTATAGTTAATATAATATGTTAAGATAGCGATTATTAAAAAATTTTAGTTATCTAAATAATAGATTTAATTAAAATACTTAATACATTTTTATTTTATTTCTTTTACATATCATAATTATCGTTTACATCTTTATCTTCTCCATATTGGATTATCATATCTATTGAATTTATTATAAAATCAACATTATCATCATCATAAATATTTAAAGGTAAAAATGATACTAAATTAAAATCTTCAATAATATGTGCAAAAGCATTATTTAATTTGTAATACTTTTTTGACATACATTTGTTGGCTCTAATAATAATATCATGTGGATCTAAAGAAAGTATATCATTTAATTTTTCAAAATTTTTTTTGTATATTTGTTCTTCATTTTCTTCGTAAAATACACTACTATGCTCTGATGTATTACTCATAGAACTTGCATTTTTTTCTGATATATTTGAAGAGGAATAACCAGAAATACTTTTATTTTCATAATCAGAACATAATATATACTCATCTTTAAATGATTTTTTATTATTTACAAATTCTAATTCATTTAAAAATGAATCATTATCATTATAATCTTCTATGTTATTTTGTATATCTTTAAAAGTTTTTATTTTTTTATTAATTTTTTTGTATAATTGTTTTTGAAAAAAAAAATTATTATTATTTTTAAATTTTTTGAATTCTTCATAATAGTTTTTACTTACCATAAGATCGCATTTAGTTAATATGTTAATATGAGGTAGCTCAAAATTTATCATCGTTGACAGACTAGTTAAGTATGCAGATAATAATTTAGTATTAGAACTAATAAAAGAAATATCTATTAGAAAAACAATAATTAATCTTATATTTTGATTTGTGAATATATTTAAAATTTTTTTAAAATAATCTGTATGTGTATATAATTCTATTTGTCCAGGTGTATCAATAATAAAGTAATTATCATCATCGTCATAATTATTTAATTCATCTTCTAATATATATGAATTTTCATATAATAATTCAACACTTTTTAATAAAGCACAATTAGGACCAAGCATTTGTTCTTCCATTAAGGAATTTACTTCAACATAATTCCTAATATCAATATCATAAATTGTATCATAAATATCAGTTAGTTCTTTTTCAATACTAGATGTTGTATTCATTGGCTTTTTTTTTCTTTCATAATAATATTCTTCACTAGCACTATCTAAATTGATAACATAACAATTTCTTTTCTTTATTCTCATAAATTCTTTCATTAATTTGCAATAATTTGTTTTTCCACTTCCAGCTGGCCCTACTACTACTTGACCATATTTCATTTTAACAAGATATTAAAAAGAAAAATATATTAATAAAAAAAACTATCCATATAATAATAATAAACAATTTTTATTATATATTTAAAAATAATATAAAAAAAAAAAAACTAATAAAAATATTCAACGTGATGTCATATCAAATTTAATTTAAAAAAAAAGAAAAGAAAAATTTTAATTGAATTTCTCTTTTTATATATGTCATTTTATAAATGAAATATATTAAATGTTATAAAAATGATAATAAAAAATTAATTTTTTTTTTTTTTTACAAAAATATTTTAAAAAATATACAGTATTAATATATAAATTAAATTTTATTTTTTTAATAAATAATGGGTATTAAAAAATTCATAAAAATGTTAATTCATTTACTAATGTTTTCTATGAACAACAAACAATAATTAAAAATTTTTAATATTTTTAAATTTTTTTAAAAGAATTTATAATTGTTTAATTATATAAAAATATATTTTTATTTTAAGTTTTAATGTATTAAAATTAAAAAACTATATATAAATTAAAAAAGATAAAAAAAAAAAAAAAAAAATTTTATCAAAATTTAAAATCTATTTTATTTAATGTATCAAAAAATTATATAAATATAAAAAATATATATATACATATATCAATAAAGGAATACATAAACAAATATCTTATAGAATAGTTACATATATAATTAAATAAAACGTGCAATCAACATATGCATTATTACAAATTCAATATAAAAAAAAAAAAAAAAGAGAAAAGATTATTTACCAAAATATTTAACACGAATAGCACCAATTAAATAAATAGTTAAAAGAATAAATAATAAATTAATTAAAAACCAAAGAACTCCACATAATTTTGAATTGCATTTAGTTAATTCAGCATATTTATAAGCATCAGATTCATACGATGTTCTTGTAATTAAATCTTCAAAAATATCAGTCATGCTATACATTTCATTTAATACACCAATAAAAGTCATAATAATTTTTAATGGCCAATAATCCAATTCTTTAAAATACACACATAAAACCCAAATGGATATAGTAACTGTAAGAAAAAGTACACAAAGAATTCTTAAAAATACATTTTTTGCATAAAATATTAATACTATTAACAATAAAAAACATAAAAATCCAGCTGATATTATTAATGTCCATTTATTTAAATAAGCCATCAAAATAAAAAACATCCCATAAAAGCATGACCCGATATATCCTGCCGGCAAAATTAAAAATTGATTTCCCCCAATTGTGTTTGTACATCCACCATGATTTTTATTAACCTCTATTTTATAAATAAAAATTGACATTATTTAATAAAAAAAAAAAAAAAAAAAAATTTTAGACATTTTAAAATATAGCTAGTAAATGTGTAACATATTTAAGAAAGTTCAAATTTTTTCATTTGTAAAAATCATTTATGCTTTTGTCTAATTTATACATACAATTTTTTTTATTCTTTTTTTCTTTAACCTATTCCTTTAACTTTTCCTCCAGTTATCCAGCAAGCAGAAGCATGAGAAAATTCATGTAAAAAAACAGTTAATAATTTGAATGGCTCTAAGATTTTACATCTCCAAAATATTATATTTATAATTACACATACAGATATACTTATGAATGTTATATTTTGATTTTTTTCACAGCAATTTTTTAAAGTAAAATCAAAATCCATTATGTGTATTTTCTATTAAAAATTATTATACAGAAAAAAAAAAAAAAAAAAACTAAAGAATAAAATTAAAATATAATAATGCATAAAAAAAAAAAAAAATAAAAAAAAGGTCATAAACATAAATTTTTTTTTTTATCATATAAAAAAAAAAATTTCCGGTTAATATGCGTTCAAATAATAATCCATGTGTTTAAAAATACACAAAAAAAAAAAAAAAAATAAAAATAAAAAAAAAAATATTATAAAAAATAATAAAAAATAGCCTTTTTTATTATTAAAATTTTATATTTACTTTTATATTATTAAAAAAAAAATAAATATATTTTTTTTTTTTATATTATATCTTAATCAATATCTGTTTTTCTTTTTTTGGGTAATAAGTTTAGCAATTTTAATGTTTCTTCAGATAATCCTATGTTTTCTATGATATTACTTTTCTCTTCTATTTTATGTGGCAAATTATTGTTTTCTTCTTTTTTAAATGGTATAAAACCATTAGATTTAACATTATAATTTGATATATAATTTAATCTATTTGAATGATTAAAATTTTCGTCATTAATATCACCCATTTTAGAAAAATTTATCTTAATTTCTGAACTTTCTAAAAGTTGTTTAAGCACATTATTATGAATTGATAAACTATTATTTTCTCTTATTTTAGGAAGTAATTCATTAAAGTTTTCATTATCATCTACCTCTATAGTGTGTATTAAATAATCAGGCAAATCACTATTTAATCTAAAAAAAATTGTAAGAATTTTTACATTAAAAAATTGAAATAATTTTTAACAAATCACATAATGAAAATATATATACTTATATATATATATATATATATATATATATATATATATATATATATATATATATATATATATATATATGTATATATCTGCTTTCAAAAAATAAAAAATGTTAGATTTAATAAGTTTTTCTCTAAATATATTCTCTGTTTAAAAAACACACAAATTTATATTCATATTTCCAAAAAGAAAATAAAAATATAAAAATGTTTCATAAAAAAAATATAAGCATACACATAAAAAATATATATATGTTGAAATATCATATATATAGTTATAAAATATTACTCTGGCATTACAATATTGTGCTCTTGAATTTTTTTAACTATATTGTTTATTTTATATTCATTAATTAAATGAAGTGTTACTAAATTTTCTACAATAAACATTAAAGGTATATCCATTTTATATTTTTCTTGAAATATTTTAACATTTTGTAACATATTATGTAATTCTTTCTTATATGCCCTGAAATTTTCAATGTTTTTTTTATCTACTTTACTAATAACATTTGTTGCTAAAGTATTTTTAAAATCTTCATTTTCACTAACACTAAATTTTTTTTTACAATTTTGATAAACACAAGGATAATTAAGCAATTCAAATATATCTTTTATTTCAATTTTTACATTTTTTATAAAATTTGAAAGAGATTCAAAAAAGGATATGACAAAATAATTGTTTTCATCTTCATTATTTTTTAAGGATGAATTCATTTTTTATTCATAAAAAGAAAAATAAATAAAATTTGTAATTGCTTTAAATTATAAAAAAAAAAAATAAATAAAAAAGAAATGATTAAAGAACTTTTTAAATCATATAAAGGATAATATTTTAGTGACAATTATTGTGTAATAACTCGAACAAAAAAAATATATTTAATGAAATACAAAATATTTTTTTTTCTTAAAATTTTTTTTTTAATATGTCTGTTTTTTAAAAAAAAAAAAAAATACATTAGTCAACCAAAATTTTTTATAAGTTTTTATTTTTTTTTATTATTTTTTTGAAATAATTTTTTAAAAATTTATTTTTTCTTTAAATATATGTAAATATTTCTATTGGAACTGTATATATATACACAAATATATTTTAGATATATATATATATATATATATATATATATATATATATATATATATATATATATATATATATATATATATTTATTTTTATTTTTATTTTTATTTTTTGCTTATTTTCATTTTTTACCTGTTCATTTTATGTAAATTTTTTTATTCGTTAAAGAACATTTAGCTATATACTACGTTTTTAACTAAATATTTATAAAAAAAATTTTAATGAGAAAAAAATAAAATATTTGATTATGCAATTTTTTATCTTACCTAGTTGAATATATTTATTTTATTGTTTTGTTATGATTAAATATTCATTACTTTTTTTTTTAAAATTTTTTTTGTGATTATTCTATAAATATCCCTTCAAATGTTATTTTCCTTACAATTTATATTAGGTTATTTTTTTACATATAGACTTAAATTTTTTTTTATGGAAAATAAATATTTGAGTTTTATGAATATTTAAGTATAAATTATTAGTAAATTACAAATATAAATGCTATTAATAATAAAAATTCATCTAAATATTATATTTTTTTTTTTTGGTTTTTTTCTTTTTTTTTATCCTTCAAATTTTAAATAATGTTGCATTTACACAATTCATGTGTATCAGATATTGAAAATATAGAATATATATTAAAAAAAAAGGATTATAATGGAATAAAAACAAATAGAGAAATAAAAAAAATTTTCAAAGATTTAGGTGCTGCTTATAAAAACTTTAGTGAATCATTAAAAAAAATTCATAATGAAAGTAGCAATTTAATTTCATTAATTAAAGAAAATGATGATAAAGATAATTCAGAACAAATTTATTTTTCTGATTGCTTTCTTAATATTGTTTCTCTTATAAAAAATATATATGAGGAAAACTTGGCTGTTAGTGAGAAAATAGAAAAAAATATTGTTGATGAGTTTGAAAAAGAAGAGAGAGAAAGAGTTAGTGATATTAATTCCATATATAAAGAAGAAATTAGTCTTGAAAACAATGAAGAGGAAAAATTCGTAAAAAATAGTGCTCATATAAATGAAGAAAAATATAATGATATACTTATTGAAGGAATACCATTAAAAGATATTGAAATTGATTTAAAAAGATGTTTAGAAAATAAGGATTTCACAAATAAATACTTAAATCATACAAAATACAAGATTTATTTTTCCGAATTAAATAAATTAAACTTAAAATTAGATAAAGAAATTTATTCTTTTAAACAGCTAATTCAGAATTTTGGTAAAAATGCTAGTAAATTGCTTATACATAAATCAAAAGAAAGAATAAATGATATTCAAAATAAAAAAAAAAATATTCTTGAATTTTTATATAGCGATATAATGGAATTAAAAAAAAGTAAAAATAGTTTATTAAATGAAAATATTGAATCAAAATTTTTAATAAATAATAAAAATGAAAAAAAAGAATATGATAATATGGAACAACATGAAGAAGAAAAAAAACAGAATGAATGTCATAAAGGTAAAGATCTGAAAAATAACCAAAATACTTTTTTTTCAAATCTTTATTTAGAAAAATTTGAAATAAGAGAAAAATATAGAATAGAAAAAATTTATTCAAGTTTTAGAATATTTTTAAAAGCTTTAGCAGTTAAGCATATTAATGTGAATAAAGTGTTGTACAAAAGTGCTAATGAAGTATGTTCATACGATTCTCTTATAGATTATCAAAAATGGTTAAGCTACATTTTAAAGAAAGACTTAGATATTATGAGTTTACAAGAAAAAATACAAAAAAATAACATATTGACAAAAGAAGAAGAATATTTATTAATGCCTTCTGATTATAATTTTTTTAATAATAATTCAGTAAATTTATTTGAAAAGAAAAATGAAAATAATTCATATTTTCAGAAAGGGGAATTGATTTTTAAAAAGCAAGATTCAAATATCAAAAAAGAAAAAAAAGAAAAAAAAAATGAGAAAGAAATTAACACTCCTAGGGATAGTCAATTCCCCGATGAATTCTATATCCCTATAATAATAAAAAAAAATTACATAAATTTAACAAATAAAAATTCTACCAATATAAAGTATACAAGTAAAATTAAAGAAGAAATAAAAATTAAAGAATCACTTAAAAAAAATAGTGTGCATAATCATCTAAATATTAGTACATATTTAAATAATAATAACATGAATAAAGAAAAAGATATAATTACCTTTTTAACAAACAAACAAAAAAACTATGAAAAATATTTATTACAATTTAATAACTTAATTACACCTATATATCAAAATGAAAAAAAAAAAGATAAAAAAAAATGGTTTGATAAAAATTTTTTTCAAGGTTATTTCCATGAAGAAGGGCATAACTTTTATCCTTTCAAGATTCCAACAGGTATGAATAATTTATCGTTTTTTCAAAATATTCATTCTTTTTCATTAAATACTATTGATTTTGGAGAGAAAGATATCAGTGAATATGATTACAAGCTATTGGCTTATGAATCTGTTCTTTTAGTTTATTATTATTTATCTATTCAATTAAATTGCTATTTTTTATTTGATGTAAGTGGTAAACGTAAAATCAATAAATCATCTTATGAAAAACTATTTGAAAATTTATCATACAATTCAACAATTTTAATGAATGATATTAACAAACACTATTCTGAAAATAATAACATTAATGAAGAAGAGAAGAAAAATAATATGAATAGTGTAAGAGGTATTAAAAATAAAGATAACAATAATATAAAATATGAAAAAGTCGAAGAAGAAAATAAATCCTCATCAAAAAATTCCGTGAATGATTATTTTGAATATATTAGTTATATTTATAATGTGAAATTACAAAATTTATTATTAATAAAAAGAATAATAAGTATATTTAGAATAAAATTAAATTTGAATTCTAAAATAAATGACCTAATTACCTTACTTACTATTCCTAATCATTATATGAATTATGGCTATAAATACTCTTTTCACGTTCTTGATGTGCGTTTTAGAATAATTAGGATTTTAGACAGTTTAAACTTTGATCATATATTTAATTCTGATAATGAAAAAAATGAATGCAACAAACTAAATTATAATAATGAATATAGTATATATATAAATTGGTTAAAAAGGCAATTACATTTACTGTATGTATCCGTATATTTAAAATTTAGTCGTTTTATAAAATTTATTCCTTACTCTAATTTTTCTTTTTATCCACATATATTTGATAATATCAATATATTTAAAAATAATGAAGAGTATTTCAGTTACATAAATAAAACCAAAGAGGATAATTCATTTATTAGGTATATTAAAAATGTCCAAGATAAAATAAATAAAATATATAATTTCATTTTAATTAACAATAGTAACAAAGAAGATCAAGTAGACATAAAAATTAGTAAGAATTATCCAGAAAAAAATGATATAAATTTTGTTAGTTTTAATTCTTTAGGAATGGATGAAAAAATTATATTTTTTTGTAATTTATTATTAAAAAATATAATTAAATCATTTCATATTATTTATAAATTACAATATATTGTAAAAAAAAGGAAATGGAATAAAGGAGTATACAACGAAAAAAAAGATCTATCTAATTTAGTTAAATATTTTACTAAAATAGAATATTATGATTTTGAAATAAGGAATCTTATGTCTAATATTCATAAAAGAAAAAATCAAGAAATTTCTAAGAAAAATAGAAATGATATAAATGAACACAAGAATATGTTTTATGGTAATAATACAGGTAATTTACATTTTAATTTTGAACAAATATCTGACTACACAAAAAAAAAACATAAAGAATATGATTATGATGTGAATATTGATCATGATGAGTTATTTAAAAATATTTTTATAAATGAAATAACATATAAAGAAAAAAGTGATTATATTTCAGAAACTAAGAAAATAACTAAGTGTAATGAGAATAATACTTTAGATAGAGATGCAAGTAAGATAAATAAAAATGTGTCTAATTTTTTTGTAAAAAAAGAAAATAAAAATAAATCTAATTTTATTATAAAAAAAAATAACAGTAATGAGAATATTGCAATAGAAACCTATTTAACAAAAAAAGAAAAAAAAATTAGAAAAAAAAAAATTTTTTATAAATTAAATGTAGAAACAGTCTTATGCTCATGCTGGTTTATCGATAGAATTCTATTACATTTTTTTTTGTATTTTTATTTTTCATGTATAATTGACAACACATCTAAATCAAATATCTTTACAGATGCACCTTATATTACACAAGGAATAATTTTAATTACTTATTATTTACAATCAGGAAATGATTTAACTTTAAAAACTAAAAAGAAATATAATGAAGGGTTAGAATCTACCTTAATTCCTATTTCAACTTTTATACTTTATTTTGTCATTCATTTATTTTATTCTTTTTTTGATAAAGATTTATTATCATTAGAAGGAAATAAAGAGCAAGATCGTTTACAATTATTTTTAAAAAGTAGAAATAATGATAACAAAGAAAAAGAAATAGATGTAAATATAAGAGATAGTTATTCCAATTATAAGAATCAAATTATTACTGTTCAAAATGCAAGCAAATTTTATTTTATAGTCAAAAATTTTGAGTACTTCTTATCATATAGAACAATTGATGAAAATATATTAGAAAATAATAAAAATAATATTGATTTAAATAATTTCGAACATTATGAAGAATATTCATATAGTGAAGAAACAGAAGAAAAAGAACATTCCTCCATTAAAAAAAATGAACAAGAGAAAAAACAAGAAAAACATAAAAAAAAAAAAAAAAAAAAAAAAAAAAAATTTTTTGTATGTGCTGCTGCTCCAAAAAATAGTAATTCTTATGATGATTATGCAACTATGGATGAAGAGTGTAAAAGAAAAATAGAAAAGAAAAAAATAAAGAAAAAACAGAAAAGTGATGATATGATATATTTAAAAAGGTACTATAATATTTTATCATTTTTTAATTATAATCATTTGGAAAATTTACTCAATCCATATGTTCCTAGTATTTTATCCTACTATTTAAATAAAGAATTTTATACAAATGATTATTTTTTTTTTAATTTTATTTTTTCAAATAATGAAAAAAAAATAATAAAAAATATAAATTATGAATCAAATATAAAATATAAAAACAATTATGATCACTCTAATATAATTAATAAAGAAAATAAAAATGAAACATATTTAGATGATATTTATGAAGATAATTATAGCTCAAATTATGAATCAGATAGTAATAAGAATGTTTTATCTTATAAAAAAAAATATACAAATAATAAGAAATGCAGAAATATACATAATACAGGAATTAATAATATTATTATAAAATACAATACCAATAAAAATTTTTATAACTTCTCATTAATTAATATATCGAGAATTGAGAAAATTATGATAGATATTATGTATATGAGAATAATTAGTTGTGATTTTAGAAATTACTTTTTTCTTATTTTTTGCAATTATAGAAAATTTATTGATATGTATTCCTTACCTTATATATTAGATATATTTATAATTCTTCACAGTTTCTTTATAATAAATGGTAATAGTAAAAGACCAAAGAGATTAAAAACTCATAACATAAAAGATGAAAACAAAAATAAAAAAGAAAAAGATCCACAAAATGATCTTTTACAATACCAATACATTGATTGTATTAAAAATGAAAAAGAGAATAATGATCTATTTGAATTTACTTATAATATTTGTGTTGAAGATGATGATATTAATAAATATAATGAAGAAAATGATAATGGTGAAGAAAATAGGCATGATACAAAAGAAATTATATATAAGAAAAAAGAGAAGAAAGAAAATATTTCCTTTATTGATAATAGTGATAATTCAAAAAAAAAAGAAAAAAAAAAATTTCAAGATAACACAAAGAATTTTAATAAAGAAGCTTTAAATGAAAATGATATTTTTAATAATAATTTAAAAAAATTTACTAATAATAATTCGTATAATAATGATTCAGAAAATATTAAAAATTTTAACAGTGATAATAATTTAAGTACTCATAGGTTATCAAATTATTTTAAATATTTTATATATAATAGTTCCAAAAATATATTTTATAATATCATATGTAGTTTAAAGGATGATATAGAATTAAGTAATAACGTTAATTATGACAATTTAATAGGTGATGAAAATGATCAAAACAAACAAAAATATCAAGAGAATGATTATGTTAAAAATATAACAAATGGAATAGAAAATATAAATAAGAACATATCTATGAATGAAGTTGATATAGATAAAAATAATGATAATAAAAAAAAGAATTATTTGCAAAATTCTAATGATATTATAATCAACCATTATGTAGATATTATAAAAAAATACATAAATGAAATTATTGTTGAAATTTTATTTTTTTCTAACATATGGAAACATTATTTGCCATTAGAAGAACATCCATTAATAGTTTTATATGCAGCTAATAAAACATTATATTATGAAGTTATAAAAGTTATTAAATATTTTAAAGATAATAAAAGTTTATTTAATCATTCATTATCCATTATTGTCTCTTTATACAACTTCAATTTGCTAAATAAAGAAATTGTCTTACAAACTAATACCTATATGAAATATCAATCATTTGGAAATAAAAATTATGAAATATCTTCTAAAAAAGAAAAAACAAAAAATGATAATTGTTTTAAGAGTGACAATATGAACTGTAATGAATCAAATAATAATAAAAATAAAAATAAAAACGAAAAAATGAAAAATAAAGTTTTACATTATTACGAAAATAGAAACTCTTTTAAAGCAAGTAGCATTGATAAATTGAATGGGTACTTAAATAATGTGCTTAATAATGAAATTAATAAAAGTGAGGAAAAAGTTTATAATAAGAATTCAGATAAAGATGATATGTTTATAAATTTATCATTAATAATTTCTAATTCTAATAATCCATGTATGATAAAATTAATGTTCATGTTAGAAAAAATATTCATTAAAATTATTGATGAAAAATTAGAGGAAAAAAAAAATTTACTAACAGAATGTTTAAAAAATGAAAAATTAGTTCCGTTGAATTTTCCAGATATTATCTATAATTCAACTTCTGTTGATATCTTTTCAATCATTTCTCATATTTTAGAGGCTTTATTTGAATATAAATGCCCAGTAGAGTGGATTATTACACCATTTTTAGAATTTTTAAATGGTTTTATAAATAAATATTGTGAAAATTATAAAAAACTTTATTCTTCTTTCATTATATCTGTACTAAATCAATATGCAGATAAATATTTTAACGATTTATTAAATTTAAAGGAACAGCAAAAAATACAATGGAATAAATATTCAAATGATAAAAAAAAAAGAAAAATTAAAAAAAACACTGAAGAAATATCTAATGAAGTTAATATATTTAGAATAAATGATAGAGAAGTAATTGGAAATGATGAAGAGGAGGAAATAATTGATAGTAATATTGAAGAAGAATTTAACGATGTTAATGAAATAACAAAAAGAATAAAAGACAAAAAGAAGAAAAAAAGTGTTTTTTACAAATTATTTGATTATGAAGAAATTGACTTAAAAAAAAAAAATAAAATTAATGAAAAATTAGGAGATAGAAATGATTTATCTATGAAAAAGTTGAATTCAAAAAACACAGCTATACAAAAAGGTTCTGTTTATTATCACAAAAAATTGAATGAAGAAGACGAATTAGAAATAAATGAAGAATATAAAGAAAGAAAAAAAAAAGGTATGTATATGAGTAAAGATTTGATAAATATTATAGAAGAAATAAATTATTTATTTAATGACTCGGATTTATCAAATTCGTTAGTTATAACATGGAACTTGTACTTTTTTTTAGAACAATTACCTTTAATAAAAAAAAAATTTGAAAAATATATTTTAGAATATATTTGTGCTCGTACGAAAAATGTAGAAAAAATTACTCAAATTTTTAATAACTATATTGAATTTAATATAACTATAGAAAAATTACAGAAAAATATTTATACAAAAACAATATTGGATGTTTTAGATACTTCTATTAATAATATCAAAAATACTATAAATAATACATTGTATTATATATTTAAAATTTTGTCAATAAGAATTATTTGCTATGAGTTTCAAGAAGAAATATTCTACAACCTTTATGATGATTTTCATTCAAATAACATTATGAATATAGTGAATATTTTTCCAAATACTATAGAAAAATTTTTTATTCAATTACCTAGTATTTACTTTAAAAGTATATTGACTGTATTTATAGAATTATTTATAAAAATGTGGATGCTAATAATAATTGAAAAAGGTTTCTCAAATTTTACTTACACTGATGATCATATGAGCATTTTGAAAACAGATAATCAATATATAAAAAATTATATTCATATTAATAATATCCAATCTACTCATTATTTCTTAAACAAAAAATATAATATTAATGAATATATAGATATGTTTTTTGATAAATTACATAATAATCGTAACATGTTTAATAAAATAATCAACGATCAAAAACATAAAAAATCTAAAAATATTGTTTCATCAGCATATAATAAGGGAATGTAAGTATTTCTATGTTTATATTATTTTAATAAATAATTATAATAATTTTTATAAAATAGTTCAAAATTTTTCATATAATTTGACGTCGATATTTTTTATTATTAATATTTTAATTTATTTTTATTTTATTTGTATTTCATTTTTTTTATTATTATTATTTTATTTTTTTTTTTTTTTATTATTAGGGCAATTATAACAGGAAAGAATAATCATGAAGAAAAAAAAACATGGAAAGACAATATTTTTAATTTTTCTAAAAAAAAAGATATAAATTAAATAATATATATTAAATAAATTTTTTTGTTAAAAAATAGTAAGACAAAAAAAAAAAAAAAAAATAAAAAATACATATTTATTAATAATATTTTTTAATTTTGTTAATTTTATCCTTATTTATTATTTCATTTATTATTTATTTTTTTTTTTTTTTTTTTTTTATATATATTTTAATCAATTCATATTTATTTTGCATGTCTATAAATAAAATAGCATTACTGAATCTTATGTTATACATTTAATTTAACAATTTATAAAAAAAAAAGTGACATTTTTAT
>NW_021628238.1:2709452-2737262 GCF_900005855.1 Plasmodium gallinaceum | reverse complement strand
TTTTTTTTTTTTTTTTTTTTTTAACCTATTAACTTTAATGCATAAACACACATAATGCATGGTTCACAAGTTACAATAATACAACATTTTTTAAGGTTATTTAGTTTTTCTTGTATTTCATTTTTTTTTTCATCATAATTTAAAATAACTTTATAATTTTCATTATATTTTTCGTTTTTGTTATTTTTATTATGCGTCTCATTTATATTTTTTTCAAATACTTCATTTTCATTTCTTTCTTGATATTTATAATATAAATTTATGTCTTTTATTTTTTTATTATTATATGATTCATTCATATAATTGCATAAAGAATCTTCTATATAATTATCTTTATTATTAAAGCATTTAATAAAATTAAAGTTTTTTAACTGTTCATAATTTTCATTATAAATATATTTATCAATAGCAATCAATTCACAATGTCTGCATCCATTTTTTGATTCATTTGTTTGATTATATGAACTAGATATAATTTTCTTTTCTTCATTTATTATTAGACAAAATATAGGCATTTCTTTTAATTCTATATGTAAACTTTTCTCAGCCTTAACAAAATCAGAAAAAAAAAAAAAAAAAAAAAATATACATATTTAATTTAAACTTAACATATTATTATATATATTTTTTTATAATTTTTTTGCACTTATGTGTGTGCTTTATTAATTTGTTATTTTATTTAATTTTTTATTTTTATTTTATTATTCCTTTTTTTTTTTTTTTTTTTTTTTTTTNCTTTTTTTTTTTTTTTTTTTTTTGTTACTTCTCTTAATGCTATATTTAAAAAATAAGTTGCTTCTTCTTCATTTAATTGAACCATTTCAATTGATACTAAAATTAATATTAAATGGTCAAAAAACAAATATATTTCATAAAATATTAATTAAAGAAATAATATAACATTATATGTTTCTAATTATAACATTTTGTTACAACTTTGATATTTTTTGTAAATAATTATATCCTTCGTAAATACTAATAATACATAATAAAAAGTAAATATATATATATATATATATAGAAGTTAATTTACATTTCGTTTTATAAGAATCTTTGCATAAAAAAGTAATAAAATTCTTAATTTACATTATCAACAACAAAAAAATAACTATTGAAATATATTATTTATTAATTTAAAAAAAAAAAAAAAAAGAAAAGATTTAAAATGAAAAAAATATAAAAAAAAAATATAAATATCTACACAAAATACTTTTTTTACAATTTTATTTTTTATATAGTAATATCACTTAATTTATAGATTTTAATAAAAATATTATGAAACAAATAATAAAAAAAAAAAAAAAAAAAAAAATACATATATAATGATAAAAATAATAATAATAATTAAAAATAATTAATAATAAAAATTAACTTTTTATTTAAAATTTAAAAAAAATAATAATAGAATAAACAATAATAGCAAAAAAGCAGATATTATATAAAGAATAAAATTTCACTGTACAATAATTAATTATTTGTATGTATATAATATTATCTTATAATAAAAACATTCAAATAAAATTAAAAAAAAAAAAAAAGAAAAAAAAAAATTAATACCCTCCAAATTTTTCAAAAAGGATAATTTTAATATTTTTATGAGACAAAGAAAACACATTTTAGTTTTACCTTTGGAAAGATAATAAAATGAATGTATTTACTTTGAAAAAAAAAAAAAAAAATTATTTTAAATTTTCTCCATATAAGATATAAATAAAAGAAATTATGTTCAAATTTATAAAATTTTGTATTTTAATTTATAAAAAAAAGAATAATAATAAAAATTTTATTCTTATCAGTACTATCAATTTGTAATATGTGTTGTATATATATATATATGTTTGCATATTCATGCTTGGATACGTGAAAAACAAATGATATTTCTAAACTTCCAAATAATAAAATGTATTATAAAAAAAAAAAGGATATTAATTTTTTTTATCCATCAAAGAAAGAAATAATATCTGAATGTAATTTTTTTTCAGCTGTAATTCTAATATCTTCTAATTTTTTTGAAATAACATGAAAAAGAGGTCTTTTAGTAAAATCATATTCTAACATACTTTTTAGCAGATTTGATAATTCACTAGGTAAATCATTTGGAATAGGTAGTACTAACTCACCAGCTGATATTTTACAAAAAACTTCCGAAGCAGATAATCCATCATAAGCAATTTTCTTCGTTAAAGCTTCCCATAAACTGACAGCAAAAGACCAAACATCTGATTCTTTGAAAAATCCTTCTCCTTTTAAAACCTCTGGTGCTGCATAAAAAATATTTCCATACATAGCATATGCAGTTGGGCTATCATTTGGAGAAAAATTTGTAGATAAACCAAAATCGGATATAACAGCATTTTGATTTTCATCTAGTAAAATATTTGATAATTTTATATCTCTATGAAAAAATTGATTAGAATGAATATTATGCATTCCCTCTGCTACTTGTTGAAATATTTTAACTATATTTGGTCTTGATAAATATCTCATATAAGAATTCTTTTTTTTTTCATCTCTATATATATATTTTTCTAAACTACCACCAGGACAATATTGTAATATTAAGGATTCTTCTCCTTCTTTTAAACTGCAAACTCCTATCAATTTTATAACATACCTGCAACCCTGCAAAGAATACAAAATTTTTGCTTCATAATTTCTATATTTCACAGGTGTTGGAAAATAGCGAAAAATTTCTAAATTTGCCATTTTTTTAATTTTTTTATTCCTTTGTAAGGTATCAGAATTATTAATTAATTCTTCTTCACTTTTTTTTTTTCTTTCTTCTTCGTTTTCTTCTTCTTCTTCTACCTCTTCATCTTGAGTAGCCTTTTTTTCTAATTCATAATTAACAAAATTCAAATTTTTATTAATTTTTGATAAAGCATACTTCTGACTAGATCTTGGTGTTGATATGTAACTTTCACAGTATGTCTCTTCATTTAATTGCTTAGGGTTATATAAAAAAATTTTACAAGCAACATACATTCCTTTATATTTTGCTTTGAATACTTGGGCATAACTTCCTCCTCCTATTTTATTTAATATTGTTATATCGATACTGCATATATTTGTGATTTTATTAAAAGAGAATTTTTTACTAGTATTAAAATTGATTGATAAAGGATCTGCATTATCTAAAGAATTCACCAAAAATCGGAATACAGATAAAACAAATTTTCTAACATAGGAATTACTTATATTCAACTTTTTTAACTCTTTATCTGTTAACTTTAATATATGATACCCTCTTATTTTATTTATCTTAAATAAATATGCTTCCTTTTTTAAACCTATCATTTTTAAAAAATTATATAACATATTAACAGACCATTTATTGTAGTCAGAAGCCCTTAATTTTACATCTTCATTAATCATATTAAATTTATCTTCATTTGAAGTTAAATAATCATCAATAAATAAAAAACAATTTTTTTGCCTATCATCATGAGTTTCTGGAAAAGTTGCTCCTCTTAATTTTTTTCTAAGTAATACTTTATCATAATCAAAAAAACTAAACTCTTCTTTTTTATAATAGGATATATTATCCCACTTTTTATTCATACTTGGTCCCAAAACATCCTTCTTTAATATATTTTCATCCTTATTGTTATCATTACTTTTAATATGACTTGGATTATTTTCATGTTCCTGTTTAAGTGAAATATCTCTTTTTTTTTTTTCTTCTAAAATTTCTTTTATAGTCATTCCATTTCCTTTTGTATTCATATATTCTCTCCATTCATTATTCTTCACATAATTCTCTTCATTTTCCATAAACTTCTGAAAAGTTGTAATTTCATTATTTTTAATAACGAAATTATCATTATTTATATTTTCACGAAGTAAATTTTTATATTCATCATTAAGTTTTATATTTAATTTGTTTTGATCCTCTTCTATGTTCTCATCAATATTTTTTAAATTGTCATGATATTTAGAACTTTTTTTTTTAAGAAATATACTTTCAAAATTACCCATGTTATCTTCTTTATTATTATAATTCTCATTATCTTTTTCATTCTTTTTCTCTGCGTTACTTTGTAACTTACTTTCAATAATAAAATCACTATAATTATGTTCTTCATAATTATTAAAGAATTTATTATCTTTTTTTTTTATATTACTTTTCAAATGTAATTCTTGAGAATCTAAGTTCATAAAATTAGATTCTTCTTTCTTATTTTCATTATTAATGTCTTCCATTTCTCTTTTATCATAAGGAAAATTTATAGAATCATTCTGTAAGCTACTTTTATTTAACTTTTCATTATCATTCTTTTGTTTACTCAATATATTTAATGGGCAAATATAACCATTTTTAAGTAATTTGCTATTTAGTATATCTTCTTCTTCATCTTTTACAGAAACATTTTCTTCATCATCTGTATCTAATGATGTAACAATAATATTCATTGGGCTTGAAAAATGAGTAGTTTTGCATTTTTTTTTTCTTCTTATAGAAGTTTTTTCATTTTTCGAAAGAGAATTTTTGTTTAATAACAAATCATTTTTAATGAAATTCATAACTGGAGGTTTTAAATAATTTATAGTATGAGCTGGTGATGTTTTATGTTTACTATTTCTCCTAAAGTTACTTGAAAACATACTTAAATTTTTGATTTTATTTCCTTCTGTAACTTTCTTATCTAAATAATTATTATTTTTGGTGTTATATATAAAGTTGTTTGTTGTTAAATTCTCATTGTATGATTTATCACAAAGAGATGAATAAGCTCCTACGGATTTGTTATCTGATACAGAAGTTGAATTACTTACATTGGTAAATTTTTCTGATACACAAAAATTTGTATCACTTTTTTCTATTTTATCATTTAGTATATCATTATCGTTATTAATGTTACTGTTACATATCTTTAAATTTTTATCGGAATTTTCACTATTTTTATAAGAATCTAGATTTTCACACTTATTTTGTATAATAAAATTATCACTATCACTCATTATCATAACTGATTTAATACTTATGGGACTTCTATAACCAAATTCAGTTGAGTATTCATTATATTTTATAAAATATCCAATAGCATTATTCATTTTATATTCTCCTTCAAATATTACTCTATCATTATATATGAGCATTCCCCATCCATTTCTTACATTATTAAAGGTCTCTCCAACATAATAATATTTTTTATTTTTTTCTTTCTCAGATATATTTAAAGATACGCTAGAAATAGATGAATATGTATCAAATATCTTATTGCATTCTGATGAAGATTTTTTTGTATGTTTATTTTTATTTTCATTTAAATCATTGTAATATTCATTATAAAAATATTCATTAGAAGAATTTGTAACTTTATCTTCCATATTACTTTTTCTTATAACGCTTTGCTCATCATAAGCTTTACTATGATAACTATCTACAGAACATTCTGATTTATAATTAAAAAAATTTTTTTTTCTTAATTTCTCTTCATTATTTTTCATAGATTCTTTTTTAAAATAACAATCATAGTTATATAAATTTTTTATATTATTTCCTTTATGTGAAAATGATGAGTTGAATCTATTAATTTTTTTGTCATTATAAAAATCCTCTTTACTTTTAATTGACTCATCATATTCATAATATATATTTGATATCCTATTACCAGTATATGTATGATATAAAAATTCAGGATTTTCATTTTCAATCAATTCTATATCTATTCCTCCAGTATCATGAACAACTAAACTTTTCACATTTTTTTTTAAAAAAACATCTGATATTATATCACTATTTACTAATCTTGTACTTTTTATATCAGTTTTTTTATTTATATTTGTGTCTATTTTGCTTATCTCATTTTTCATTTTCTCACTGTCATTCTTATTTTCATCTTCTTCATAGTCTTTTTCATATTTTATATTTTTATCATCCTCTTTGTTTTCATCATCTTCTTTTTTATTGTTACGTTTCTCTTCTTCTTCATCAATAATTTTTTTCTTTTCAATCTCTCTATTTTTTTTATGATATACTACTGTTTTATGTATTGGGTTATGTAAATTTTTTACAGTAAAATCATATTCTTTTGATGAACTTTCATATAATAAACTGTTTTTACTTTTTGAACCATTAACATCATCAGACAATTTTTTAAAAATAATATTATCTTTACTTATGATTTTTTTATTTTTTTCTACAAGATATGAAAAGTTATTTTCCTTTTTAACTTCATCTTCATTATTTTTATTATCATTGTATATCATATTTTGAGATATATTTCTAAATATCTTACGAAAAAAGGAAGAATAAAACTTATTGCTTTCCTTTTCATTTTCAATCAAATTTTTTGGTGGCTCTGTTTTAAATCTTCTATTATTCCTTAAAAAATTTTTACTTGAAAATTGCTCATATTTATTTTCATTAAAATTATTATTCAAATTTAAACGTTCGTCTAAATTTTTTAAATTATCAAAATATAATTTATCAACATTGCAAAATAATTTTCTTGATACACCTAAATAAAGTTCACTCATATTTCATTGAAAAAACAGCAATTCATGATTTTATATAAAATATATTGTAATAAATTAAAAAGCCTTAAAATAAGTTCATAAAAATTCCTATTTTAATTTTACATCCATAAAAGTGCATTTTTTGAAAAATTAAAAATTATTTTCTTCAAATTTATTTGTTTATTTCAAATGAAATTAATTAAAAAAAAGAGTTTATGAAAAAAAAAAAAAAAGAAAAATAATAATGGAAAAAATTGTGAAAACTAAATTTAAATATTTCACTTTTCAAGTTTATATAATGAAATTTTAAACAAAAAAAAAAAAAAAAAAATTAATTCTAATAAGATTAAATAAATAAAAATGGACAAATTTTTATAAATCAAAAAATTTTAATGAAAAAATAATAGTTGGAAATTTTAAAACAAAAACAATTAAAATTATATAAAAATTTAAATTAAATTAATTTTTTTTTTTTTTTTTTTTTTTTTTTTTAATTTCTTTTTTCTTTTCTTTTTTTTTTTTTTCTTATTTTTTATATTTTTTTTTCATATATATCATATTTTAATTAATGTACTTTGACATATTTTTATTCATTTTTTATTGCACATATTACTAACATAAAAAAATATTACAAAATAATATGAAACAATAAAATATATAATTAATCATTATTAATATATAAAAAAAAAAAAAAATAATAATAAATTTATTTAGATACAATATTTTTAATTATAATAAATATTTATAAAATTTATGATATATTTTATTTTTATTTTCGAATTGTTGAATTTTTCACATATATATTAAATGAATGTAAAAAATAAGATAAGTTACACTTTTAAAACTTCAAGCTTCTTCTTTTTATATATAATTATTTTTTAATTATATATAAGAATTATTTGTGTTCATATAATAAATAATTTATTTATAAATTTCACATTTAATAAATATGTTCATAATATACTTTAAATTTTTTTTTATGTTTTAATACTGACATATAAATGCTAATAGAATGAAATTATTATTTTATGGACAACTATAAAATTTTAAGAGGAAAATTTTCATTTTTTTTTTTTTTTTTTTTTATATATTAGAAAAATTTATTTTTCTTATATTTTTGCATAAGACTTATCATTCATTTAAATATATATAACTTATTTTTTTTTAATTTTATACGAAAAATATTAATACTCTGGTTTTTTTATACATAAATAAAATTAAATATTTTTGAAGGAATTTAAAATTTCCTCTTTAAAATTTTTTTTAAAAAATTATCATTTAATTTTTTACTTTATTATATTTTTATTTTGGTTACAATATCATTTATATTATTATCCAATATTAAATGAAATTTCCATTTTAAAATTTTATCCAGAAAATTTTCATAAATTAAATTTACTATTAAAATAAAATATAAAATAAGTACTTATATGTATTCATATTATTTTTATTATTAAGCTAAAATAATTATTATTATAAAAATAAATAACAAAATAATTTTATATATTTAATTATGACCAAAATATATATATATATATATATATATATATATATATATATATATATATATCACTTTTTTTTTTTTTTTTTAATTTATAAAAATTTAATAATATGTATTTATGCAATCCCTTTTTTATCTTTAGAGACTACATTTTCATTTTTATTTAAGAATAAATATTCCAAAAAAATTAATTGTGGTATATTAATAAAAAAAAAATTATTATTATACAAATACTTAAACGGGTTTCATTATTCTTTATCTTCAAAAGACATTTCTTTTTTTTTATTTATAAGCATAATGCTATAATAATGAAATATTTAATTAAAATATTACTTTCTTTATTAAAGGAATATCCTTAAAAATGTTAATATATAGAATATATTATTAACGATGGCATACTATAACATTATATAAATATGAATTTAAAAATGAAAAAAGATAAGGAATTTTTTTTTTTTAAAATTCGTATTTTAAAAAAAAAGTAAAAAAAATTTAAAAGTTAAATGGACAAAATATTGAACATCTTTCTTATTTTAACGAATATAATTATTTTTCATGTAGAAAAGAATATTATTTTTTATTTATTAGAATTTTAAAATAATTTAAAGGATAAACTCCATTTTATTTTAAATAAGAATGTCATTTTTTTATATATATATCTTATTTATTCTTAAAAATATAAAAAATATGCAAATATAAAAAAAAGTAAAAATATAGCAATTTAACACTTAAAAATAATATATAAAAAAAAAATTGTTCATTATTCTTTATAAATTTTTTATAACACTTTGAAAAAAAAAAAAAAAAAAAAAAAAAAAAAAATTTATTTTATAATGTACGTATTTTCTTTTAAAATTTAAAAAATATTTAAGGTTTCTTAAAGTGAAGAAACATTTTTTTTTAATAATAATATTTTGTAAATTTTATCAATTAATATATATGCATATATATTTATTAAAGTTTTCCAATATAATGTTAAAATTTTTACAATAAAATTAAAACTTTCGATGTAGTAAAGTATTAGAATAAACACAACTTTCATATTCTCAAAATTAATTTGACTTGCTCTTTACTCTTTTCACATAAATATATATAATAAATGATAAATAGGAATTTACATATTTTTTTTATAAATATATTAAAATGAAAGAATTTAATAAATTAAATATTTATTACGGTAAAAAATACCCTTTTGCATGTAAAACAGTTTATAATATATATATAAACAATATAAGAAAACATAAGTTGAATATTGAAAATATAGAAGAAAAGATACAATTTTTAAATGATGAAAAAGTAGAGGAAATAAAAGTAGAATTTTTAAATGACAATTCATCTGATACAAATTATATATTAAGTAGGGATAAAATATTTGCAAAAAATTTAGATCATATATTGAAGACAAATTTATATTATATTTTATGTGAAAATAAAAAAAACAAAGTTCTGAATGCATATGTTCAAACTCAATATGATGAATGGATTGACTTTTTTAGATATAAAAATTTACAAAAAGATATAGTAAGTATATGTGAATATATTGATAGGCATTTGCATTTAAATACATTTATATCATCTCATTTTTTAACTTTGTCTGATTTATATGTATTTTATGAAATGTATAAATATTTTAACGTAAATAGTTGCTATTTTATAAAGTACTCTAAACAGTACAAAAATATAAATAGATGGTTTAAATTAATAAATTGCCTGCTGAATTTTGAAGACAATGAATTAAGAAATCATTTAAAAGAAGAAAGTGAATTGAAGATATCAGATACAACAAAAGATAATGGAAATCAAGGAATAAAACAGAAAAATATATCTACTTCTTATTCAGGAAAATTAGAAAATGCAGAAGTAGGAAAAGTAGTAACTAGATTTCCACCTGAACCATCAGGTTATTTACATATTGGTCATGCAAAGGCAGCATTTTTAAATAGTTATTATGCAAATATGTATAATGGAAAAATGCTTTTACGATTTGATGATACTAATCCAATACTAGAAGATATTAAATATGAAAAATCTATTATGGAAGATTTGCAAAATTTAGGTTTAAAGTATGAAAAAATTTCGTACACATCTGATTATTTTGATTTATTAGAAGATTACTGTGTAAAATTAATAAGAATGAATAAGGCATATGCAGATGACACAAACGTAGAAGATATGAGAAATCAAAGAGGAGAAGGTATTGAATCTGTAAATAGGGAAAATTCTATTGAGAAAAATTTAGAATTATTTGAAGAAATGAAAAAAGGAACAGAAATTGGTCAAAAAAATTGTATAAGAGCAAAAATAAATATGCAAAGTAAAAATAAGTGTATGAGAGATCCCGTTTTATATAGATGTGTAGTGGATGTTCCACATCATAAACATCATTTTAAATATAAATGTTATCCAACCTATGATTTTGCATGTCCAATAATAGATTCTATAGAAGGTGTAACACATGCTTTAAGAACGAACGAATACAGTGACAGAATTGAACAATATAATTGGGTTATATCTACTTTGCAACTAAGAAAAGTGTCTATTTATGAATTTAGTAGAATATCATTTGTTAGAACGGTTATGTCTAAAAGAAAATTAAAATGGTTTGTTGAAAATAATGTTGTTGATAGTTGGTTGGATCCTCGTATGCCTACCATAAAAGGTATATTAAGAAGAGGGTTAACTAAAGAAGCATTATTTCAGTTTATTTTAGAACAAGGCCCATCTAAATCAGGAAATTTAATGCAATGGGATAAACTGTGGTCTATTAATAAACAAATAATAGATCCAATTGTACCTAGATATGCTGCTGTTGATAAAAAGAAAGCTGTTTTATTAACATTAAGTGATTTGAAAAGTGATATAATTGAAAAACAAAGAGACTTACATATGAAAAATAAATCATTAGGTACATGCAAAATGTATTATACTAACAAGTTTTTGATTGAACTAGAAGATGCAACAACATTATGCGAAAAAGAAGAAATTACTTTAATAAAATTAGGTAATGTTATTATTACTAATATTATTAAAAATGAAGAAAATATAAAAGAAATAATAGCTACTTCTAATTTTCAAGGTGATTTTAAAACTACAAAAAAGAAAATTCATTGGCTACCTTATATTATTGAAAAATTAATTACATGCACTTTATATGAATACGATCATTTAATAACAGTTGATAAATTTGAAAGTGATGATAAAAATGATTGGAAAAATTTTATTAACTATAATAGTAAATTTGAAACAACGGTATATGCTGATCCTGCTATAACTTCTCTAAAAGTTTCAGATAAGTTACAGTTTGAAAGGAGAGGCTATTTTATAGTTGACCAAGTGTGTAACAATCAACTTCATTTAATTAAAATTCCTGATGGAAAATCAAAAAATATGTCTATAATTGGCACAAAAGTAGATCCTAAAAGCTTGGCTGGAACTAAAGATAAGGTTATTAATACTTGTGAAAAAAAAAAAAAAAAATAATAATAAATAAAAATAAGAAAATAAATGTATATAGGTACATATTTCATATCTATAATTATTTACTTTAATTTTATGTAATTTTTACAAAGATTGTTATAAATAATTTTTTTCTCTTTTAAAAAAAAAAATATATGAATATACTTATGTAAGCGAGAACATATGCATGCTACATTTATATTTATTATTTTTTTTTTTTTATATTTTTTTTTTTTTTTTTTTATTAATTAATATTTTGAAACTTAATAATATATGCAAATCTTTTTACTTTAATTACACTTTATGTTACGAAATTATCCGTATTTTATAAAAAACATTGAAATCTTTTTAATTTTTTTTTTTATTTTTATTTTCACATTTCTTCTATTATTCTTTATCTCTTCACTATTAATTATCTTTCATCATTACACTTTTATTAATTTTTACAATAAAATTATTTATTATTTTTCAATTATCACATTTTTTTTTTTTTTTCTATACAAAATAAAATTTTGGAAAATATTTTTCTGAAAATAAAAACATATGAATAAAATTCATATAAGATTATGAAATAGTAGTAAAAATTTAAATATCTCTTTTCCTTTTATTTTCTAACAAAAATTATGAAAGATTATATAAATTATAACTTTGAAGATAATAAAAGTGAGTTGGTTATTATAGTAAATGATAAAAATGAGTTTCAAGAATTACAAACTAGAAAAGTTATGAGAAAAAATAATTTATGGCATAGATCAACATCAATTTTAGTTCTTTCAAAAAATGAACAAAATATTCTTATCTATATACATAAAAGATCTAAAATAAAAGATTACTGTCCTTCTTATTATTCTATTGGATTTGGTGGTGTATTATCAGAAAACGAAAATTTTTTACAAAACGCAGTAAAGGAATTGTATGAAGAAAGTGGTATAGTAAAAAAACCTGAGCAGTTATTTGATTTAGGATTAATAAAATGTGAAACGGAATATATAAAAGCATATGTCAGATGTTATGTAATATATTAAGATATAGTAAATTCATATGATATATTTTTAGGAATTTTTTTAATGAATTTCAGTTTTATCATTTAATTTTTATTCTTTAATTTCCTTTATTATTTTTATTAGTAATGATTTTTTTTTTTTTTTTTTTTTTTTTTTTTTCTACTTAGATTACTTTCATTCACCCAGATTTTCAAACTACACCTCAGTTAAATGAAGTAGAATTTATATCAAAAATTTCCTTAAATGATTTAGATGATTTTGTTAAAAAAGAAGAAGTAACACAAATAAGTAATAATAATAATAATAATAAGTAAAAAGAAAATTTTTTTATATTTTCCTTTTTTTTTTTTTTTATTATTCGTTTATACATTTATGTAGAATAAGCAGATTTAATTGTATTAAAAAATTTCATATATATACATGTGATAACCTTTTTCATATTATATACATCAATCTTTTCATTTTTAATTTGACGCTAATGTTGAAATAGAATATTTAATATAAATAAAATTTTGGAAATTAATATTTATAATTTTATTTTAATTTCCCTTTTTTAATTCCTTAGGCAAAAATGTGTATCATTATTTTAAAGATCAAATAAAAAAAATTAATTTAGATGAAATATATAATATGACCATCTAATGTAACGTTAATTTATATAATGAAAATTAAAAAAGAAAATAACTTTATTTTTTATGTAGATACCTTTTTTTTTTTTTTTTTTTTTTTTTTTTTTTTTTATTATAGTATTTATTCATATTACAATATTTTTTAAGCGATAAATATAAAAATAAGTTTTTTCCTCTTTTTTTAACATTTGAAAATATTATTTATGTTTATGTGTTGCGTCTTTAATAATAAATGGATAGCTCTCTCTTTTGATCTATATTTTACAAAATTAAAAATTATATTTTTTTTTTTTTTCAAATTTAAAATAGAATAAAACATATTATTTTACAAATGAAAATTTTATATGTATGTGATACCAGATTTAGCATTTTCAATTCTAAAGAAAAAAAATACTTATTTAAATATTGGTCATATTCTTTGCAAGATATAATAAATAATAGTAAATCTAGGAATATAAATTTTTGGCTAGTTTGTATAAGTATAAGAGAAATAAAAATAAAATAAAATAAAATAAAGGATAAAATATGCATACATATATATATATATACTAAATGTAGAAATAAACATAATGAACAATGTAAAAATTTCATTTATCATCAATATCTAACTTTGTAATGTTTTTTTTTTTTTTTGTAATTTTTTTTACTTCTATTTTAATTTTTTTTTTTTTTTTTCATCTAGATTTAATAGACTATCTAGACATTTTAAATTTTTCTGATTTGTTTGATTATGAAAATGTGAAAAAAGCTATAGAGAAAATTTCTTATTATTTTCAATTTAATAATAATGATGAAATGAATAACAAAGAAATTACTGTTGATCCCTTATTAGCATTTTTCAAAAGTGCAGAAAGTGTGTATCATATCTAGTATTAATATATATAATTAATTTTTAATATATATATATATTTTTTTATTAAATTCCATTATAAATTATAATATTTAATATATTATTTTAAATATATGTATAAATAAATTTATATGAATCTATAACTTTTATTTTTTCCTTTTTGTTAGACATTGTAAAAATAAAAGAGTGTAATAAAATTATAATACTATCATGCAATATTTATATGTGGGAAAACAAAATTTCTGAATTGAAATTAATAGGAGATACATTTTACACTTACTTATGTGAATTCTATTTTTTTAATAGTAAGCATTTATTATTCTAATGAAAATTCATTATATATGATTGTATCATATTACTATAAAATGTAAAATCTACCTATTTATTTTATTTTTTTTTATTTTATTTTATTTTTTTTTTTGTAGTTGAGAACAATAAAATAAGTGCTATAAACAAAATAGATCAAATCAAAAATGATTTAGATAAGTATTCTAATTTTTTCTTTAAAAATATTAAATTAAATAAAATTAATATTTTACAAATATCAAAAGAAATATTATCTATAAAATTCCTTGTATCTTTTACATTAAATTTAAAAAATGAAGTATATTAATAAAAAAAAAAAAATAATAATAATAAATAAAATATTAAAATTATTAATTTAAAAAAAATAAATATATATATACATTCTCAGTTATTATTTAAATGTGAAGGAATACCACTAATAACAGAGTTAAGTCATTCGTCTTATATTGGTTTAAATAAATTTTCAATTGAATTTGATATAAGAGCGAAAGCTTTAAAGGATGGAATATCACAACATTTAGTTAAATTTTACATTAATTACTTAATTTTTTAAATGTGTATCTTATTTTAAAATTTTTAAATATATCTTTATATATGTATATATAGTACTTCACGTATTTTAAACATATTTTGTGATTTCATCTTCCTCCTACATATATTTTTCATACTATGCTTTTATAAAAATTTTATTTTTCCTTTTTCTCTTTTTAGATCTATGGAATACCAATATTCTTAAGTAGCATATCATTTTATAAAACAAATTTAATTTCATTGTGCTCATTATCCAAAGAATTATATGAAAAGGTAAAAATATTATAAAAATTTAAAATAAGAAATAAAGTTCAATATATATATATATATAATAAAAATAGATATAATAATAATAAACTATTTATAAATATAATTTTTAGGATCAAGTTTTAATACTAAGATCAAATATAAATCCTATTGATTTAAAAATACAGTAAATAAAAAAAAAAAAAAAAAAAAAAAAAAAGTTATAAAACAAAGAAATAAATGAAAGAACTAATCTTATAATTTTTTTTTCTAATCTTATTAATTAGTGAAAAAGAAGTTCGATTCTTGTGGGTAGGAGTTCCTATGATTAAAGATGAAAAATCAATAGCTTTATGCTTACATGTAAATTTATTTTTACTTTATTTCTTAAATAATTATATATATTTATATATACATATAGATGTATTCCTTACATTAGTGTTATATTTATATTTCACTTATATTTGTTATAATTCTCTTTTATATAAAATTTGAAATTATATTTTAATTATGAATAAATTTTAAATGCTTTGTATATTAAAGGGTCTATCAACACAGGAAACTTATTCTCTTTCTATTGAAGAAAGTTTACTAAAAATAGAAACCCCAAAAAACATTTCAGAAACAAAATTAAAAGAAATATTTAATTTTTTAATATTAGTTGATGAATTTAATCCACTGGTAAGTCTAACATATATTTCGACCATATTGATGATATTTTATTAATATAATAATATTTTTTTTTTTTTAAATCTTTCTGTAGGATTATAGTAATCAAAGGTTTGAATATTCTTTTAAGAATTCCAGAAGTTCATTGATAGATACTTTAAATAAACAAAAAAGTTTTAAAAAAAGGTTTTTAAAATAAATCATATACATAATTTTTTCAAAGATGAAAATTTATTTATTTATTTTTTTTGTTTTGTTTTTTTTTTTTATCAGGAAAAAAAAACTTACTATTTTACAAAAAAATATGGACGATGATTTGGAAATACAAAAGGAAATATTACAAAAAAATGACATTCCAAAAAGTAAAGATATAGGAAAAAAAAAAGAAATTATTGACCCAAGATCTCTTCTTTTAGATAATATGAATAAGGCTTTTCAAAAAAACATCATTTAGAAAAAAATAAATGATAACTAAAAATTGTATATAATAGAAATAACTATATTTATATATCCATATGTATATACTTTTTAGATATACTCAAAAACTTTAAAAAAAAAATTTCTACACATATAAATATTTAAAGACCTTAATTTATACATTTTAAAAATAACAGTAAAAATTCATAATTTTTTTTGTAAATACAAATTTTTCAAATAAAAATTTTATTTATTCTTTAATATTATCATTGAAAAAAAATTTTTTTTATCCATAGACCTATATTTTGTTTTTATTTTTTTTTTGTACAAAATTGACCAAAATAACACCTTTCAAATATATATTAATCTTAAAATGTTTGTGTAAAAAATAAAAAAAAAATTAATATAAAAATTATATTAGTAATATTATTTTAATATAAACAAATATATAATTCAAATGTAATATATTATTAAGATATATATTTAAAAAAATATTAATTTTTTTTTTTTCTTTTTTTAATTTAAAATTTATATTAAATACTTAAAAAAAAAAAAAAAAAAAAAAAAAAATGAAAATTTACATTCATTAATATTATTACGAAAAAATTTAAAAAACAAAATAAATGAAAAAAACAATTAGGTATAATCAAACAATTAAATATATAAGTAAAATAAATAATTGATTAAACTAGTAAATAAATTAATATGGATGATAATAAAAATTTAGATTTCGGAAAAAAAAAGGAAAACATAAAATTTTCAAAATTTGTGACATCGTTAAGTTTTATGAAAAAAAATAGGGATGAAGAAGAAAATGTAAAAAAGAAAATTAAATACTCGAATGATGATCATGTATGGATACTCAAAGAATTTGAAGAAAGCGGTAATGAATATTTAAGAAATAAGTTATCACAAAAAAATAAAAACAATGTATCTTTAAATTGTATGGGAAGAAAATCATATAACAATTATAATAATTATGTAAACTTATATAATATAGAAATTCAAAAATTTATAACGTCAGTAAAAAAAAATAAGCCTATAAATTCATTGAGAGATTAAAACATACAATTTTATTGTTATTTCCTTTTGTTGTTTTGTATGTCATTTATTCATTTATATATATATTTATGCAGTTTTATTTTTTATTTTTTTTTTAAAGTTATTGTTTTATATGATCAATCTATATTTTATTTTGTCTACTTTACATAATAATTTTTTTAATATTATATTTAATTTTTTATAAAATAAAAGAAATAGCTATAAATATGTTTTTTTTTGGTTAATAAAAATTAATACTTTTTAAATTTAATGAATTCTTATTTTATTTATATATTATTTTTATTTTTTTTTTTCATATTTGTTATATGTTTTTGTGTAGTCTTTAAACGTATAAATACTTATATAAAAATATATTGTTAATAAAGTTTAATAAGTCTTAAATGAATATATACAACTATAAAGCAAAAAATTAAATGAAATAAAACTTTTGAAAAATTTACATTTTTAATTTCATCTTTAACTTTTTTTTTTTTTTTTTTTATTAAATAAATTTATATAAAAAGAAAGTCTACTTACAAATAAAAAAATTTGTCATTTAATGCAGACTTTCTGAAGTAATTTTTCTCTTTAAACCCAACTTTTACGTGTTCTATACAAAATTAAAAAAAAAAAAAATAAAATAAATAGAAATAATAGTTTCTTCTAATATTTTAAATAATATAAACCAATATGCAAAAAAAATAATAGAAAATTACAATTTGAGGTTATATTTATATCTTTGAGACATATAGCTTTTTTTATAATCATTCATAGTATCAAACCTAAAAAAAAAAAAAAAAAAAAAAAAAAAATGTATATAAATATCTTTTTAAAATAAATTTTGTTTTTCTAAATTTGATTTTATTATTTTATTTTTATCTATTTTTATATATATGTTTCTTATATTTTTAATGAAACAACGAATAATAAATCATACACATTTTTTTCCCTGGGTTCATATAAATATCCAAAAAATTTAAAGGAATTAGTAGAGAATTTAAAAAGATAAAGTCTAGATATAGTTATATAAAGTAAAACGTCCAAAAGACAACATAAAAAACAAATAAGCCATTGAAGTATGGTTAACCCTTTTACATGAAAATGAAAAAAAAAGGAACCAAATTGAATTAAAATAATATGTATTAATAAAATAAGTAGAAAAATTAAGAACATTTTATAATTTTCCTTGATGCAATCAATTAACATCTTGTTTTTTTCTGTATTAATAAAATTATATTTTTTATTGACCTTTTTTTTTTTTGCTTCCCTTTCTCTTTTATTAACACGACTCTTTTTATTTAATATATGATAGTCATTTTTAGTTTTCTTCTTAGCATTTTTCATATTAATAGAATAACTATAATCATTTTTTTCCTGAATTTTATCTTTTATGTTATTTAAATCTCTTCTTTGTTCTAATCCCAATTTATTTATTTCTAATTCTTTTATTAATTGGTTTATATCTGTCGAAAGAATTTTTTTTTCTTTATTTTTTAAGAGATAAAAATATTTATATTCACTATTCTTATATTTACTCCAGTAAATTTTAATTTCTTCAAAAAATGTCCTTACATAAATATATATATAAGAATAAAAGAAGAAAAGAAAAAAAATATTAAACATAATAGTGCTATGCCTATTAGGACTAATATGATATTCCCATTCATTCATTGTTCTATAATCATTTTTAACATCAATGTTATTTTGAATTTTTAAATTTTCTAAATTTTTTTTAAAACGAATACATGATCTAATAGTATAATAAGAATTGGAATGTTGTTTATCTTTTAAAAAAGAAAATTCTGAAAACTCGAAATGTTCTCTTATATCATTTTGTACAAAATTCCACTTTGATTCTGGAATGAAAAGATGACCAAATAAAAAAACAATTAGAAGAATTATGATTTTTGATAAAATTGATGATATAATATTATTCATATCTACTTCTTTGAAAAAATTATAAGAGTTTTTGAATTTTATTCCAGTGCTATAAGAAGATTTTCTATAACAAGATATATAATGAAAAATGACATTTTTAATTAAATAAATATATAGTATTTGAATAGTGCTTAAAAATTCTGATCCATTAACTAAAGTAGATATAATTGAAAAAAGAACAAAAACAGTATAAAATATTATATTGTAATCTATGTATAATCTAATATTTGTTAGGATACAATTAGAGAAACTTTTTAATTTTATATAATCATACAAACTTTTATTTAAAATTATTATATCACAATTCTCTTTATTTATATCTTTACTTCTATTGTCACACACTGTTATATTACAAATTCCATCATGAACTAAATCACTCTGATTAGTTACCAAAGCATTTTTACCATAAATTCTAGATGTTGACAATAATAGTACTAATTCTTTATAAGAACAGTTGTAGAAAAAATTATTATTTAAAACAAAATCATGTGTTATACTCATTTTTGTTATATTTTCTAATACATTTTCATTACTTACATTTAATGTATCACTATTATATTTTTTTATATTTAATATTTCACTTTTATATTTTTTAAAGACAAAATTTTCATTTTCATTATTTATTTTATAAGAATATAAGTTATCATAATCGATAAAATTATTAACATTGTTACTCTTATATTTTTCTGTATATATATCTTCTAAATGATTTTTTTCTTTTTTTCTTATACTATTTGCATTGTCGTAATAATTGAATCTATTTATTTGTTCTATTTTTTTCGAATCATACAATTTTAAATTTTGAAAAAATTTGGGAAAGTTATAAAATATATTATTTATTTGAGTAGAATTTTCTTTTGTAAAAAATTTTACAGTTAAATCATTTTCTTCTAATATTTTATAATCATAGAAAAAATGTTTATTTAATGTCTTTTCTAAAACTAAAATTGATATACAAGTTAAATCTTTTAATTGTAAATGTTTTAAGAAGGTATCATTTATGTTTTTATAAATATTTATGTTGTTAAAACTTTCATCATTATCATATTCTTTTAGGAGCAAATTGTCTTTCTCTTTCTCACTTAGAATTATATCTTTATATGCAAAACAAAGAAGTACATTTTGTTCTTGTTTTTCAATTTTATCAACTTTTTCACTCAACTTTTTTATATCTCTGAATTAAAAAAGAAATTATAAATGATGTAAAACAGAGTAAACTATAATAAAAATTAATAAACAAATAAATAAAATAAGAAAATTAAATAATAAAATTTAAATTATAATAGTATAATTTTTTTTTTTTTTTTTTTTGTTATGAAATATACTTGCACAAAATGTTTCCATTAATATATTGGATACATTTGGGTAAAATGAAACTTGCATATCCTTTAATAAATATTCTTAAAGTATTTAATTTATTTTCTTTATTTATTTTTTCATTTTTTTCCTTTTTTTTTTCTGTCATTATACTATTCATTTTTTTATTACATTTTTCTTTTTCTAATGTATTCCAGTCATCTAAAAATAAACCATCAGAAAAAATATATGAAATAACGTAATCTTGATTATTAGATATTATGTGAAAAATGTCTTTCTTTTCAATAAAATAATCTTCAAAATTTATTTCTAGACATTTAACAAATTTTAATAAGGAAAAATCAACATCTAAGAAATGTTCATTATATTGATATAAGTTACTAGTTGCTAGTATATTTTGAATTAATAAAACAAAAAACAGGTTATTTTTAATATCTTTATTATTGATTTTATCAAATAGTATAACATTATTCTCCGTTTTTATTTTATGTTTGATTAAAATGTTATCAAAAGAAAAGGAAAATTCACAGTTATAAAAAAAAAAAATGCATTTATATTTTATATATCTATCTATATCAATAAATATGGTGTTAGTAAAAATAATATCTTCAAAAGTATTTTTTTTTTTTATTATAAAATTTTCTTTTATAATTTGATTTGAATTTAATGCCAAACAATTTTGTAATAATAATGGCATTTGATCAATAGATAATAATAGGTACTTAAAGATTTCTAATATTATAGAATTTAATAAAAACATAAGTAAATTATATGCAAATGTCTGCATATCATTTTCAACTAGATTAATTAAAAAATGTATTAAAATAAAAAGAATACATAAAGAACAACAAAATATAATTAAAATTACAATATTCTTTGAATAATTATTTATTAACTCTTCTAATATAGTATTTTCTTCAATTTTTTTAAAAGAATTATGAAACATTTGTTTATTTTTACTAACGCATGTAGCTATCATAATACCCATTCCATTTTTAACTATTGAACCTGATAATAATAATGGAGAATAATCATATTTTTTAAAATCATCAGAATATACACTAATTTTATCCTTATTTTTTTCTATTATACTTTTACTGTATTCATTAATTTCTTCATTCAAAAATATTTTATTTTTTGTTTTATTAGATCTTTCTTTTTTATATTTAGAAACATATTCACAGTCTTTTTCAATTGACACTTCATTTTCTTCTTTCTCATATTCTTTTTTATTCATAATTTGTATTTTATTTTCTTTTAATTTTTTTATTTCATTATTTTTTTTTAAATTTTCTTCACTCATTTTTTTAAATTTCATTTTCACTTTTAAATTAAGTATTTCAAAATAATTCAATTTTTTCTTTTTCAATTCACCAACACTTATCTTTTTTTTTTTAGACTTTTCTATCTCATATATAAATTCATCTAAGCTAATTTTTTTTTTTTTTTCGAGTGATTTTAAAATTCTTGATTCATCTACAATCATGTTATTGCTTTTTAGAAGTATCCCATCTGCTGGTACAATATCACCTTTAAATAAATATATAATATCACCAACTAAAATATTTTTTCCATTAATAGAATAAAAATTATTTTCAAAAAATATATAATTCATTAAATTTTTTTTTTTTTCTTCTCTTTCATTTATAACTGTGATATCTTTAAAATTTATATTTTCTCTATTTTCACATCTAACAGATTCTACATTTTCACCTAAATTTATTTTTTTAATTATATTAATTTCTTTTTCTTTAATGGAATCACTTTTATTCTTATCTTCTTTTTTTTCTTTATCTGATATTTCTATTTCTACATCTACATTTTCCTCTTTATCTGAAAATATTTCTTCTATATTAAGTTTTTCTATAAATGAAAAATGTTTATATTTTTCTTTTTCCTTTTTCTCTTCTTTTTCCTCTTTCTCTTCTTTTTCAACTTTTTCTTCTTTTTCATCTTTCTTTTCTTTTTCAACTTTTTCTTCTTTTTCATCTTTCTCTTCTTTTTCAACTTTTTCAACTTTTTCATCTTTTTCAACTTTTTCTTCCTTTTTTTCTTTTTTTTTTGATTCTAATTCTCCTTTTATTGTTATATTATCATATTTGTTTACCACTTCTAACTCACTATTAGAGTTTTTTGAAGAATACGAAAAAGGATCGTATCCTTTATAATTTTCTTGTATATAATTAAAACTATTGAAGTTTTTAAAAAATTCATAATCAAATAGTTCTGTATTAATTCTATTTAAAAAACTTTTTAAAAAAAAATATTTCGAGTATTTTTTTAGTTCAAGAGTTTTCTTACTTTCGTATTTATTTAATTTGGTTTCCTTTTTTGTATTATTTTTAATAAAAGTCCTACACATACAGCTTTCTTTAAAATCATTTATTTTTGATGTTATTGAGCTTAGTCGGTTTTCTTTTAGATAGTGCACTATGGTTAATATTAAAAATCCAGTTGTAACCATTAAGGAAAAAATTATTGACTCAAAAAATTCTGCAAGCAAAAATAAATTTGTAATAATTAAAATATAAAGAGTCAGTAATAATAAAAAAAAAAAAAAAAAAAAAAAAAAAAAAGGTACCTATTACATTATCTCTATCGCATACATATGTTATAAATGTATAAAAGTAAATACAAGACAAAAATATATTTAATGGATAATTTTTTAAATATATTCTAAATACAGATATATATGTGAGAGAAGGTAATGATTGAATAATATTTGAATAATAGTAATATATTCTATAACTATTTATTACATTAATTTTTTTATTAAATGTAAAATAATGATAATTCTTTTTTTTTTTATTATTAATATAAGTAAGCTCATTATTTACTATATTTTCATTATCGACACTTTCATTTTCTATAGATTTATTTTTTGATGTTTCACTCTTTTTATCACTATCATCTATATATTTTAATATTTTTTTAAAAAACGGCAATTTACATTTTTCTAAAAACTTTTCATCGTAATTTTCATCTAAATAAAAATTTAGTCCATTTTCTTTACTAATTATTTCTTCCATTAAATTTCTAGAATTTTGTATTATTTTCAATTCTTTACTATAGTCTTCATCTTTCATATACTTATTAAAAATACTTTTAAAAAATTTAGCATCATAAGTAAATAAATTTTTTGTAATCTCATTTCTCATTTTCTTTAATTAAAAAAAAAAAAAAATAGAAAATTGTTAAAAAGAAACTTATAATGAGTATGAAACTTTAATTAAATAAAAAAAAAAAAAAAAAAAAATCATCTATTTACTTATTATTATTAATCTTCATTTATTACTTCTTTAATATTACTATTATACATCTATTATTTTCTCAGTCTTATTATATATTGTTCTTTATTATTATGTATCACTTATTAGTTATTTCTTTTTTTTTTTTATTTTATTTTTTTTTTTTTATAATCATTCTTATTAGAATTCTTAAAGAATATTAAATTTTAGCTATTTTTATTTATTATTTGCACTAGTATAATAATATCTTATCATTTAATTTTCCTCAAATTGTGTTCTTTTTTTTTAGCTATTTTCATATATAATTTTTTTTTATTGCACACAAAATACCTAATGTTAGAATAAATTTAAATAAAAAAATTACTTTAGAAATTAAAAAAAATAAAAATTAAAATAAATAAAATAACATATAGATTAACAAAAATAATACATATTTTATAAATTTATGTTAAAATTATATGTTTTAAGGTTTTTAATAAAGATTTTATTAGATTAATAAGATAAAAAAAAGTATATAGTTATTCAATTTATTCCATTACATTAAAAAGAAATTAGTATATATATATAGATACTATTATGTTTCGTCATAATTATTTTAAATTATTATTTCTTAATAACTTAGATAATATATATTAAAATATTTTATTTTTTTATTTACTTTCATAAGAAAAATTAATATATATATATATATTAAGATACATTAATAGAAATTTAAGTTTTACATTGAAAAACGATACTATATAAATAATTATAATACATTAATTTTTTATTTTGAATTTATTTCTCAAATTTATGTTAAAATTTATAAATTGAATGTTATTATAATTCACATAATTTTTTAAAATACATAATTATATATTCTTAAATATAAAAGTTTTAATATTTTCCTAAATATAATTTGTGCATACATTTTGATAAAATATAAGTGTGCATTATTTTTTTAAAATGCATATAGAAAGAATTTCTTTTTTTCAATAATTTCTTTTTTTTTTTTTTTTTTTTTTTTATTAATAATTATAATAAAAATAAAATTTTTTCACTAATGGAGAAAGAATTATTCGTGGAGTCTTATATTGGTTTTAATGGAAATATATCTAATAATTTAATTCTAATTAGGAAGGAAAAAAAAATAGATGAGAAAAGTTATAGAGAAAAATTAAGATGCATAGAAGAAGAAGAATTTTTAGAAAATGAGAAAAAGAAAAAATTAAAAGCTGTTTATAATTTAAAAAATATTGATATAAATCATAATTATTATGAGCTAAAAAAAGAAGAGTTGAGATACAACTTTTTTATGATTTATGCTATCGGTACTAATATAATAAAAGAAGATATTTTGAATAACAACAGAACTATATTTAAAAGTGATGAAAATAAAATAAGTAAATTATATGTTGATAAAAGTAATAAATATATTTGCTGCTGCAAAGAGAGTAAATTATTATCAAATATTTATATTTTCGATTTTGAAAATAAAATAAAACCAATTATTTTATCTTTACATAAATTCAAAACATCAGATATTTCAATAAGTAGAGATGGAAAATATTTGTTATCATCAGGTGGAGATGATGATAAATATTTAATTTTAACTCAAATAGAAAATCAAAAATTTATTTATAAGTCATTATCTGATTATTCTTATACCAATATTTCATTTTTTCATAAATCAAATAATTTTATCATAGGTAAGTTTAAAAAAAAAAAAAAAAAAAAAAAATAAATCATTAAATTTTTTTTTTTTTTTTTAAAATAAAATAAATTAACATTATCCTTTTTATTTTTTTTTAAAGCAAAACTAAACAGTATCAAGATATGCTATTATGATTTCTCTAAAAAATTAATGAGTGAAGAAGAAGTAAATACATCTATTTATAAAAGACAATTTATATGCTTAGAATTAAAAGAAAATGATGAATATGCTTATTTAGGAACTACTACAGGTTATATTTATAATTATTAATATATGCATGTATTAATTATTTAAAAAAAAAACAAAATGATAAATAATAACAAACTTGTTATAGGTGATGTGTTAATAGTAAATATAAAAACAAAAGTATTAGAAAAAATTATTCCTGAAAATTATCTATTTAGTAATGGGATAAATGTAATAAAAATTATAGATGACAGTACAATTTTAACAGGTTAAAAAAAAAAAAAAAAAAAATGAAAATAAGTATATAAAGAAAATACATATAAATTTATATGTATGAATATTATTATGACAATATATCTTTAAAAGAATAATAAACTTTTTCATAAGTAGTATTCCTTAAACTTGAAAATTTTTTTTATGCATGTCAATTTTAATAAATCGTTATAATAATTTCTATGTTCTATATTTTTTTTCTTATTTTTTTAAAAAGGTAGTGGAGATGGTTTTGTTAGTTTAATAGATGTAAATGAAAAAAAGGTTATAAAAAAAACAAAGTTATACGGAAGTATTAATTCAATTCAAATGAGAAATAAATCAACTTTATTTGTCAGTATTTATGAAAATATTATATATGTAATGGATATAACTAATAATAATCATTATGTTTTATTATTAATTCATAATAATTATATTAATGATTTTTGTTTTCCTTTTAATTATAACTACATTATGTATACATGTAGTTATAATAGTATAATGGCATGGCAATTTTATGATAAAAAAGTTATATATTTAAAAAATATAGATAAAGGGAAATTCATATACTATGATAAAAAGTTTTTAGATATACCTATAGAAAAAAGAAAAAAATTATGCAGAATAAATAAGTTAGTTAATGAAAGTATTAGCAACACAAATGAATACAGAAAAGATAACTTGGAAAAATATGATAAAATAAATAAAAATTTAATTTGTCATAGTATAAATATAACAAAAGATGGTAAATATGTTGCCTTATCTATACATAATAATATTTACTTATTAACATCTAAATATATGAAAATAATATGTGTAATTTTAAATTCTCATTATGATTTTTGTAATATTTTATGCTTTTATAATGACTATGATTTAATAACTGCTGGAAACAATGGAGATATAAAATTTTGGAAATTTGAAAATAAAAAATACATTAATATTAATGTTATTAATTATCATTCATCTATAATTAATAAAATTATTTTGTACAACAATAAATATGTAACTAAAAAAAAAAAAATTAAAAATTTGAAAATATAATATAAAGAAATAATTATATTTTTACAAATTTTATAAAAAATGTATTTGTTTTATTTTTTTTGAAAGATGAACATTTTAAATATTATTTTTAATTGTCTTTTTTATTAAAATGAATAAATATTCATATATATATATATATACGTATATATTTTTCTTTGTTATGTATATAGTTATGTAGTTGTAGTGAAGATGGTTTGATAACAATATATAATATTGAAGAAAACAAATTAGTTAAAAAGATTATTGATATAAATAACACAAGATATAAACAAATTTCTTTAAATGAAAAATATGATATTTTATTATGTTGTGGTAATAATAATATATTTATGTATTATGATTTGATTAAAAATGATATTGCTAAATATTTTTATTATTCTCCATTTCACAATATCCTTTCTGTTGACATTGATAATAGAGGAAAATATTTTATAACTGGTATTAAATTTGTTTTTTTTTTTAATTTTAAAAAATAGTATATTAAAAGAAAATTTTTTTTTTTTTTTTTTTTTTTTTTTAGGTTCTGATGATTTTAAATTAAGATTATATGAATTCAAAAGTTGCACTTGCTTATATATAGGTATTCTTTAAAATAAAAAAAAGAAAAATAAGATAATTTTAATTATTATTTTATAATATATATATATATATATACTTTTTGTATTTTTTTTTGTATTTTTTTTATTTTATTATTTTTTAGGAACAGCTCATAATGATGTTATAAACAAATGCTTATTTACATTTGATAACCAATACATAGTTTCAGTATCAAAAGATGAAAGTAAATAAAAAAAAAAAAAAATTAATAATACACTAAAATAATAAAATAAAAACTGTTAAAATTTCAAATTAATTTTAATTTTCTGTTGATTAATTGAAAATAATTTAAACTGTACAGGTATAATTTACTGGAAAGTACCTCATGAAATAAAGGAAATAGAATAGATAATAGTTTATAAAAATTTTATCTAAATATAATTTTTTCTTTTTTTTTTTTTTTTTTTTTATTACATATAT